>NW_011888944.1:935730-974085 GCF_000151845.1 Pteropus vampyrus | reverse complement strand
TTCGCAGACGCAACTTCATTTAAATCTCACACCAGCCCTGCGGGGTAGAGGCTCCAATACACACTTTACAAACAAGGAGCCTGAGATGGGGGAGCGTAAGCGATTTGCCCAAGGTCCGAGAAAGCCTTGCTTCTCATCTTCCTCCTCCACAGCCCACCTCGTACTTGTGACCCCGTATGCACCTCATCGTTGCCTCTTTCATCATTCCCGATAAACCATGCCAAAGAGTGATTTAATGCCCATAACAACCACCTCCCTCACAGAGGCCTTTGCAGTTTGCCCGGCTCCTGCCCATTTTTATCTCGTGCTTCCTATGAGTGAGTTCACATACTTGCTGCCTTTTATTTTCACAGGCCTGGCAAGTACAGGATGTGATAAACACTTCGGACAAGGAAACATTTAGCCTAAGCTAACTATTATTGGCAGCCTCTATGACGAACGACTTAATGGAACCCTGAAAAGCCCAATGTGATGACTAATTTGTGGTTAAAGGTAGTTGGAAATTTACTTGGTAAAAAATTACGGGGAAGTAACTCGATCAACTTTGAAAGAGAAGTGGAGAAAAGCCAACAAAAACGCACAGGCAATGATTTACTCTTCCTTGTAGGGGTAGCAATAAAGATAAGAATTCTAACTCCGTGAGCAGTCGGAGGGGCAGGAGCGTGTTTCGTTCTGTATGCTGGATGTGGAAAATGGATCAGCTGTGTGAGTAAGGCTCTGGGTTCCCAGGAACCCCAGCAAACCCACTCAGCTGTCTGGTCCAGCCTCCTCGGCGAGGGGCATATGCAGGGAGGTCTGCTTTGGGGCCCACCGAGACAGGATCTTCCCTCTGGCAGGGAAGGAAATGCAGCTTGGTACAAGGGAAAGGCATGAGCTTTGGGGTCCAGCTGTCCCGGATTTAGCAGCTCCATTCTGGGTGACAGGGCAAATCACCTAACACCTCTGAAAGTCTTCAGGTGAAGACTAAGGATAACGATGCCAGCTTCCTAGGGTTATATAAGTGGCTTATTGCACATAAAATACCCAGCACTATGCCTGGTACGTAGTAGGCTCACCAAAAATGTACATTTCTTTCTTCCTCTACCTGGTTATTGCCGCTCCCCGCACCCCGATGGGAAGTCACATCAAAGCTTTCTTAACTCTCCCTCCAACTCTATCCCCCACTGTAGAAAATCATGAGATTGACATTCACCCCATAAGAAAAGCATGAAGCCAAATAATCATTGTACTTATGTTCGTAAACGTATAAGCCCGGGATTCTGTTCTGAATTGTCCTGAAAAAATACAGTGTTCATTGTTCGCCTTCTTGCTTGCATTGATTGGCCACCACCGCTGTATGCGTCTCCACTTTCATGACATGCATTTTAATCAGCGTCCTGGCACAAGGCATCTTGCTCATATGGGGGCTGGAGGAAGGAGCCTGAAGGGTCAGTGATGGACATTCTGGCAGCTGGGAGCCTTACCCTGTCACCAGCCCATCTGGGAGGATAAAACCACCTTTCCTCCGTGACTCCTGCTAGCTCCGCCAGTGCAGATGCTATAGAGTCAGAACCTCTTCCAAACTGAACCCCCGGCCTCTCTGTCCCTCCCCGCTTCAGCGTTTCTCCCTTTGCTCCGAAGAATAAAATGCAAACTTCATCTCATGGCCTTCAAGTGCTGGGCAGCTGTCCCCAGCCTCGTCGCGGGCTCTGGCCTCAGTCTCTTTTCTGTCCCTTGAACATATCGTGCCCTCTCCCGCTTAGGATGTTTGTCAATGCTGTCATGTCCTCCTGAAATGTCTTCTCTAGAACTATTGCTTTCGCCCTGCAGGTATCTGCTCAAATGTCGCCTCCTTAGGGGACCTTCTCTGAATAGCTCATTCCAAGTCGTGCTTTCCTCCTACCTCTTCCTTCATCACGCCCCCCGGATGGGCTCTTAAACACAGCTTACCACAGATCTGCACCTACGTGGCCATTTATTTGCTTGCTTATTCCGTGCCTCTATGAACTAGAATGTAAACGTAGAGGGCATCTTAGTTTCCTAGGGCTGTTGGAATAAATTACCATAATCTGAGTGGCTGTAAACCACAGAAATGTATTGTCTCACAGTTATGGGAGCCAACAGTCTGAATTCGAGCTGTCAGCTAAGTTGGGTCGATGCCCCTCTCCGGTGGCTGTGGGCGAGCCTTGATGCGTCACCCCAGTTTCTGCCCCATCTTCACAGAGCCTTCTCCTCTGTGTCTGTGTGTCTGTGTCTCGAATCTCCTGTTCCATTCCCTTAGAGGGGACACTAGTTGTTGGGTTTACAGCTCACCATAAGTCCAGGAGGCTCTCGTTTCAAGATCTTTAACTGAATTTCATGTGCAAAGACCTTATTTTAAATGACTTCACCTTCACAGTCCAGGGCTTAGAACTTCTTCTATTGAGGAAGGGGCATAATACAACCCACTCCAGGTGTTCTTGAGTCCGTGAGCCTGACATAGGCTTGTCCCCTAACAAGCTTCCATGAAATGTGTGTCGAGCAGATGAACGCTGTCACTTTAAGATGTTCCCTGTCTGATCCCAAATCCTTGCCAGATGGACCCCTACCCTGCAAGCTGCAGCTTCCCCACTGCCTCCACCATCATGGAGACGCCGCAGGACGCCAGCTCCCTGGCAGGAGCAGCCCAGCAGGACCGCGTGACTGCCTCCGACAGGCTGTGTGGCACGGTGCTGCGCATGCTGTTTCGAGAGGCAGAGCTGGCCCTGTATCTGCTGGGCTCCAGATGACAAATGTCAGGGCTCTTGCTGCCTGCTTGGATGGCCCTCCTTCCCATGGGGACAGTGGACATGGTAGATTCATGGTTCCAGATGCCTCCTCCCACATCCAGCCCGACTTCCCCGATTGGTTTTCCTTTTCTCTTGAATTTTTGCTTCTCCTCCTCCTGTGGCTCCTTTGTCACAATCACCAGATTCATCCCCACCCTAAAATCCTCCCAAACTATAGTCCAGTCTACTTCCTCCCTGACTGAATACTTCCATAAAGTTTCCATTTCTCCTTCTGAAGACATAATACAATAGTAAATGGTTCTTGGGGTAGTATTGGGTACTGACTTCCTGAATAATCTATAAGCTACTTGAAGGCAGACATCTGTCCAGCCTATAAGGAGAAGGCAGCCCCAATGCCTGGCATCTAGAAGGTACCTTCACTCCTCACGTTTACTCTTCAGCTTTCCGGGTTCTGCCTCCTGGTTCAGCCCACCACTCACTGTAACATTGTTATGGAGCAAAAGCTCGCCCGATGTGCAGAGAGGCCGACACTATGACACCGGCCTTCGAAAAGGTTTTACGGCAAAGCGGACCAGCAAGGAGACAGGAGGCAAGGCTCCAACGTGTCTCCCTGATCCGACTTCAGGGAGAGGAAGGGAGAGAGAAGAAGCAATACTCTGCAAAGGGAGACACTCCTGGAGAAAAAACTCTTAGAGAAAACGAAAACAAAAAGCAAAACAATTCCTGCACTATAATCTTCATCTCCAAGTCTGCTACCCAAGGGACGTGTCTGTGATCCTATTTGCAGATGCTGCCCCCTCTGCCTGGATAGCATCCCTGTTCTCTCTTTGGCTGCCAAACTCTTATGTATCCTTCAGTCCCAAGTCAAATGCCGTCTAGATGCCCGGGACAGAAGGAGCCACACTATTCTCTGTACTATTACAGAAGGAGCCACACTATTCTCTGCAGATTGGTTGCCCTCCATATCAACACATGTCACACTGCATTATCACCATCATTCAGATATCTTCCTTCCCTGCTAAACTAAGTCTGTCGTAGTTACCTCTGGTTGTGTAACAAATTGCCACAGCCATAGTGGCTTAAAATACACCTATTTATTGTCTCACAGTTCTGTAGGTCACAAGTCCAGATGGGCACAACTAGGCTCTCTGCTTAGGGTGTCCTAAGATTGAAGTCAAGTTGTCAGTCAGCCTGGCTTTTCACTGGAGGCTCTGGAGAGAATCCGGTTCCTGCGGGTTGTAGGACCGAGTTTCCTGTTTCCTTGCTGGCTGTCAGGTGATGGCCGCTCTCTGCTCCTAGAAGCTGCCCACGTGCCTTTGCACATGGCTCCCTCCACCTTCAAGGCCAACAATAATGCATCGATAAACTCTTTCTTATGCTCTGAAACTCTCTGACTTCCATCTCAGTCTTCTGCCACCAGCCAGAGAAAGGTCCTTGTTTTTAAGAACTCATCTTGTTGGATCAGGCCTAACAAGACATCTCTTTTTTACCGTCAACCTTGCCATATAATACAATCACGGGTTGGCATCTCACAGTCACAGGTTCCAAGGGTTACAGCATGGATTCCTGGTGGCCAACCCTAGAAATTCTGCCTAATGCACATGGAAAACGTCTTTTTTTCTGTGTATGTTTTTCTGTTTTTCTCGGAGCTTTTGTTATATAAGATCTTTTTCGCTCTTGTTTTTTTTTTTGTTTTGCTGTGTTTTTTTTTGCTGTTTTTGGTATTTTTTCATTTTCTCTTTTTTTTTTGTGTGTATAGAGAAATACACCGAATAGCAAACAAGGACATAAAATAACAGTAAAGAAATGCACTGCAGTCCTTTTGTGATGAACATTGACCCGTAGGAAAAGAAATAGAAAATGGAAGAGGTATGTCACAAAATGGAAAGAAAGAAAAACTTCCTGAAAAGCAAAAGTGCAGTTTTACAGTTTTTGATATATTATAATTGAGTCCATCCACTTTCAAGCCCCACAACTAAATGATAGTCATAAGTTACCAAGATTGTCTTACTATTAAAATACCTTGATTTGATTAATGGCAACAGGTTTTCTGAACCTAACTCTGCTTAAACTAGAAGCAGAAATCTGGTTGGGCGCTGTACAGAGCGAAGCTCTCCTGGAGCCTGCCTTGAGGAACCAGCAGCTTTAATCCGGAGATGAGGTTATTTCCATGCGTATATTTAGGTGTTTGTTTACGTAAATCATTGCACCAGTTTTCGGGGTCACTGTGTCTCTCTACCTACAAGCCAAGGCTCTAATGCCGTTTGGCGATTATGGCCAGCCTCCTTTCCCCCTGCTGACTGCAACCTTCGCTTCGTTGTGTGCTTAGGCATACAAAGTGATAACAGAGGTGGACAATTGTTTCTGGCTGCAGCTCACCTGAATAAAACTGTTTCAATTGATTCAGAGAGCTGATGTCAGCCAAGACCCTCTGCTTCTTGACACTGAGCTTTTCCCAGTGAATAATAAATCACTGCGTTTCCACCAACAGCTTTCTCCCCTCTGCCTTTCTCCTTTCTTCCACCATTAGTCATGCTGGTCTAGCTTAGCACCTGTCACTTGGCATGCTTCTGCAAATACTTTTACCCACGTAGAGATGAATTTGGTTTCATTGAAGATGGGAACACACCTGTGCTTGCTTGGGTCTGTGACTCATCAGATGTAGTCCTTTTAAAGTAATTTTTGGCTGCCTATGTATGTTGCAGTCTGCTATTTCTTGGTGTGGATTTTTCAAACATTTCTATGATTAGAATTTTGAATTTCAGGTAATGGAAAAATGCTTCAGAACAAATATATAAGTAGTTAAATACATAGTGAGTAATCTTGAAAGAGGATTGTTGTTAACTCATTAACTTGTATATGATTCATATACCATAGCTCCTTGAATTCTCCCAACAAACCTAATGAGGGGGATCATGCATTATCTTCATTATGTAAGTGAGAAAGTTAGACTCAGGATGATTACAGTTAGACTAGATCATCCACCAACTAAGAGAAAGATCCTGGACTCCAAATAAGGAATACCTGATTGCAAAGCCCTTGTAATGTCCCCTTTATATGTTGCATTTCCTACTTTCACTTATGCAGTCAACATTTAAAGAATCCCTACTATGAGCCAGACACGGTGCCACTGGCAAAGGATTGGTACAGTCAAACACACAGTTCTGACCCACAGATGCTTGTAGACCAGCAGAATGAATGCCCATGTAAATGAATTATGATGCAGTTTTTCTAAGTTCTGTAATGGAACTAGGTCTCAAGGTAGGTCTACCTCAAGCTGCTCTTTCAGGGCAGTGATCACTGCTCACGAATGGCTATTTAAATAATTAAAATTGTTTTGTAAATAAAATTAAGAATTCAGTTCCTCAGTTGCGCTAGTCACATTTCAAGGATTCGACGGTCACATGTGGCCAGCGTCTACTGGACCGAACAATGCAGATTATAGAACATCATCTCAGTACACGATGTTTAGACAGTGCTGGCCTAGAGGATCAGGGAGGTATCACTGAGAGAAGTTCTTGAGCTCAGCCTTGCAGACAGAGTAGACGTTTCCAGGCGAACCAGCAGAGATGGGAGGTTCCAGGCTGAGGGGACCAAAATGTGCCAAGGCAGAGAGATGGCATGAGAAGACACTGATTGTCCAGTGAGCTGCTCGTAAAGGACAATTCCAAGTGAAATTGGGCTGAAAGGCACGGGCCTCTTCACTGATCACCTTCTGTGTCACCGCATGGCACAGTATAGAATATGTGTCACAGGATGGAACATGGATTTTCTCCTGAGGACCAGTAATTTTCCAATCTTTTCCGTTGCAAACTTTTTGTTGTTGTTGTTTACTTTTCAAATGAAATATCATTCAGAATCCCTATACAGGAAGCAGATAAAAATAGAACTACTCTTTTAAAGGTTGGGTGGAGGGCTTCCCTCACTGGAACTTCTGGGCCCCTGACTGAGACACCCTCAGTGAACCCTGGGGCTCTGCAGAGCTTGTGAAGATGCCAGAGAGCCACTAGAGAATTCCAAACGAGTCTAGTGATCGGAAGCTATATATGGGACCAGCGCCAAGGTCTGGTAGAGGGTAAGCTGGAAGCAGGGATGGATAACCATAAGCACAGGGAAATAGAGGAAGAAAATGATGGTAAGCACCATTTTTAACTAGGAGAAAAAGGATAATCTCAGGATCTGAAGGAATCTAGTACACGAGAAGCAAAAAAAAAAAAAAAAAAAACCAACAGAAAAACAAAACAAAACAAAAAAACAGAAAAAAAAAACATACCCTCTCTCTCTCTCTCTCTCTCTTTTTTTTTCCATGGGCAATTTGACGGCTGGTGGTATCATTTTTCATGATGTGAAATTCCAGAGGGACATTTCACTTATTGGATGATTGGTTTAAATTCTCTATTCTTCAAAAAATAGCAGGTTGGGGAGGGTTGTGGTTTACATTTAGACCTTGAGTTACTGCTCTGTCATTCTGTCAAAGCCAGAGGGAATATCACTAAAATTCTTCTGTTCACTTCAATGAATAATGTATGTCTTATTTCTTTATTCTTCCCCATAGCAAACACCAATCAGAAGCATCTGAAACAAACAAACCACGGAAACTAGAGTCAAAACCAGCATTTTGTCAACTGATTAGATAGCAGTTAGTTTAATGTTCACATTAATCAAGATCTGATTGCTTCTTTGTGAGGAACGAGAACTCTGTGCAGAGATTAATAGCAAGTTCTGGTTCCGCATGTTTCTGCAGAAACCCCCACGCAGTAATTAAGAAGAACACAAAATGAAGGTTATTGATCCGTTGTGTTATTGAGAAACAACATAATTGATATTTTAAATCTTAATTGTTGGCTCCAAAGTAAAAGTGACAGTTTGTACAGATTATCAGTAACAGAGTTTTTTGTTTCTGTCATTTAAACCCAAATATTGAGTTCAAATGCCACGCTGCCTCAAATAAACATTGATTTAATTATCAAGATATCTTTATTTGTGAGTAGTTAAAATTATCCTTCTTTGGACAAATCTGATGCAATAGACTATATGTTTTGGAGTTAATTTCTACTCATGAGCTTTGTGAAAGGAGATTTGTCATTCAACTCGTCTGGGTCTCAGAATTCTCTCTTGTAAAGTGGCATCGATGATGCCCACCTCACAGGTGTGCTGGAGGGATTCAGAGAGAACAGCATCAGGGAGTCAATAGCACGGTGTTTAGGAGCAAAGACGTTGGCTCCAGCTACTGTCTTTCAAACACAGCTTTGCCACTTATCAGCTGTGCAAACTTAGACACTTTAGTTATCCTCTGTTTCTCGATTTCCTTATCTTTAAAGGGAGATAATAGTAACAGGCATCCCTGACAGGGTTGCTGTGACATTAAATGAATATTTTAAAAAGTTCGTAGGGCCAGGCACATTTTAAGCACTGTATAACTGTTCATTTTTATTGTTATGATTTGAAGTCTTTAACCACATAGTTAATTCTTAATAAATATTATCTGGTTCCTTGTCCCTTCTACAACTAGGCAGTAGAATACCCAAATCACAGTGTTTGTCTTTGCTGCGTATGTCACAATGGGCAGGAAAGCAGACGACTTAAAGAAAGGACTGTCGATCTGCATGCCTTATCCATTCGTATGTAGAACTTTCAGAAGATGTCCTGTTGCCTAGTTCTTAAACATCAATAAACACAGAAACACTTGAAATGTGAGGAAACCTTGATGAGGAAAGACCAAGATTAATTAATTGGAAAATAAAGACTCTAAGAGAAATAGATTGTTCTAACTAGGAATTGATTCTAATTAGTATTCTGAGAGCAATCTAAGGACACATTGCTTTCAAAAAACAATAATTAGTTGCCATTAAGAAAAAGAAGATAACAAGAAAGAGTTCTTGAAAGTTAAAAAAAAAATAGATATGGCAGATAAAATTAAAGAAAAAAATATATACGTACATGGATTGAAGATAAATAAAATAAATGATGCAAAACCTAGAGCTAAAATGATAAAGAATTTAAGAGAAAACATGATACATGCCGGTGGACCCAGCATCAGACTAACAGACATCCTGGAAAAGAAGAACAGTGATGAAAGAGGGGAAGATATTTCTAAAAAAATAATACAAGAAAACTTTCCTGAACTGAAGGAAATGTGAATCCTCAAAAGGGAAAATGCATGAGATACAACTCATGAGATACAACTACACATACACTAAAATGGTTATCATTAGAAAATAAATAGATGAAAATAGAAAACACTAAGTGATAGCAAGGATGCAGAACAACCGCACTCTCAGACACCGCTGGTGGTGACATGAAAAGGTACATCCGCTTTGGAAAACAATAGCTAAGATCTGGAGACAATCTAAATGTCTATTCATAGATAAATGGATATAGGAAGTGTCTTAGATACATGCAATCAAATACTATTCAGCCTTTTTAAAAAATCTGTAATATGTAATAACATGAATAAACAATGAAAATATCACGCTATGTGAAAAAAGTCAGTCGCGAAAAGATAAACACTGCATGATTCCTTTTACAGGAAGTATCTAAAATATTCAAATTCATAGAATCGAAGAATGAAATGGTGATTGTCAGAAGTGTTGATAGGGAATTACTAATCAACAGGCATAAAGTTTCAGTTAAACAGAATAAATAAGCTATAGAGACCTGCTATGAAACACTGTAACTACAGTCAACTGTAATGTATTATGAGCTTAAAATTCTGTTAATAGGTTAGATCTCATGTTAAATGTTCTTATCGCAATAGAATACAATTCAAAAAAAAAAAAATCTCAGAACACCGATTAAACAAATAGCCTACAATTTTATAAAGCAAAAAATAGGTTATCTATAAAAGAATAAAGATGACATTATCTTCAGACACATCAGGAACACCGAATGCCACAAAATAATAGAGAAAGGATGTCAAAGTTATGAGGGAAAAGTAATTTTCCAATCCAGAATTTTATATGCTGCCAAACTGTTGGGACAAATAAGAAGGAATGAAGTTTCTAGCCCACATATCCACTCTTAGGAATTTATTTGTGAATATACACCAGCAAAAATCAAAGTAGAAACTGAACGATATAATTTCCAGAAAGTGGTGACTTTAACCCAAGACAGCAGTCAAGGCAATCCCAGAGAATGGGTGCAATAGAGAGCAAACAGTCCCGATTCAATCGGGACAATGGAAAAAGGGATCCCGAGGGAGAGGGGAAAAGGGTTAATTGGAGTAAGAAGAATACTTAAAAATGTGGAATGGGAGGGTGACATTGCCAAGATGGTGACGCAGATCATTTCCGACTCCATTCCTCTCACAGAAAGAACAGCTAACGACCATTCATGGACAAAGCACTATGGAGAAAATTCTAGAACCTAGGGGTGAGGCTGAAGTGCCACCCCCTGCACCACAGAGACTGAGAGTATCGGGCATAAGATAAGAGAACAATTTTCAAGAAAATTTTTACAAAGGAAAAAAAAAAAGCCATAGAAAACTTTCAGAAAAGCAAAATTGTATGAGGATGTCATGATCCATATGTGAAGCGATATTGTAATATTGGAACAGAAACTCTATAGTCTTCAAGAATGTTCAAGTGGATTCCAAACACACTTCCCCAGATCTATCCATACTATATGGAGAACAGGACAAGATTGAAGATGCTTTTATTTAAAGAGGTAAATGAAGAATAATGTTGAAATCACATAAAACAAAAGCCCAAACTCAGAAAACTCAATGAGATAGGAAATGAAACTTAGCAGAATTACATGTTTGTAAAGCAAAAATCAAATTTTACTAATTGCTGTAGGAAATTGATCTGATGCGTAGGAGTTAATGTTTTCTTTTTTTCTTTTATTATCACAGTGTAAACAAGGCACATAAAATAAATTAAACAAGAAATTGCATAGAATTAAAACAAAGATTTGATGGATATGATACACACTTTGGAAAGCATAAACACTACATTTTTCTCATTTGCTCCATCATTCAAGTTAAATTGTGCTTTGAGTAGAGGTGCCAAGTTCATCCCTGAGCCTAGTATATTACGTTCTCTGGTCCTCCCTACATCAACATATAGCCCTTTACCTGTTGGCATTACAATGCGAGGTGCCGGTCTTAATGTGACCTTCAATTACTGACTTTACTCATTATCCACTAGCACTGATTCTGTGAATAGATATGCTCTTTTTTCAAAAATCTCTATGTGGATCTCAGGGTATCATGTTGGCTCATCAGAAAGAAGATTATTTTAAGACCAGGGGAAAGTTCTTTTTCTTTATTACATTCGTTAAGAGAGATCTATTCCATGGGAAAATAAAATATTTACTGACTTAAGTAGCCTTGCTAGTCTATGGCACTTTTTTCATGTATCCAGATCATAGATATTATGTTCCTCAATCTACCTGAACAAAATATGTCCCAATAGTCATCTCAGGTAAGGAAAATGAAGGTGAAATTTGCCTAAAATGCCATAGTTTACTTATTCAGCCATTCGTCGGGCATGCAATGATTAGTTATTGAGGTTGTAATAGGTGCCAGGCTCGATGTTGCAAAATGGAGAGTACAATAGTGAGTGGATCATTACCTGCTAAGATTTGTGTTTGGAAAAACAGTGGACTGCAGGTGAACAGGTGAGAAGCTTAAAGAGCTAGTACAAGGAGATCGGATGCCTAATTGATAGACAACGGAAATATGTGAAACCCACATGACTTCATTTTGGGAGAGAGAAGGAAGGAGGTATCAAAGACACCTCTTAGATGTCAAACTTCTTACCTGGATGATGTTCTAAGGAGATCTTCCAACAACAATCATGTTGAGATGCTGAAGAAAATCCTTTTTCAGAAAATTGCTGGAAAGACTCTCATGAGGATGAGGTATTGCCACAGACGCTTGGCTTATTTCAAGAGTTTGCATGCTCACAAATTCATTCACCTTCAAGACTCACTAATCACACTCGTGTATTTTAAGTCTATTATGGAAGAAATTCAAACCGCATGGATGTTTGTCTAAGAACCAAATTTTGCTCAAGGTAAGCCAGTAGTAATAACTTAAGTTCAGGCCTAGTAGCTCTTGAACACATTTAAATCTTGATGATTTAAGGGAGAAGGTAGCTAATAAACATCTCAGAGTTCTTTCCCAATGGAAAACAAAGAGTTTTTCCTTCTTATTTTCCCTTAAACTTGTCATTATTTGGCAGAAATAGTCAAAATAAATGCACCATGCTTCAAAGGAGCCAGCACATAAGAGAGCATATAGCAGCAAGATGAATCCACTCGTCACAGCAGACAGATGTCGTGAATGCAGATGTTCAGGAAGTGAAGGGCAGGCACTCGTGATAATGTATGGCATCATTTCTCTGACCTCAAGATAAAAGCAAACAAGAGAAGCAAAATGTGCCACTCACCAGGCTGTAAAAATGAAACCTGCCACACAGGTCTGATCTATCACATGAATTCTGTCATTGTCAGAGAAATGGAGTATTTCCATCAGAACGCCAGTAATTCCTTACCCTATATGCTTCTTTGAGAAAGAGAAATGAAATTAAGGAATAGGAAAGAGGGGCTTTAAATTTAATTTAATTTAGCTAATGCATCAAGTCACATTCACCGAGCTATTCCATCTTCGAAAAGGATAAAGAAAAATGAACACTTATCCAGCTTTCACAGTGACAGGCTTTGAATGCGTCCCATTCATTACTACTGCTCACAGCAGCCTCGAGAGATGGAATTATTCTCTCCACTTTTAAATGACGAAACCGAAGTTTGCAAGATTACGTGACTTACCCAAGGTCACATGGCTAGGATTTAGTAGGGCCAGGATCTAAATCTAAGTCTGAAGTTCACACAGTTCTCTAATTCTCGCTCTTCGGCACAGCGCTTCCCCTTGTCCACAGTGGGACTTTCCATGGTTTCAGTTACCCACAGTCAATCGACATTCGGATATATTAAGTGGAAAATTCTAGAAATGAGTCATTCATAAGTTTTCAATTTCGTTCTGTTGTGAGTAGCACGATAAATTCTCACTCTCACCCTGGATGTGAATCGGCCCCTTGTCTAGTGTCTCTACGCTGTAGACACCACTTAGTAGCCACTGTGGATTGTCCCATCAATTATCAGAGTATCATCCTACTTATGATCAAGTCACCCTTATTTTACTTAATAGTGACCCGAGAGCACAAGAGCAGTGAAGCTGGCAATTCTGGTCTGCCAAAGAGAAGCTGTCAAGTGCTTTCTTTCAAAAAAGGTGAAAGTTCTCGACTTCATAAGGACTGGAAAAAAAGTTGCATGCTGAGGTTCCCAAGACCTACGGTAAGAACGAACCTTCCATTTGTGAAATTATGAAGAACGAAAAAAAAAAAAAGGGATGCCAGTTTAGCTGTAGCTCTTCAAAATCCAAAAGCCATGGCTGCACCGTATGGTGAGTGTTTAGTTACGATGGAAAAGGCACTTGATCTCTGGGGGGAGGATGTGAACAGAAAGCACGTTCTGATTGACGGTACATCGTACCAGAAATCATCACGCCTATGCGAGGACTTCAGCAAGGGACCCCCCGGAAACAGTGACACCAAAGGATGGTCACACAGATTCAGGAACAGGCTTGTCATGGTATCATCTCACATAGCACAACAAGAAGGGTGAGTACAGTACAATAAAATATTTTGAGAGAGAGACCACATTCGCGTAACTTATATTACAGTATATTGTTACAACTGTTCTATTTTATTATTAGGGCTGCTAATCTCTTACTGTGCCTAATTTAGAAAATAAACTTTATCATAGGTACGTATGTATAGGAGAAAACAGAGTCTATTTAGGGTTTGGTACTATCCACGGGTTCAGGAATCCACTGGGGGCCTTGCATATGTCCCATGCAGACAACGGAGAACAATTGTAGTAGGTGCTATATAAATGCAAAGCTGCATGGTTATAAAAAATAAAAACAAAAAATACAGAATGCTAGAAGATGGCTCATATTTGAGTACTTAAGTCACATGATACTTAGTATAAAGCTGCAGGCTCTGAGGGGTGAGAACCCAGGCATGTGTAGTAAAAAGGGTATGTTCTTTGGGATCATCAGACCCCAGTTCCAGTCTCAGCTGTCACCCTTACTTGCGGTATGACCTTCATCTACAAAATAAAGCTTTCCCCATCTCATAGAATGTGAGGATTAAATGAGATGGTGTGCTTACATTACCTGACAATGTGCCTGGCACACAGTATCTGCCCCTAAAACGTCTGTTCGTGTCACCTCAAGTTAGAGACACTGTGAGATGGAGAAATCGAAGAGCAAGTCATTAACCAAATGAGCATCTAAGTGACAAGTTGAAAGAGTCCTCATGATAAAATTATTTATAGGACCACATATATGTATGTACATACACATATTCGAGTTTTATATTTGCTAGAAAATGAGTTCGTTTCAAAACCCTGCTATAGTAATATCTATCGGAGACCTAGTTATTCACTACTCTGCCAGAAAATATATATATAAATTTCCTATTAAGGTCAACAGCACGATGGGTGATACATACATGTACATTTCCTGCCCAAGTCTCAGTAAGAATGATCGCCAATTAGCAGACTGTTATAGCAGGCTTCAAAATCCTATTTGCCGTTCTTACGATCATAAAATTGACACGCAAACACATTTTGCTGTGTTAAATAAACCCTGGTTAAATAAATACTATTTCTCATTTAAAAAATGATAAGTTATAATTATAAAAACTTCAGACTATACCAAAAATAGTGACCTTAGTGTGCCCAAGGAATGTTGCCTATACCTGTAATGGTTGCCTTGCAGAGTTTGTCTGCATTGAGATAGTTTTATTATAGAGACCTTGCCATGTTACCCATGCTTTTCCTTCAACATCACAAAGTATTTTTTAGCAGGGTACTTACATCTCTGTAGACAGCCGGCTATATCCAGGATATCCTACTCACCAGCTCTGTGTCCTTTACATGGACACTCAACTTTTTAACCCTCAAAACTTCACGTACAAAATGCAGATAATAAAAACTATCACCTTATTATAAGGCTGTGCAAGGATAAAGTGAGATAATCCCTGTAAAACTCTTAGCATTGAACCAGGTAGAAAGTAAGAACTTGATAAAATTAATATTATTTACAATCTGGAGGACTTTTTTCAATTGCAAATCCATATATATATGTTTTGTTTTGTTTTGTTTTTTTCAACTGACTTCAGCAAGTAAAAGCGCATTTACTTTCAAAATGTCAGGTCCACTGTAGACCTGACCAGAGTCTCAACCGATGAAGCGACTCTCGCTCAGAGACGAGCTCTGCCTTCTGGGTCGTAGATGGCGGAAGCGGAGCAGGAGCCCAAGTCCTCCAACTCCAAGGTCATCAGAGAGAATCTTTTCCTATTGGCACGTGCACTAGTCTTAAGAACCTATGAATGTGATACCTTACATGGCAACGGGGACTTTGCCAATGTGATTCAACTAAAGGCCTTGAGATGAGAAGGTCACCTTGAATCATCTGGGTGAACCCAATGTAATCACAAGTGTACTTATAAGAGAAAGGCAGGAGGGTCGAGGTTCAGGAAATGTGACAGTGGATTCAGAGATTGCAGAGAAGTGGCCACAAGCAAAGGAATGTTAGCAGACTAGATAAGCTGGAAGTGACAAGAAACATGTCCTCACCCTAGAGGAACCAGCCCTTCCTGCTGATACCTTGATTTTGACCTCACAGGAGCCATCTTGGACTTCTGACTTCCAGAACTGTAAAGCACTAAGTTTGTGATAAAGTGTTACAGCTGCATCAGGAAACCTATCCACTAACCTCGGGACCCAATCTTCACCCGCGGGGTGTCCAGATCACGTGGATGAGAATGAAGGAGAAGTCATCCTCCAGAAGGAAAATGGATTCCGCTACCAGAAGACAATGAAAATTGGGTCAAAAGGCCACAGCGTCTGCACGTTAATGTTCGCTCTGTTCTGCAGGTTAATGTTCGCTTTGTTGCTACAGTGTTCTGCTGTTGCTATTCTTTCTTTTTAAATTCTGCACTAACAATGCTGCAGTAGCTGGATACATTCTGGAGCAGCCCTGTCCCTAGTAGACTTACTTCAGCTTCCGTACATCTTCATTGCCTACTTCAAAGAAGTATCTTTCTTTGTTCATCCTGGGCAGACATGATGTTGAAATGACAATAAGGTGGGGTGACTTGTGTAACTAGCTGGTATGCGATTTTCCTGTTAGTGCTGATCACATTGCAAAAAGATATCTGATAGTAGTAACGAACTAGGTCAGACGGAGGCAAAACGAACGCCTTACACAGGCCTTCTTTCACAGGCGGGTTTGTTGGCTTGGAACACCCCGTCTTTGCGTCTTGGTCTCACAGGCTACAGACGGTGAGGAGTTGAATGAACGAAGTGAGTTCAAAGCCATCTTCTAGTTTCGTGATTCTGTGAGCCACTCCACAGTAGTGGCATTGGCCGTAAGGGAAGCACAGTGTCTTTGGGGGATACGGGAAGGATGTGGGGACATTGAAGGGTTCTGAGTCTAGGAACGTTGGGATGATATTAAAAAGAAAGCTGATAGAGAGGCCAGAAGCACCAAATTCCAGGGCCAACTCCACCATCACCCAGTTTTCCTCTCCATGTAAGGCATCAACAATATAATAGACTCCATGGTCAGAACAGATAGCTGGTTTTGAGTAAGAAATGGGGTTGGTGGAAGCTTATCTTTCAGAGAGCGGCATTGAGAGTGGTATATTAAAATCATCCGGGAGATATTTTTTAAATTGCAGATAAAACCATCTCAGAGTATCGTTCTGTCCCCACCCATTTACATTAATTATATTTTCCTGTAGAGAGCCTTGGATAATTTGATGAAACCTTACAGGTGATTGCGACACATCCCCATTCCCCAAGGCCACCCAGCCCCACCTCTGCCCGCCGAGAACCGGGGTTTAGATCATATTTAACTTCCATTCTTTTTCTCCGACTTGATTCTGACTCACCATTCCGTGGACCCTTTCTCCACGTGCAGGAACTCAGTGCACACTGTGGAAAGACGTGGAATTATCTTTGTCACCCTACTTTCCACCCACTGCCTTTTTCTGAGCCAGATTGCAGAGTCTACGCCACCAAGCACGTCCAGAATTCAGGTCACAATCCCAGGCCCGAAGCAGCCTCAGCCTGGCAGGCTTATGTAGCAGGCCTCGAAGGTAGGATTCTGACTTTTCCAGACACATATATTCAAGTGAGAAGTCAGATTCTGCAGTTGCGACCTGCTGTCTCCCATCATGAGGCTTGTCCCCCATAAAATATGGCAGGTTCAGAAACTCAATTTTCCCTGACAATTCCCCATCAGGCCCTGACAAGACAAGCTGCTTCATTATCTGTCTGAGACAGAGGGACAAACGATTTTGTTGAGTCAGTAATGGTCGACGGTGGTTGACGCTTTATCCAAGATGTTTGTCATCTAATGCCATGTCGAGCTGTTAACAAGTCATTTCCAGAACTGCTCTAAAAATAAAACCATCTTTATTTGATGCGATGTCATTACCACTATTTTTCACCCAAACAAAACATACAAATCATTGGGAGATTGAGCAATTCGGCAAAGAAGAGACTAGAAAGCTAAATAAAAAGAACAATTGTGGCATAGGAAATCTCTGCTTTATCAAAGGCATTAACTTTTAAAGAGGATAATTTAAAAATTTGAAGACTGTGTCACAGATTTTACAAGAAAAGGAGGGATCGAAAGAGCAGTAGTGAGTGATTAGTGTACATCCCAAATTGTGCTGCTTCCTTCACATTCATCATCTTAGTTAATTGTCACAACAAAACGTAGGGCCGTGTTGATTTTATAGATGAAAATGTGGGGGACCAAAACCCCAGACCTCGTTACGTAGAACGACTGTCCCAGGCTCTCCTCATGTGGAGGCGAGAAGAAGAACCCCGCCTTCCCCCGTTTCTGGCACAACTTCGATATGTCTCTTGGTTCACGCCGGAGAATATTCGCACTCCCATGCTAAGCCTTCCGTGGCCTCTCTCCTGATGAAGTTGAGGTCATAGAGGCCGGTGTCTGGAACAGAGCTGTAGTTACAACCACAAGTCACCGTGCACCAGACCACACACATGCTTCTCTGGGACTCTGACAAGTCATGCCTCTGAGGCAGAACTTTTGTTTCCCAGTGACAGAAAACTGCATCAGATTGGTAAAAGTAAGAGGGGACTTCGGTGGATATGTATTGGGGCATTTGAACAAATCGTTAGGTTACCTAACGGGAAAAATGTAGGAATTGGATGGTCTTTAAGGACACTGGACCAGAGGCTCAGAAGGCTGCAGAGTAAGCTCACTCCCTTTCTGCATCTCTACCCTCCTTGTTTCTATGGCCTCACTCTCTTGCTACAGACTGGCTCGCTCCGTGTAACAGGCACTGTATCTCCCAGCCTCTGGAGAGGGGCTGGCTCACGCTCAATCCTGTGACACATTTAGCAGTTGCTCATCCTGTGTTGGGTGTCCAACCTCAGACCACCACCAAAACCCAGAGAAGTAACTCTGGATGATCGTGGTGGCTCTTGTGCCAACAACGGAAAACGAGTGAAAAAAAGAGAACTTTCCAGAACAGGGAGGCTACTGGGCTGATAAACCCATTGACATCCAGGACACAATGGAAATGCACAGCCACGAGGGAAGGGAGAAGCTTCCGGGAAGTCTAGTGTAAACATTTCGATGTCCCTGGAACTTTGTTACGTTTTCAGACTCCGAGCAGGCCGTTGTTAAGACATCAGCACATGCACATACTCGCTTATTCATTCTTGAGACATTTATTGATGCTAAAATAGAAGAAAAAATAAGAAGAAGATATGATCCCTACCCACAGGATTGACTGCCTGCCGGAGGAAACAGACAAGTGTACTAATGAAGTCAGCACTGTACTTAACGAAGGCCCACTGGGGACAGTGTTTTTCATGCTGTATGTTGGGACCCATTGGTAGGTCATTAAATCAAGACGGTGTGCTGCAGATGGTATTTAAAAACAAATAAATAAATAAAATAGGCCAGAATGTATTAGTGTTTCTTGCACAGCAGGAAAGATGGCAGTGTCTGGTGAAACGACTGTGTTTCAGTTGTGTATGTGTGGGTTTGTGGACCAAGTCATGATGTAAAATAATTACTCTTACGTTATGTCATTCTCAAGAATCTTTGAAAGGCACTCATATGACGTGAGTAGGAACACAGAGGAGAGACATCTAGATGACTTGAAAAGGAGATAGAAGAGGAAAAGATTTCTGAAGAAGAGAGCTGTTCGTCTGGATCTTGGCACAACGGCGGTAATTCCAAGAGAAAGAACAGCTTGCGTGAAAGGCACAGAGGACTGAGAAAGCGAGGCTGATTGACGAAGTCTCATGGTCGAAGGGCAGTGGGCGGGGGCCTTTGGTGGGTCATGCATTAGTTTGAGCCCTCAAGCTACTGTCCCAGACAAAGACTTGATGGTGAAAAATGGGGAGATGGGGCACGCACGTACAAAAGAAAGTAGAAAGTCACGAATGACAATTAGAAAGAAAAGCTATAAAAATTTAGAGGCATCAAAGATTACTTTTGCCTAAAGCAGAGCAAACTTCATGAAGGAGGGAACATTTCGGAGTTATCTGTGAATAGGAGCCTCCCTCAATCCGATGTAGCCATTCTTTGAGTTCTAGGTACAATGCCAAATAAAATTTAATTCACTATTTCACAGTCTCAAATATGCACAGCGGAAGGAGGCGGCCTGGCATTGTGGGTAAGGGACTGAGATCTGCAGTCAGGCTGCTAGGGTTCAGATCCACTTATTTGCTGCGTGATTTTGATCTGGTTAGCAGCATTCTCATGAGCAGAACTGATACCTATAGCAGCCAAGGAAGTGTGCTGCTTGGATCGCCCTCAAGAAGAAGCTAGACGTCGGCTGAGAGCAGGGTTGTTAGCTCTCAGCCTTCCACAGAATTCAAGCCGAGGCTATGCTCCTCCCGGGAGCCCCTAGTCAGTGACAGAGCCTGGAGAGAGAACTATGCGGGACTCTGCACCAAGACAATCGTGCTTTGGATTGCTCCCTCCCATTGGCCAAAGTCGCATCCTAGAGGCTCGTCCTACACAATCCTGCTTCCTTAGACTCTTGCCTTTAGAGATGTCAGATCTGCCTTGTGGTCTAGGGCTCCCCTACCCAGTCCTGTATCCTCCCTCTTTATCTTTCGTAGACGACATGCCCTAGAAGCCTCCTGCACTGCCTGAGCATCTGTTTCTCTGAATGGACATTATGCCTAAACATCGGGCTGGTCAGGTCTCAGTCTTTGAATCATTATTCTCTCTACGCTCATTTCCTAGATGAGCCCACGTAAGTGTGTAGGGTCTTAATGCCACTTCTATGTTGAAAATTCAAATTCATGACTCCCTTCCTGAGCCGTCTTCTAACTCCAGACGCGTGTGTCCAATCCCTACTCATATCTCATCGGCTATCAAATAGGCACCTAAGACTCTGTGTAACTAAGTCCACACTGATCTTGCTCCTAAATCCATCCTTTTCTTGATCTCTCTTATCCCAATAAATACCGACTCTATATCTATAGTTACTGAGGGCAAACATTTCGGTGTCATCCTTGATCCCTCTCAGAGCCCCATTCAATCCATCGGCAAATCCTGTGGATTCCACCTCATATATAACAGACCTCACCCGTTCTCGTCACTCACACCAGGACAGCACTGCTTCGAGTACCATATCCTCTCCTCTCCTCTAGATTATTGCATTGTTTGAACTTCTACCCTACACCCATGCAATCTATTCAAGATCCAGACGAACAAAGCAGCTGGAATGCTCTCTAGAAAGACAAATGCTCTAGGACAGCTCTCATACGTGAAATCTAAAAAGAACCAAACTCATAAACACAGAGAGTAAGATGGTGGTTACCAGGGGTAGGGTAGGGGACAGGATAGATGTTCTGTAAGGGTACAAATTTACAAGGAGTAGTAAATAAGTCCTAGAGAGCGAATGCACGACAGTGATAGCATATGATATCATTGAACTTGCTAAGAGACTAGTTCTTATTATTCCAACCATGTCACATGACAGAGGTGCTAGCTGTCTCTCCAATGGCCATCATATCACAATGTATAATGTATTAATTACATCAACATTCTGTACACTTTAAATGCGCACAATGTTATATGTCAAATATAGTTCAAGGAAAGCTTTTAAAAATCTAGCCTTAATCTTCAAAATAACCCGTAAGATGTCATGCCATCCGGCCCCTCCGGCCCAGCCTCCTTCTGGGTCATTCACTTCTTTAATTCTAACCACATGGACTTCACTGCTGACTCCTAAATACTTTGATATGTTTCCTTCTTGGGATCTTGTTTATGAGATTCTCGTTTTCCGGAATGTTCTTCCCCAGAGATATAAACGTCTCCTTCTCCTATCTCCTTCACACTTCTGCTCCCACGTCCCTTATCAGCAACATCTTTCCTGAGCTTTATATGCAAAATCGCACACACTCTAGCACTCCCTTCTGCCTTCCCTGCTATGCTTGCTTAGAACACTCTTAGCATCTGACATAATTGCTTTGTGTCTTCTTTGTTCTCCTCCACTAGGATGTATGTTCCAAGAGAGCAAATTTTATGCTTATTGTATTTCCTACTGTATTCCTAATGCCTATTTCAACATCTCGTATGTGGCAGGAACCCATTAAGTGTCTGGTGTATAAATGAATGAATTAGGATGATAATAGTGCTGACCTCAAACAGGGGTTGTGGTCTCCAAAAATTGATGTAAATTACTTAGTCCAGTGCCTGGCACATAATAAGTACTCAACAATCATGAGTTCGCGTTAATCATATTATCAAGTTTTAGTCACGGCTGCCTTATGTAAGGCGGACACTTAAATAGCAGTTTCCATTCTGGGAACAAAATTTGGCAGAAACGACCAGGTGGGGGACACAGAATCTAGACTTCTCTCTATAAATCTGGGGTTGCACATCCCATGTAGGTCAAAACAACTAGAATTCACCTATAAGAGAAGAACTCTAAATAGTTTGCTATCTTCCTATTAAATGCATTGTGCTATAAACACTACACAGTAGATATCTAATGTAAATGTCAATCTCTTTCTCAATAGTTGAACAGTTTTAGCCAGATGTAACTGAAAAACAAGACTCTGATTCGGTTTGCTTGGATTTTTCCTCTTCATTGCCTAAGTTTGGGGACCGTGTTTGTGCTTTTCAACAAATATTTTTGGAGCGCTTGCTGTGTCAAGGCACTGAGCGAGCGAGAGGCAGCCAGCGAGGGAGGCTTAACTCCTGTCTTCACAGAGCTCTGTTAGTGAAGAGGGATAACTAATAAGGAACTACATCAGGTAGGAGTTAGAATAGTACAGAAGTAGAGGCTGAACACAGTAGAAGTAACTTAGCTGGGAATGGGAAAGAAAGGTGAAAAAAAGTCATGCATCGCTTCTCGTAAGAGGTGGTATTTTAAAAGATGTGTGAAGTAATTCTGATAAAGATGAAATGTTATCTTCATAAAGGGAAAGCCGATGGGAAATATGTAACATGGCTTGGAGCCTCATGGGAACATGAGGCCTCAAAGTCTTGAAAGTTTTAAAAGGTGTTTTTGAAGGTAAAATAAGGCTTACCTGCTGTGTCACATGCATGCCTTGTCTAGAATGAGTAGTGTTTCTCGGATTCTATTAGTAACTGCAAAAAGTCTTAATCTTTCTTCAATACGTGCTCAAAGTTAACTTTACATATTAATAAAGAAGATGTTATTTTTCTCTGAAAGCGTCTCCTGCTCATTTCTGAACTCTGGCTAGGCTTCTCTGTCATCGTGGCCCTACGTTCTCTGTCTCTCTCGATTCCAAGAGCTTCCAGCTGGCCTTGGGCCCTGCACATTGACCTTGTCAAAGGGCTGGAGCACAGGCTTGTTCCCCCTCCTTTTCATGAAAAGAGTAGCTTTCTATTGGAGACAGAGCTGAGCATAGGTCTTGAATGTGGGCAGGACAAGGGAGACTTGACACTCCTTGACACTGGGTAGACTCCTTGATTCTAAGAACTATACAATATAAAGGTAGAGATGAGGCATAGAAACACACACACAGACACTACAATAAAAAATTAAAACTTTGTGAGATGATCAGTGGGTTACCTAAGAAATGTAAAAGGAAACCAAAAGAAAGAGAGAGACTCGCAATCGGGAAAGGGAACCCACATTGGAAATAGTGTGAACTGGATCATGAAGGATGAGTAGGATTCTGATAGATGGATAACAGCTGGATAATCCAACGGAGAGAGGCAAGGCAGCGGGGTGGGGAGCCAAGAGGCAGGGGAGAGCACACAAGTAAAGAGAGGCCATGGAAGCCTGTAATTAGTATTCTGGAGATGGGAAGACACTCTCTTGAATCCAGCTATCTCTCACTTGCAAACTTAGACTCATTCATTCATTCGCACAGGGACGTGGTTATTCAACACCTAGGATTCTGCAAACTTTTAGTATAGGATTTTAAATCAAACCAAAGAAACAAACAAACGACAAAAACAAACAATGTTTGAAGAGCGAAGGCATGAATCCTAATCATCAGCTATCTTACAGTTTAAGCTATTTAAGTCTAGAGCTCAAGAAATTACATGCATAAGTGCCTCAGTAGTCGTCAGTTGACTTTTAATTAACCTCTTTTGCCATTTGTCATCTAAGGAAATCGAAAAATATTTTTATAATTCAACAGAAACTTACTTCGTAAAAGAATTACACAAATTTGAAAGTCGCGTGTAATAATCTTTCAGAACACGTGCTGTGTTTGCAGCTAAATCAGCCGAGTTGTACTTATTCCTTTTCAGTCTTCCTTATCTCGGCATCTCTCTTCTTAATAAGATTCAAACAAAGCCTAGCCTTCCAGGGCAAAAGTGAAAATCCACAGTGATTTAAAAATGATTTTCTCTAATCAGGCCACATCTCGTTAGCTGTGTTTCCTTTCTTTTAGATTCTGATGTTTGCTGAGGCTTTTGTGCGAACATTATTTAAAACACGCCCCCGGGTGAGAACCCGCCTCTTCATGCAGAATTATTCTTCCTGGATCCTTCTGAGTTGGAGGACAGGATTACTTTTTTATTCATCTTAACCTAAATCTCGATTTTTTGAAAAAGGTAGAGATTATTTTTTCTTTGCATCCCTTCCCCTCTTCAAAAGAACAAGATAATGCTAGATTTGCCTAAAAACAATATAGAGGTCACACTATTCAGTTTTCATTTTGATGATTGTAAGTAAAGTCACTTAGCTTCCTTGGCACCCAAAATAATAAGGTTCTTATACCTCCCATGATAACCGGTCACCAAAAAGGATTCACTATTGTATCAGTCAGCGTTGGCTACGTTTTGCTGCAGTAACAAATAAACTTTACAATCATGGAGGTTTGGCACAACAGAAGTTCATTTCTTCCATAGATAAAGTCTAATGTGGTTTGCTTTGGATGCTTCTCTTTCCAGGGACTTAGTGATCCAAGTTCTCTTCATCTTAAAATACAGCTGCCTTAACATGTCACCTTTAAGATCACTTTACATGGGAGGAGAGAGAGAGAAACAAAAACAAACAAACAAACAAAACTTGCTGGCCTATCACTGCCTCAGCCTAGAAGTAACATGTTATTCTGCTTCTTATTCTTTGGCCTGCAGGAGTCACAATGTAACAGACCTCAATGTAACTGCGAGGGAGAGTGGGAAAGACGGGGAACACGTGGACTATTTGGTAAGCAATGGCAGCCTCTGGCTCGACTACAAGATGTATTACTTTTGATTCCGTGCGAGGCCAAGTGCAGAATAAGCACGTGGTGAATGGGAATTTTCAGTACACCGAAATCGTCATGCAGAAATAATCTGGAGTGCAAAGTGTACTCTTTCTGAAAACAGGATGTACTTCCTGCCTGGCTCGCCACTTCCCAGCCACACGACTCTCAGTGCCTTCATCTGTAAAATGGTGACGTACCAAGGCAGGTGAGGGGGGCGGGGTTAGAAGTAATAACTGTAAAGCATCTGGGAAAGGGCCTAGCAAATATTGCATATTTAATTTTATAAGTAGCAATTATTATTACTGTATTTTAGAGATGATAATAAAATGGCGATATCATTATCATCGTGCACAATTATTAAATAGTTACATTTAATTTACCAAAAAATAATGAAAACAATTTTAAAATGTAAGCATCTCTGAGACTTCCCCGTTGAGTTCAGAATCAGCTTTGACCCTGCATTTAATTTACTTTCAGCAGAAAATGTAATATGTCATTACCTTTAGAATTTCTCATTTCAGATTAAAAAAAAAAAATCGAGCTTTTAGAGCAATTGCAAATTTTTTTCAAAGGGACTTCAGTGAAAGCAGAGAGGTGAGTTTCCATGGCAATATCTGAACAATACAAAAGGAAGGGAAGTAAGGAAGAGAGCATTTAATGAGCACTTACACGGTATTAAGCAGTGTGCTCGGTACTTTTCATTTAATATCTGTCTCGAACACAGGAAGCTATGACATCAGTACGATGGTCCGAGTTTTATGAGAGCACAAACAGGCTCAGAAAAGATTTCGCCCGGTCAACCACTTAGAACAGGGCAGAAATGGAATAGGACCCTCCCGCACCCCACCCCACCTCACCTTTGCCTGCGTCTGCCCAGGCTCTCGAAGGACCGTGGAGTCTTCTGCAACTGCATCTTCTCCCGCTTCTCACGCTGGATGCTCCATGTTTCTCTGGCCTAATTCCATCCTTTGTTTCTGGTCTTTCTTGTCACTTCTCTAGGACTAACAGCCAAGCCTCCCTGTCCAGCCTTTCCCACCAGCACGTGCAGCTCCCCCGTCCCCCTGACAGGAGCATACATTTCCTTAGACACATTGCCTGGCCAACACGAAGAGAGTTCTTCCTGGGAGTAGAAAGCCCGTGATCAAGATGGAGAGCGTGGGGGCATGGTGGAAGCACCACGCCGACCCCCACTAGTAAGCGTCGGGTGGGCAAGCATCACCCATGGAAGCCGAATCAAGGGGGGAACTGGACGAGGAGCAGGACACTTGCACAGTTTCCAAGAGTCGCCTCATCCCACCCATATTAGTCAAAAGGGGGAAAACAGTAACTAAACGGTGGCCAAAGCAGGGGACATTTTGTGTGATCGGAATTAGCCTGAGCGATAAGGACAATGACTCTGGGAGGCAAAACCTGAACCCAATCACAAGGAAACTTCAGACAAATCCGCACTGAAGAGCAGCCTGCAGCTCACTGGCTTTCTCGGAAAACATCAGTGTAGGAGAATCAGGAGGACCGAGGGCGCCTCCATATTGAAGGAGACTGAACAGACAGGGACCAGATCCTGCAAAGGGCATTATTGGGATGATTGGCACGTGTGGAATAGTGGAAGGCAGACCCGATGAAAGTACTCTAACAATGCTAAAGTTCCTAAATGGAGCGGTATCGTGGTTAAGAGAACAATCTTTTCCTTTAAACATTTTTTTTTCGATTATAGTTGACATTCAATATTATATTGGTTTCAGATGAACAGCATAGCTGTTAGACATTTACATAACTTATGAAGTCATACCCTCAATGAGTCTAGCACCCACCTGGCACCATACATAGTTATCATAATATTATTGACTATGGAAAATATTCCTATTCTTAAGAATTAGACACAGAAATATTAAGAAGAAAAAGAGGAAAATGTACATAAGCTACTTTCAAGTGGTTTGAGCAGACAAGTATTTTAGACTTTATAATGTGCACACACATACGTGTATGCAGATATATGTCTACATATGTGTCTACATGTGAATATACAAATATGTATGCATATGTATTATATAGAAAGAAGGAGAAAGAGATGATAAAACAAATACAGGCAAACTGTTAACAATTGCTGCAGCTGGAGAAAGTATATCCAGAGAAAAAGGCTGTATCTGCAGCAATTCAATGAGCTTTAGAAGTTGGAACAAATCGAAGACCCCGTTAACAACAAGCGATTGCTGTGTGCTCACCATTTGCTACAGGTTGTCTCCGGCCGGTCACCGAATTCCCTCTAAATTTTTTGAGTACCTCTGGACGTGGAAATTGTGTTTCCTTTTTCATGTTTAGACACAAGGAAATTGAATGAGGCTACGCGCTGAGAACGTGGCAGGGTCCTGGGTTTGAATTCAGATCCGGTTCACTTCCTATCATGGCCAGAGAGGACTATTCATGAAGGGGCGAGGCCACAGCCTTCAGGAGCTCAGGACCCATTGACCCACCGGGAGGGTAGAGAAGGAAGACAGACAAGTAAGGACGTCACAGGACAGCAGGGTAAAATTCTCCCAACTCATACTCCTGGAACATCCACAGGGCGCCAGGTTCTGCTGAGCACTCTGGGAGCTGTGGACCGCGAAGACCCAGGCTCTGCTCTCTCAGGACCCCCACTGCAGCAGGCATGGCTGACACTAGAGAGCTCAGTGCCATGGAAGCACCTAGGAGGGGCCTTTGACCCAGAGCTGGGACATCGGTGGCTGGGGACCTGGAGGAAGGATAACGGAGGTAGGATAATGGAGGTGTTCTCTTGTGTGTGCGCCCTGTAATGACCATTCCTGATTGAACAAATACGGGAATAGATGAGAGAGGAGCAAGTGAGATCTCCACCTGTACAGGCAAGGGGCGCAGTGGACGAGCTGTCCTGGAAGGTCAGTCTTCTCATCATTTTTTCCAGGTCACTAGAGCGAGCGGACAAGTCTCATCAAGCTTCGCTGAACCAGCAGTGAGAAGAATTTTGGGGTGGTGGCCATGGGGCTTCCCACTCTCCCTGGCTTCTGAGTTTCGCTTTCAGATGAGAGGAAATGCTTTATTAAGCCATTCAGACCATCTCTCTCTCTCTCTCTCTCTTTCTCTCTCTCTCTCTCTCCCTCTCTCTCCTGAGTTGATCAACACACTTTTTCAGACCTCTGTTTTCACAGAAGAGAACAAAGCCATCTTCCTGAAGCTGCATCTTGTTCTTCCTGATGCCGTGCGAAGCCAGCAGCCCGTGTGCCCGTGTAGGTGAGAAACGAGAGCCCTTTGCTCTGTCCAAAGGTCACAGTCATCACAGTCATAAAACAATACGCTTTTACTTTTCCTCAATGCTCCCCTTACATGATCTCATTTCACTGACGGAGTTGACTTACAGGATGTTAGAGACCCTGTGGGTATAACGCCTGGGCATTGCCACACTCCTTCTGGGGTTGCCCCGGTAACCTGTGACGGAGCCCCTGGCAGGGGTCCCTCCTCCTGGCAGGAAGCCCAGCTGGCTCATGTTCTGCCCTTTGCTCAGTCAACCATGCCAAGTGGAGCTGCTTGTTCCATAAATTGGAGGTTCAGGTAACATTTCACTTGAAAAATAGATCTCTCAGCTGGGGGTGGGGGAACACTTTGGACACAGCCACCAGGGTGACACTGTGCATGCCATCGAGGCACTCGGGCAGGAAGGGGGAGGCCAGGGCAGTGGCTGTCATTGAAACAGCAGCTCCAGAGTGTGAAGGGACAATTATTCCCAAGCATTTAGCAGAGCTTTTAAACACACACTTCTTCCTATAGAGAAAAAGATACTGTCTTACAGATTCCTTACGTGTCATTCCTTGGGGTGGTTTTTCTTCTTTCGGTTCTTCCCTTTCAGTGATCGATATCTATCTATCTATCTATCTATCTATCTATCTATCTATCTATCTATCTATCTATGTATCTATCTATTTATCTATCATCTATCTATCTATCTATGTATCATCTATGTAACATCTATGTATCATCTATCTATCATCTATCTCTATCATCTATCTCTATCTCTATCTCTATCTCTATCTCTATCTCTATCTCTATCTTTCTGTCCCTCTCTAGCCAAAATAATACCTGTTCAATTCCTACAGAGAGCATCAATTATATTTATTTTTAAAATAATGACCATGAAATACAGAAAACCGTAAAAAGCAATTAAGAATGAAAAGCCCGAAGTGCTGCTGCTCCATGAAATTATACCGGTTTGACAGATTCCAGAGTTGGGCATGGCCTTCCTGTCACATTATCTTTTTTTTAAGTGTTTATACTGTGTTTTTTTGATGATGTCTATGGGTTATTTCCTTTCTCTGAAGACAGATGCCCATTTTCGTAGACACAAAGAAAAGTAAAGACTGTCCACTCAATTTTTACAGTTCAGGGAACGTACTAATATCTCTGGCTTCTTTTCTCCTCTGACTGCTCAGTGGAGCAAAAGATAAATAAAGTCTGTTGTCATTTGTCATATTGTAAGATGATAATATCGACCAAATAAAGAAATGGACTGACCTGTCAAATGTCCCACACGTACCATGGGTGAGCACTGACCAAACGCCTTCACATTCAGCCCCTTTAGTGTATGCTGCAAATAGAGATACCTTTGGGCCCCCTGGAATGGTATTGTCCGAGTATAAGGCCTAAACGTCTAAGGATGTAATTTGCGGGCTGAATGAAATTTACCCACTCTCTTCCCCTCTCTGGACTTCACTTAAATCATCTATAATGTTTTTTTTTTTTTTTTTTTTTTTTTTTTTTAGTTAAAAAAAAAACCAAACAACAAAAAACATGCAGGTCTCCAGTTCTGTGATTCAGGAGGGAATCAAGTCCAGGCCTTGCAGAGTGAATGTGGAGGGAAGGTTCGTGGAGCTGAGAACTTGCCAAGACCAGTCAAACCAAACGCTGGCCACCCCCTCGGCCCTTCTTACCATAAGAACCTGGAGAGTAAAAGGGAGAAACTGTGTGACAGCACTTTATAAACGTAAACCGTGTGTAAGCTGTCTGCATTTCTATTACGAATCACCAACGATGATGATGACTGAGCTAATTCAGGCATTAATACTGCGAGCGCTCACTCCATGTTGGCAGCGAAGTCCTTACGAAGTTCACGTAACCCAGATTTTCAACTCAGTGCTCCGTCCGCCAGATTATGCAGCATTTCAGATATGAAAATGAATTCCACGGCTGAGAAGCAGTCATTTACCCACAGGCCATGCTCTCATCTTTCCCTGCACACCTGTCAGGAAGAGATCCAAGCGGAAAGTCCCCACTTACCTGGGATAAAGGGCAATGCACAGAGGATGGTGAGGCTGCTCTGCCCGAGGCCCCCAGCAGACAGCTGCATTAGGGCGTAAGACACGCCAGCCATCCTGGCCTATTTTATTCATCCTGGTTTCCAGGGATGACACTCCAAGCTCTGAATTAGAGGCTTACCTTGTTTCTAGTCCAGCATAACCAAAGCAAGAAAGCTCACAATGCAGCAGTTTAATCAGAGTATGCAAATCATCGCATTTCCTCCTGCGTGTTACAGGCCCTGCCTTATTTACAGGAGAGGAGAACAGAGCTCAGGCAAGGGGAGGATGAAAACGAGCAGAGCAAGCCGTCTGCACCCCTCCATGACAAAGGGCCGCGTGCTCACTGCAACGGGTGCCATCACGTGACGTCGATCACCGTGTTTGGCTTTGATTAAGCCATGCCTCTTTGGCGTGGCTGAAAAGTGAAGAACATGCATTGCAAATAATATGTGATTTTTGTCCATTTATTTTTAATAGACAGACATTAGAGTATACCTTTTTCGACGTGCAGTTTTATGAGATTTGACACATGCCCAGAGCAGTGTAACCATCATCACGATCAGGATATGAAAGACCCTCGTCGGCACACGGCCAGTGCATTGTGTTCAAATACTCCTGCTCGACAGCCCCAGTGACCACTAAGCTCTTCATCCCTATGCCTCGCCTTTTTTCACAACGTCCTGTAACTGGAAATCTGGTTTCGTTCATTTACATAATGTATAAAGCATTTTCTATTCGTCCGTGACGCTGCACCTATCGGTTACGTATTCCTTTTGATGACACCATAGCATTTCATTGTATGGACACACCAGTGTTTGTTCATCCAGTCATCGGATAAAGGACGTTTGGGGTGTCTCCAACGACACTGCTACGAACGTTTCCATACGTGTCGTTGTCTGACGTCCATTTGCTTACTTCCTTGGATGAATATCTAGGTGTATTGTTGCTGTGAATCATATAAGCGCATGTTTAACTTTTTAAGAAATTGCTAAATTGTTCTCCACAGTGACCGGACCATTTGGCCTTCCCGCCTGCAAGGCATGAGAGCTCTAGTTAGTCTACGACATCACCAGCACTCAGCACTGTCCGGTAGTATCACTATTATTATCGTCATTATTATTATTGCCATTCTAACGGGTGTGTAGTAGCACATCATTGTGGTTTCAATTCGCATTTTCCTTATGAGGCTGGGCATCTTTTCATGCACTTACTGGCCATTATATTTTCTTCTTCAGTGAAATGTATCTTCAAACCTTTTGCCCCATTTTAAACGAGTCGTTTTCTTATCCTGAGTGTACTAGGTGATTCTTAAGCTTATAATTTTTGTTAAGTAAAAGTAGACTAGCCAAGACGATCATTAGCAGAATTTGAATCAATGACTGCAACATAAACTAGATTTTAAGAAGCTCAAATATTCACAGTCCTAGCACAATGCTTCTCAAAGTTTAGTGTGCAAATGAATTGCCTGAGGATCTTGTTAAAAATGCAGATTCTGGTTTAGTAGTGCCGGTGGAGCCCGATAATCTGTATTTCTAATACACTTTTAGGTGATGTTGGTGCTGGTGCCTGCCTCATATTTTCACTAACAAGCGTCTGAGAGATTCTGGCTTAAACTCCCTTGTATAACCCCAAAGCTGACCAACACTCATCATGTCATTAAATCTTTCTCTTTTTTTGGAAGAAAAAGAAACATGAAATTAATAACTATATCAAGAAAGTTATATCTCTCCCTTAGGACATAAGGCATACAGCTAGAACTTGAATAGATATGTCGCAAAATCCCTGTATCAGATATCTATCTAAAAATTATGTGGTCAGGTCATTTAATTTTGCTACTAGGGGCATAGAGAAATCTTCCCATTGAAGTCACTGTAATAAAGAAATAGTATATATAAAAAGGTACGCCTCTAATATATATATATATATCCTTTGTTAGAATCAATTATTTTTACCCCCCCCCCCAAATATTGTGATAACATCACTGGTTTCAGTCAAAACTTTCTCCCTACAATCATGTGGGAATCAGCAAGCAGTGTCCAGGTACCCCAGGACCTTATTTATTAAGCCTCACACAGAGAGGGCATGAATTATGTGGATATTACCTAAATGTTGCTTAATATTGCATCGAATATATAATAAAATGACAGTTGAGAAAATCTATTATTGTCCAAGTCTCTTTGTGACCTAAAATTGCTGTTGCATTTCTGATGTTCAAAGAATCAGAATTCTATTAGCGCAGAGAAATCAATCGCCTATGATTTTGGAAAATGCACAAACTCGTTTTTAAGGGGTTGTGTATACTTGAGAAGGTAACCAAGATGTGGCATTTAAATTCAGGAGGAAAATATTAGAATTTCTATTTTCATTTATTCATACATTTAAAAAATAAGAAAATCCCATTTGACCACACCAGAAGACACGCGGGGTCTTCCTTCAGTCTCTGTGCCGTAAAGCAAAAGATAAGGAATTGCCTTTTGGACGTATGTTTGAAATGTCTGAGAAATGTTTTTAAAAGAGATGTCAAGGAAGCAGTTAAGCTGCCAATCACGAGAGGAGGAGGGCTGGACCCGTACAGCGACAAGGTGTCAGAATGTGGACGGGGTGGACGGGATCACTTCGGTGACACAGAAGGGCGTACAGGGAGGGCAGTCTAGCACTGAGAATTTTGTAGAGGAGGAAAAACCTTCAAAGAAAACTAAGAAGACACCAGACTCAAGGACGCCCAGAGAAGCCGGCGTGTTCCCAGGAGAAAATGGCGTTTCAGAAAATAGTAGACAGAGCGTTCAAAAAGTCTGATTATCCACATTAAATGCTGCCAGAGGGTGTAGTCAAACCATGCAGAAGATGCCTACTGGACTGGGCTACGGGGCAGATGTCATTGGTGACCTCGGCTAGCGAGCGGCCACGTCAGAAGACCACCATGAAAACGGTCACACCCAAGGAAGGACCTCTTCTTCCCGTTTGTTACAGTTTATTTTACGTGATGTAAAGAAATATGCGTGTGAAGTGTTGTGAAAATTCAAGAAATGCCAAAGCGGACAAACTACAATATGTTTTACGTTTGTCGCCGATAATCCTGTCATCTAAAGATGAGTCCAGTAATGATGCTATGGGTTTCACGACCGTGTTTTCTCACTTGGTAGGGTTTTGTCCCTTTAATTTGTTTCATGTAATCGCAATTATATTTTATACGGTGTTTTTTTTTTTCTTTCACTTTTTAACACACGTTTGAAACGCTTTGCCAGCATAGCATACCGCAGTAAGCATACCACACAGATATTTATCCCACTTAGATTGCTTCCAATTTGAAAGTTGTTATAAATAAAGCCGAAATGAGCATCTTTCTGTCTAAACCTTCTCCCCAGTTGTTTTGGATTACTTTCTTACAGAGGAACATCCACGGGGAAATTTCCAGGTTAGATGTCGGGAGCGCCTTCAGACTCAAAGGATTTACTTTAAATGAACATTTCCGAGCCGTGGAATGAAGAGGAGGACCCCCAAGGAGACCCCAGAACGAGATAATAAACTCTTGGCAGTTTTAATTAGGCAACCTCCATGGACAAGGCTCCTGATTTCCTTTCTTACAATTCAGAATATTACTTTTCCACCTCTTCCTCCAAGGACCTATAACTTTCCTAATATTGAGCAGTAAAGCATCACTGCCCGTAAAGGCGGGGGGGGGGAGGGGCGGGGGGAGGGAAAGGAAGAGAGGAGAGAAGAGTAGACGGCTCAAGAAAGTGTTTGAGTCCTGCGTGATATATTTCCCTCGGAACATCTGCACTGTCGACATCGATCAGTTCTAGCTTCCCTGACAACCTGCCTCCTCTTTCAACCATCCGCAGCCTCCCATTCAGAAAAGCCCATCGGCCAGAGTCCCCGTCAGGGACGGCGGCCCCACTGTGGAAGGAAAAGCCACCACGATTCTCCTCTCCATCTTGGGCCAACAGGAGGCTGGCACACGGGGTGGGTTCAGCCAACCGATAGCCGATTCTGGGGTTTGAATCTTGAGAGAGCAAGGCAATCGTGTGGGAACGAAGGTCATCGTCATCGCCGTGGTGGCCCGAGCAGGCCAGCCCCGGCCTCTGCTGTGACCTCTGCTGCCGTCTTTGGCAGTCAGTCCCTCCTGGGGATCACCTGTTTCTAGGTCTGGCCCTCTTGCCTCTGTGAATCCTGATAGCCCTTCGGCAATCTCACCTGTCATCAAAGTTAGCATACGTCGGTCTCCGGTGCTTGTAAAGACGTCTCTTGCCTGCGCCCAGCGGGCAGGGCCAGGCCACAGTTAAGATTGTGTGCCTTATCTTTAGAGCAATGGGAAACTATGAATGGATAAACATTGTTTCAGCACAGGACTAATGATCCGAGGGGTGATGGAGGCCTCCTGGAGAATGAATGGGAGGTCGGTAGAAAAAATGTGTCAAGAGGGCACAGGTGAGTGGACGCTCCCTCCGGGACGGTAAGGAGCAGGAAGTGGCCGACACGCCAGGAGCGAGGGCATGTTCGCACTTGTGCATCATAAGGGGCTCTGGACACCGGGGAAGTAAGAAAGGGGGCTGGCAGGCTGCCACTACACGTGTCCGGAAGCCATGACAAGAACAGATGAGGATGCCAGGAGAGACAAGCCCTGCGGCCCCCGTGCAGGCTCCAGAGCTGAGTTTTGTCCAATCCGTGGGGCCACAAAGAAGGAGCAATTAGACAGTGAGCGGTTCTCCTGACAGCTCCTGACCCCTCTGCGCTCACCCTCAACATGTTACAGAGAAAAAAGGTGCCCCCAGCACACGGCCACCTCTGCCGCCTTCGAGGAGACTTTCCTCAGCTTTGCCGGTCAGCTTCACCTGTAGCTCTAGTTGAAATGTGGCATCTCAGCTCTGCCCACAGAGGTCCTGGTTCAGAGGGTCAGGGCTGGAACCCGAGAGCGATAGCTAACGAGTTCTGCCATCCGATTCTTGGCATCATGGGAGTCTGCGAAACACCACCGTAAAGTCCTTTACCTGATGAAGGTATGAAACAGACACCTAGCGGGGATTGTCCTGGTCATCTATGGTGCCATCTGAGGAAAGGGTGGTTGGAAGGCCGAGAGTGGAGGTTTTTGGCTTTGCACGAGCCGGCGTCTCCCCGAGAGCTCGTGAAAACATGGGTGGCTGGTACCACCCCAGAGGTTCAAGGTCTTGTTTGGCATCTGAGAATTGGTATTTCCAACAAGTTCTCAGGTGATGCAGAAGATGCTGGTCCTGAGACACTGGGAATTACCGGCCTAGAAGGTACACGGCATCCACTGGTGCCCAGCACTTTGGAGGTGAGGCCTTGGGAATTATCACCGGCTGACTTCACCGAAGGGGGCCCACCCCACTGACAACAGAACAGGGGGCCCTGTGAAGATTTACGCACCCCGAGGCCCCAGAGATCAAGACCTCCCACCCCCACAATATATCAGAAACCCGGAACCCTCAGGGCAGGTGACAGGTGCCCAGAGGCCCAATCCGAAGCCCCTCCCTCTGCAGATAGAACAAAGAGCAAAGTAGGAGGTTGAAGGTAGAGGGGCGCCTGTACCTGCACGGAGGTGACGCTTCTACAAAAACGCCTGGGAGACCCTGGCAGAGTCAAGACAAGGAAACTAAGGCGAATGCATCGGGGCCCGGGGACACATCCCCAGGTGTCTGGAAGAGGACAGCCGAGCTGTGGAAGAGGCCCTGCCGGCCGGGGCGTCAGGGCGGGGACTGTGGAGTGCGGGCAGAGACAGCTGGAGCTTTGGGCTCTACTCCGCCACGCTCTGGGGGATGCTGTCATCATTCACAGAATTAGGCCTACGGAGCCCAGGGCACAGGGCCACCGTCAGGAGGTCCTGGCCGATGCCAGACTATGCAAAGTTCTAAGGGCTTTTCAACTCACTCTAAGCCAATGAGTGGGTACTGCGGGCTCCACCCTTCACAGACCCCGACAAAGTCTCAAGGTGAGCAGTGGAGCCACGTCCGCAGTTCAGACCGTCTGACTTCCAAGGCGACAGGCCTGACCTCAGCGTTCCACTGAAGCCCCTTCCCCTTAACAGAATATGCGTGTCTTCATCACCCACAACCTTCAAGTCACTATTTTAGCCACTCGGGGTAGGGACTAGAGGAGGAGATGCTATACATTAAAAAAATATATAGCCTTGAGAGAGATTACGACCTGGTGTCACGGACGGCCCGTTTACAGCTAACTCCGAAACGAGGCAGATCACAAGTATAGGCAGCTCGAGCCAATTAAAAGCTGTGGGGATACAGAAGAGAGAATTGTGGGAGTAGATGGCAGGTCTTGAAGATGGCGATGGAAGAAGCTTTTAATAAAGTCCCTGAACGGATTATAAATAAATAAGTGAATGAATAAATAAATCAGTCCCTCCAAGGCTGGCACTTGAAAGAGATTATCCTGGAGGAAGAAGCACCTGATTCCGAGGCGCTGACCTCATTTTTCAGGTTCTCCTTTGCTTCTGCCTCTGGTTCCCAGTGTCACCATCCCGCCGGCCTCGGAGGGTACTAATCTTTTTCAAATATTCTGCCCCAGAAAGAAAAGACCTTTCCGTTAGCTCCTCCCTGTACAGCTGGGGCTGGAAGGAAAAAGAATGAAAATCAATAGGCTCTTTTACTAAATGCTTGGGAGAAGAAACGAGAAAATAAATAGTCTGACAACATCAAAGCGTGGTCTGAAAGGGCCGCCCCATCCCCATGGAACCCCTGGGCAAGGGACGTCAAGCCTGGCTCCTTCTCTTCCTAGACCCTCGTCTCTCTTGACTTAGCAGCTATTATTCTCATCCCTGCCTGTTATCTGGACTCCTCAGAGTCTAGACAAGGAGATGGAGAATCTTCCTTAATTCCTTTATGGCCGTTCAAAGAATGACATGGCTACCTTGCCTGAAATCAAGTCCGCGTCCTGCCATTAATTAACTGCAGAAATTTGACCCGGGCGTTTCACCTCTCTGAGTCTCTGCTTTTCCTGTTGGTAAAATTAGGGGTTTGAATTAGGAGTTAGCTTAGTCCCATTTCTGATTTCTCTATAATTCTAGGGCCATCCATGGTGTGATTCAAGTTGCTCAGAGCATACGTTTTGCCTCTGCGGTAATACATTAAGAGAAATTGCCTGAAGGGCAGGTCTAAGGAAAGAGCTCATGTCCCCAAGCCTGAGTGCAGAACCCCGGGGTCCAAAAGGCAGGAAAAGAGGACCGCTGGGTCACTGAAGGAGGTGGCTGAGCAGAAGGTCGTTCTGGGGAAATACAAACAAATATCTGCATTGTCTGAGGCTGGATGTGAGGTGGCCTTTTCATGTCTGGTGCTGTGGTGCATGGCACTCATCTCAGGTTCTAGAAGTCGACCCAACCTGCTAAAAAAAAAGACAATGGGCATGTGTTTTCTGGTCTTCATGATGTCATTGGCTTCCAGTCGAATTTGGTTTCTACCAGCTAATTTCATGGAACATTAGTTACATATCTCTGAGTAACCACCGATGACAAACTTAGCAGCTTCAACCAATACGCATTTATTATACCGCAGCTTCTGTGCCTCAGGAGTCCACGGCTGAACCTGCTGGGCTCTCTGCTTCAGAGTCTCACCTGAAAGCAGCAGTCAAGGTGGCAGCCAGGGCTGCAGCCACACTTTGAGGTTCAACTGGGGAGAGATTCTCTCCCAGGCCCATGTGACTGCTGGCATCACCTGTTTCTTGCAGGTCGTAAGACTGAGGACCTCAGTTTCTTGCCGGCTGTCATTTAGGAATGACTTTTAGTTTCTTGCCATGTGGCTTCTCTGCAGAGCAGCTCACAGCATGCACATTTCCTTCATAGCCAGCAAGGGAGAATCTCCTGGCAGGACAATGTTGCGTACTGCGTATCTTATGTAATATAATCGTGTACGTGCAATCATATATATCCTATTGCCTTTGCCGAATTCTAGGGGATTTGAAGGAAGTTAGCCAACACATCCACACTCAAGCGAGGGGGATTCTGCAACGGTATCAATACTAGAAGGTGGAGCTCACGGGAGCCGCCTTCAGCGTCTGTCGCACATCAGTAAGGCTGCTTGTTGATGCTGGATCTCAATGCGACTCTTCCGTTCTCCTTGAGAGATTAAACTAAGACACCAGTGTCTATGATACAGTTAAGTCCAGGCCCCCGAACCAGACGAAGGGGCTCGCCAGGAGTGCCAGAGCTGATGGGACAAGGTCGCTTGTCTGTCTGTTGTCTAAAAGCTGAATTTCCATTCTCAGAAATAAAGCCTTCCGTTTCCCCAAACAGACAGGACCCGCGGACCAGGTGAGCTGAGGTGGAGACCCAGACAAGGAAAAAGCATTAGCATCTCCTTCTGGGGCCCCAGAATCTACTGCACAAGTCCAGGCAGAGCTCGGTAACATCGGCTTGTGATTAAAGCTTCAGGGATTCGGATGACTCAGAATGAGTCAGCAGCGAGAAGTGGCCGCCAAAAATAGCACAGGCTGTGCTAGACTCAGCGTGATTAGTCCAGATGGAGGCTTCTTCCAGAGGAGATGACCCCTTCTCACTTGCGCTGCTCTGACATCCACGGAGGTTG
>NW_011888944.1:931995-935680 GCF_000151845.1 Pteropus vampyrus | reverse complement strand
ACACCAGTGTCTATGATACAGTTAAGTCCAGGCCCCCGAACCAGACGAAGGGGCTCGCCAGGAGTGCCAGAGCTGATGGGACAAGGTCGCTTGTCTGTCTGTTGTCTAAAAGCTGAATTTCCATTCTCAGAAATAAAGCCTTCCGTTTCCCCAAACAGACAGGACCCGCGGACCAGGTGAGCTGAGGTGGAGACCCAGACAAGGAAAAAGCATTAGCATCTCCTTCTGGGGCCCCAGAATCTACTGCACAAGTCCAGGCAGAGCTCGGTAACATCGGCTTGTGATTAAAGCTTCAGGGATTCGGATGACTCAGAATGAGTCAGCAGCGAGAAGTGGCCGCCAAAAATAGCACAGGCTGTGCTAGACTCAGCGTGATTAGTCCAGATGGAGGCTTCTTCCAGAGGAGATGACCCCTTCTCACTTGCGCTGCTCTGACATCCACGGAGGTTGTTGCTAATTTCGAACCCCATATTTTAGGGGGGATGTGGGTAAATTAGAATACCTGCAAAGGAGAGTCACCGGGAGGTTGAGGAGGCTGAAAGCACGGAGGTTAACAAAAAGGATGAGGACAGGGATGTTCGATCCGTAAAGACAAACTCCTAGAGCCAATAACAGCATCATTACAGGCGGTCTTACAGTTGAGGTATCAGACGGCTTTATATTAGCCCAAGGAACAGAACCGATGTGCCCCCAAGCCTCAGACATTTATTTCTCATGTCGCATGCCACGGCTGGGTTCTTGTGGTTCCATGTGCCTTCTCATTCTGGGACCCAGGATGAAGGAACTTGGGACGGAAGAGAAACGAAGCTGGTGGAAATCTGCGATGCTTCAGAAAGATCTCCCTCAGGTAAGGTTAACCTGGTTCACATTGCATTGGCTGAAGTGTGTCACGTTGCCAGTTCTGGCATCAATGGACAGGGAGGCACGGTCCCAGCACAGGAGCAGATGACAGCAGTGGGCACAGATGTATGACTCTCTACAGAAAAGCGGGAGCAAACGACCAGGAAAGTAATATCGTTTACGACAGTGCCCTCGGCGACATTCCGTGGGAGTTGAGAGAACAAGATTTTGTGAAAGACACAATTCCTTAGAAGGGGCTTTGAAGATGGAGAAGATCATTTTCTTGACAGGCCTGGGCCAATCACTCTCCCTTTCTAAAATCACTCTATATTCACACATATACTTATTATATGGTAATGCATTTCAGTGTGAAGGTTTATAAATTAGTTAGCTCGGGTCTAAGTGGGATGGTTTTCTTGCCTGAGGAGAGAAGGGGAAAAATAAACAAACTTTTCACTCTGGGAGTGAACTCTATAGACATTTAAATGAGGTAAATGAAATTTAAACAGTTGAGAAATCACAACTATGAAGAACTAGGTTAAGCCAGGAAGGGAAGGGAGCGAATTAAGAGAAAAATATAAGAAACTGAGTTTAATTAAAGGACCTAGAAGGAAGATATTAGTTGCTGTTCTCCGTGAGGAATAATAAATGAAAGATTGTCTGTCAGTTTTTGGTTGCAAAGGCCTAAATTATGGTTCTCCTCACACTTCTCTCCTCAAAAAAAGGATTTATTTAATCTAGCTCTGAAAATTTCACAGATGGAGGGAGCAAAAGCAGGCTGATTACAGTTTGTTTATTTGTTTGTTTATCAGAAATTCTTGCGGCCTTGGCCACCGGGAACAAAACAATTCCCAATAGGGTAAAAGAGAAGAATGGACTCTGTTTTCCTAAGCGTGGCTGGTGAAGGGAGGGGAGTTGGAAGAGGCAGAAATGGGCGCTGAGCCTCCAATACTTCATTGCTCGCGTCACATGGACTTTCGGTTTTAATCCATTTTATTTTTGTGTTTGAGGAGGTTTTGTTTTTGTTAACTTCCTGGTGCAACATCGCTGTGTTAAAACGTCTGGAAGTCACACAGCCGATGCCAACTGCGCCATGCCGTGGCTGTGAGGCCAATGCTTCCTCGCTAATTCTCCATGTGAAGACCACCTCGGTCTTCTCTGAGGAGAAGCACGGTTTTAATATTTAAAAAATAGTGTGGTGCTGGTAAAAATTAAAAAAAAATCACAACAGCATTCCTCTCTAAAGCTACCACCCTGTTCCGGGGTGAGCACAATTAGGGGTGAGCACAATTAGGGGCGGGCACAATTAGGGGTGACTCTAGTGAGGTCCTGTCCTTCGGGACGTGTAAAGTCGCTTTGTGCCAGGCCAAGTCCGGTAAATGGAAGTTAGAAGGCCTCTTTGGGATTCTGTGTCCACAACCTGCCAGCCGTGTGATTTTGGCTAATAAGAACAGTAAACATTTATTGAGCACTGACTGTGTGCCGCATATGGGTCTAAGCTTTTACAAGGATTAACTCAGAGAATCTTTGTAACAACATTATGTGAGACAGCCATGATTATTCTTCCCATTTTAAAAATAAGAAAAGGCACGGGAACATGCCCCAATATATAAAGACCTTCTACAAATCAATAATAAAATAAATAAATAACGCAATGGAAAAATAGCAGTAAAAAAAATGGGCGAGAAACGTAAACAGGCACTTCGCGAAAGAGAACATCCAAATAGTCATTAAACATAGGGAAATGTGCTCAGCCTCATTTGCCCAAAAGTCCAAATTAAGATCAAAAATAACGTACCGCTACACACTTAGCACAGTGCCCCAAATTCAACAGACTGATGCCGGCGAGTGCTGGAGAAGAAGCAGAGCGATGGCCGCTCACATGCTGCTGTGGGGGAAGAGTGGCCCCCGCCGCCTTGGCCAACAGCCCGGCATCAGCCTCTCTAGCTGGGTGGACACAGGCGAGCCCTATGATGTGGCAATCCCACTCTCAAATGTAGGGTGAATGTAAATATCTGCACCCGTGCACCAAAAATAAGAAAACAAAAGCAACAACAACAACAACAACAAAAAACACGCATGAAAGAATGTTCACAGAAGCATGAGTTGGAAAGGCCTCAGCTGCACACACCCCAAATGCCATCAACTGTAGGGGGCCTGAGAACAATCGATGTGCTCACACAACTGATGCTATTCAGAAGAACAAATCAACGTCAGCGCCATGCAAGGCCATGGCTGAATTTCATTGAAAAGAAAAAATATGTTGAAAGGACTAAGACACAGAAGAATACTGTGTGACTGCATTTATGTGACGTACCAGGGTTTGCAAAATTAAAACTCTAGTTTTAAAAGTTGGGAGAATGGCGACCTCGGGGGAAGGGGGGAGGGTGTGGTGACCGGGAAGAGGCATGGGGCCCTGTGAGGGGACCTTAGTGTTCCTCCCCGCGCCCTGCGTGATAAACAAAAGCCCACTGGTAAATCTCAAACCCGTTTCTTTATTCCTGGTTCAAGATTTGTTCTACGATGGGCCCATCTTCAGAATCCACGCGTAATCAGATGAGAACGTATTTCTTCGTTTTTTGGGGTGTTTTTTTTTTTCCACAACGTAAATGCCAAAGTATTACACGCACATTGATTTTTTCGTTCATTTCCAAATTAAACAGTCTGCCCTTCCTTGCACCTGTCCCCAAGAAACTGGGAACCAAATACACAATAAATATTATGTTTAAGTTAAACATAATCGACTTTAAATGTTAAAGACTTGGAAATACTTTAGTACAACAACCTGGCAGTTTCAATTCTGTTTTTTTACTTCACCTATTATTTACTCAAGGGATTGCTTTTC
>NW_011888944.1:924943-930920 GCF_000151845.1 Pteropus vampyrus | reverse complement strand
CCGAAGAAGCCAACCGCTGTGTGATAGACTGACTGCCCTGTGGAGAGGCCACACAGCAGGGAAATGGGGGAGGCCTCCGGAAAAGCCACCCAGAGACTGGGACTTCAGTCCGACAGCCCATGAGAACTAAATCCTGCCAACTGTAGCGAGCTCGGAAGCCGACCCTCTTCCAATGAGCCTTGGTGTGACTGTGGCGCAGGACGAACCTCGATTAGAACATGGGCTAGTCCGAGCCAGTGGGCCCAGCTCAGCTGTGCCTGCATCCCAGTCCACAGAAACCGAGAGATAATTCATGCATGTTGGGTTCAGGTATGAACTCTAGGAGCAATCTATAACGAATACACACACTGCCATCGTTTCGAGTCAGATATTAGATATCAACATTATTTGAAGCCCATGTGGTCAGTAAAATTGTTTTCAAATGTCTTTAAAAAATAGACTAAGAATTGGCATTGGAGTGGAAAGGTAGCATGCATGCCAAAGGAAAAGACACAGAGCGTGGGGGCGTAAGCAAGACCTCACGAAGCCAACGTGCGTCTGCGTAGGAATGCCCGCGAATTCTGTGTTCTTTTGCAAAGCAACAGCCAAGTGTTTACCGGACTGTAAACTTTACTGGGAAACTTAGAAAGTTCCTTCTCCCTAGGCTGGCAGGTAGTGTGTCCCCCTTACCCGGGACAGCTTCCACAAAGAGGTGACTACGTAAAGGCAGGAGTGCTCTCTCAGGTAAGGTGCTGGGGAGGGCATTATACCCACCAATGGGTTCACCAACACCTTTCTGATTTTCAGCTCCATGAAGACAGGGGGCGCTGCTGTCTCCAGCTCACTCCTTCACCTCCAGGGCCCACCCCAGTGTCCCGCCGAGAGCAGGGGCTGAAGAACTAGGCGATGCTGGAATGGATGAAGGACCGTGGGCACCGGAGCTGAGACCTGAAACGCTACTCTAAATCGAAGGCCCCAAAGTGAGATAAAGTTTTCCTTGCCAGGAACTGTGTCTCCATAACGGCCTTTATCTTTAAGGGCTGATGGTAAATGGGAAGAGAAAAACAATTATACCAAGAATTGAGCTTTTAAGCCTAGCATTTTATTCTGTCGATTATTTTTCTAAATGCAATTATAGCAATATCATGAATATTGGCTTTAAATACCTAATGGAGAGTCAGATTCCTAGAACTTAAATACATTTTCAAGGCATGAAGAGGAACCCAGATCTCTTCTCCTCCGTTTGGAGATATAAAATGCACTAAAATCTTCTTTATAATTTTATAAAGGGAACATATGTTATTAAGAGAGGAAGGAGAGAATTACATCATGATACGGGAAGAAAGCGTAGAAAGACTCGATTTTGACCAGGTTCTATATCCAGCATTGCTAGTTATATGATCCTCAGGAAGTTACTTAAGTTCTCTATATATTTATACGTAAAATGGAGATAAAAGGAGAATGTATTCAAATCTCTTAGCATAAAGCCAATCAATCAATGCCATGATTTTTATTTACCTCCTCCACATCCCTCTTCCTCATTTCCTATCATATCCAATGGATTTTCCTACCTTTGTACAAGTTAAGCATATTTACACTAGTTTACAATAAATATTGATACAAATATATTGAGATATGTTAAGTCGGTCATTTTAAATAAAAAACGCTTTTTTTTTTCATTTAAGAGCTAAGTCGTCTGAGTTTCAAAGCATTCTGTGAAATACATATTACTGTCCTAATGGAGGAAAGAAGATTTATAGAGCTAGTTCTTCTGAGTATCTTGTAAACGTTTTCATAAGAAAACTGTATCGAAAATGGGGAAAGGGGGCTGTACTATCTTTCAAGAGACTTCTCGGAGCTTTGGCTCTATTTTAAATCTGGAATCCACGCTAGGCCTAGCAAGGAGAAGGCAGGACTGTCAAGGACAATAGGGTCGCGCTCTGGAGGTCTTCAGTGGGGACTCCAAAAGGCAAGAGCTGCTGGGGAAACCACGTGCGTCCTGAAGCTGAGAGTCAGGCTAGAGCGTGAGGGCACGAGAACCCCAGCGATGCCCCTTCGATGGCCCTAGAATCCGCTAGAATGCAGAGGGCGAGGAGCTCATGACAATTGCCCGATTGACTTGAGATTCTTCTGCTCGTGCACGTCCGTGAGCTCCTTCAGGTGAGGGATTCCAATTTTAAATTCATTAAAAAATGATTTTGTTTATTCAGTTTATTTTTAAAAATCTCCCCTGAAATACCCACCACGGGGCTGTGATATGAGACAAGCAGTAAACGTTTCGGCTAAAGTGATCGGGAGAGAGAAAAAGATGTTTTTTTTTTTTTTTTTTTCCTCCAAAGAGTTTGAACCTCCCAGGATCCTTGAATAAGGCCTGAAAGAGAAAATCAGTGAGACCTGCTCATCAAAGCATCAGTCAGCTTTGGTCCCAGCAAACCTAAAATCAAAGAGAGTGCTACAATTTCCCACTGCCCCGAAGGCATTCCAGCACTCAGCAGGGGCTAATAATTTGAACGAGGAGACCGCATCAGACCTGCAATACCGCAATTCTTGCAGCACTGGTGTGTGTAATTTGGGGCAAAGTTGGACATAGGCTCAGAAATAAAAGCAATATGTTGTCTAGCATTGTTTATTCAACACAACAAGGGGACTGGTAGAAACGTGTAGAAACGTGTATTTATCATACATTCTTTACCTGAATCAATGACGCATTCGCCCTCTGGAATGACATCGCCTACACAGGGCCACTTTCTCCATCAGATGTCATAGGAGCCCGAGGTATTTTCAGGGCTTCTCAAAAATGCCTCAGTTTCTTTCGAAATCCAAAGACAAAATGAGATTCCAGGTCTTAGAAAATACTTAAATAAATAAAAAATAGTAGGCTCCTCTTTACACCAATGCAGTCATGATACGTATGTAATGTTAAATAAATTAATTTATTTATTTTGGAGAAGGGTAGGTACCGCAAAGGCAAAACTTAGAGCTACACCCTGTAACCATATGTGTCCAGAGTAGATTTGCTGTTGCGAAGGGGATAAAACTCCTGTTTTCAGAGAAAAACATCAGACACCCTATTAATTATAGATGGCTGGATTGTTTTCCAGGACAGACAGGTGAGGACAGGGGAGCTGGGACTGACGGGCACAGGTGTGATGTGTGAGCTGACTTGCGAGGAACCACGATCCTTCACAAACCGCATGTTTTGGGGATATGACCCTCATTTTCTCTCTCACAAGCCCGCCGCTCTAGCTAATTAGCCAATCAAAAGAAATAGAAATGATTCTAGACCTCAGCACAATCAAATTAGTGGAGTTATTTGAGGATACGGTTTTCACACACTGTAAATGTACTCTCTTTGTTTTGGTCAAAAGAGTGGAAATTATCTTTTAAACCCGAAGCCCTCCCCTCTACCCGACCAGCCCTAGGGAGTGACATTTCATATCTTCTCTCGTCGGTTTTACACACCATCTCTTCTACGAAGAGAAGGATGCACGAGGTACAATTAAACAATATCCATCAAGCTTCCCATACAACAAGAACCTTTTAAAAATGCATTTGACTTTTCGGGTGATTCAGCAGTAAGAGCCATTAACGCACCATCTAAGTCAGGACTTGGAAAGTTTATTAAAATTGGATTTTTAACCCGATCCCAATTTCCTCCGCTTATAAAGAATCCCACTGGACCGCTTGATATTCATTCTATTAGCCCAAAAGATTCAAACGGCCATTACGGGAGGCGAGGCTTTGCAGAGCAGCCCCACAGACAGGAGTTACAGATAAAAACACACTGATCCCAGGCAGGTACGGTGACACCTTCATAGAGAGCAAGCTCTCTTGTTCTCTCTTTCCCATCTCCCCTTCTCCTGGCCTCCCTTTCCATCGTATATTTTGGGAAAACAAGCAAAAGTAACAAAAGCAAACACAAGCAAAGCATTCAAGCACAGAGAGCACTGGACGAGGGTCTAGTTTTTACAGGAAGGGTAGCTACCTTGGATAAATCTCCTCCTTTTCTGGTGCCCTAAGTGGTCTCGCTCATGTCGTGAATTACAGCTTCTTTGCCCTTGTTTTTTTTGTTTGTTTTTTAAATGAGGAAATCAGAGTTTCTAAGAAGGTTGGTGCAAGAACAAAATATACAACTCATGTAATTCAAGTATCTGCCACAGCTGATGTTCTTACTGATCGTTGACCAAATTCATAGGTCAGTGGCTTCCGTTTCCACTGCACTGTCTCTGCCTTTATCTGCTGCAGGACGCACTTTGCGACTTAACTGATATCAGTGAGTTTAGATAAAGACAGGCTATCCGTGTCAGTCTTGTTCTTGAGATAAGATTTTCTGCTTCCTGAGGGCAGTGGTGATGTCTCAACTTTCCATAGTTCCTGGCTGTGTTGAACACACACTGGGTGCTCAATAAAGACTTCGGTGTCTTAGAATATAAGCATCTTAGAAATTTTCTACTAAAACGCTCTCGTTTGCTAGTTGATAACACTGAGTAAGAAGAGGGTCTCAGGCCACACGTCGAAGTGTGACAGTCACTTTTCCACTGTTTCCCATGTGTCTCCATTCTGACACTGACAGCTTTGAAATGAAAACATATCTGACCTAAGCTATGACTTTTTGAAAGGAGTTCCGTTTACAAGGCTTTTTTTTTTTTTTTTTTTTGAGAATAAACTGAGTTTCAGATACCATGCGAGGTTCTGGGAGAGATGACTAAATTACAGTCTCCATTTTCCAACCTCTACTAATGTAGTGGGGGAGACGTATCTCAAAGCCGATATTTTCAACACAATGTCCCATCCTAACAGCAGAGTTCAGGTGGTATGTAAATACTTGTAAGTACACCTAACTCGGGCCCGGAAGAGGTCAACGAGGGAGGGTTTGGGAGAAATGACTAACGTCTTGGCAGAGACAAAGCTCGATAAGAACAAAGAGCCAGTTAACACTTTCTTATTTATCTAAACATCAGAACATTGATCATTGGTCTATGGACAACGTTGACCGATATTAAAAAAAAAACAAAAAAAACAGAGAAGCTAAAGTTCCAAGTCCTCAAATTCTTGTCACTTGCCGGATCGGCCTGGAGTCACTGCCCGCAAGTGAAGCTTCTAACAGAGACTTAGCCCTGGGGCCTGGGTTCGAGTTCCTTCCGAGGACTCATTGTGGGGAATGAAGCATCAGCTAACCTGCCTTTGGCTACCACGTGCGAATGGAAGCACACAACCAGATGCCCTTGGCATCTCGCATAAGTCATGAGATTCAGACTACAGGCACAAAAGCACTTTGAACTCTTAAGGAAAAGTAGTCACACTAACTTAGAACATCAAAGCTGCTCCCTATTTTTAAGAACTCTTGATCTGCATTGGGCTTAGCTGCTGGGAGGCGCTGAGGGACACCAGCAATTGACAAGGGTATTTTAGACTACCATTTGACCCACAGGACCTCACACTTGATTTTACACGGCTTCATAGAATGGGGATAAAAGCACTCCTCTTAAAGCTAATGTAAATTTAAATGCTAAGGCTTTTCAAAAAATGTATACATATTTTTAGTCTGGCTCAAAGAAGTAGCCAGGGTCCTTAAAACCCCTAAAATTTTACTTTCCAAAATAAGGCTTAGTCTTTGGCCTCCCAGATGCTACTGGCTTTGGCTTGATCAGATAGCTGCTCATGGGCTTTGCTTTCTAAAACGGCGGCCTGGAACATTACAGGATAAATAAGTTAATTTCCTATAGGGGTCATTCCTTAGATGAGTGCTTTTAAACTAAGCAAAGTTAATGCGAGGTTTTTAAAACTTAAAAGACCAATTCGAATTATTCTAAATGTATATCTTCCAATATCTCATCTAAAAACATTATTGTCCTTTGATGTTTGTTGGCCTTTTTTTTTTTTTTTTTTTTTTTTTTTTTTAGCACATTCGCTGACCGATCCTTATGGTGACTTCATTTGGCTCCGGAAGCCCAGCATCTCCAAGGAGATTACAACCCTACGCCCCTCCAAATCTGAA
>NW_011888944.1:920955-923258 GCF_000151845.1 Pteropus vampyrus | reverse complement strand
CTTTTTTTCTTTTTGCCGGCGGCTAAGCGGGTTTCTGACTCTTAGTGGATTGGGGTTTTTTTCCCCCTTAGCAGAGTCCGAGGTTCACTCCCGGCCGCCGCTTCTCCCGAGGACCGTGCGGGGCAGCGGGAGCGCAGCGCTCAGCGGAGCCCGGGTACCGCCTGGGCTGGGGACTGGGGCGGGGATACAGTCAGCAAAAAGTCGGTGGGTCGAGGGAGCGTCCAGGGTGGGGGAACCTGGGGCTGGTTCGCCTCTGCGTTCGGTTGCAGCAAAGAGACGGGGCATCTCCCGAGGGGCGGAGATGCTCCGGAGGAGAGAGATCGAGGCGACAGGCCAGGCAGTAAGTGGCCTCTTTCTCCTAATGCCAGTTATACACGGTCCTGATTTTAACTGTTACTTTTTTCCTTCTTTCCCACCACCCCCCCCCCACCTCTATGTCTATTTCGAGCACCATGGGTGGCGGCTGGGGGTGAGGGTGAGGGGAGGCGAGGCGCCAACCCTCTGTGGGAGCCCGTAGCCCCCAGCTCCGAACGAGGGGTGCCCTCACGAAGCCTGAGGTCTCCAGGTGCACTGTTCGGGGCCGGCGGCAGACCGCGCGCTGCTGCTGCTCCCCCTTCCGGCCCCACCTGCTCCGGCTTCGAGAGCCCTGGATGGGGTGGAGAAGCGGCGCGATCTGCAGCCGGGGTGCAGGGCGCGGGGTGGGGTGTGCTCGGCCCCGCGGTTGTTGCGGGCTCTGTGCGTCTTCCACCTCACGGACTCCTCTGGGCGAGCGTCCGCTCTTCCTCGCACACCCAGGCCCCTCTCTCGGGAGCGGGGTTACATCCTTCCTCCTCCGCACCCCACTTTGCAGGACCAGTCGTATCTTCGCCTAGCCTTGCGTGAGTCTTGCTCCTCCCCCAGCGCTATCTGCCGGCTATTTTTATCCACTACTTGTAAAAGGAGGGTTTTGGGGGGATTCTGGGGAACCGAGTCCAAATCCACAATCTCTGCGCTCCGCTCGCTCCCACAAGCGGTCCCCTGCTGGCAGGGAGCAGCCGCTAGGAGCAGCCAAGGGATGCAGCAGGAATCCGGTGTGCCCGCACCTCTTCACGCAGCCAGAGCTCTCGAAACCCCAGGATTGCCGGCTCGGCTGCGCCACCCGCCGCTCGCCCAGGGAGCGGGTCCAGGGACGAGTCCCCAGCGCCAGGGCGCTGGTGCGCGGCCGGCTGCAGCCCGTTCGCACGCAGGATCCGTTGGGTCCCACTCGTGCGTTCTCGCTTTGCGGCCCAATCTCACCTTAGTTTGTTGAAACGCAGTTACCAACTTCCACACGAGGGTTAATTTCAGGAATTCCATCTTTTAAAAAAAGGAGAGGGGGATAACCCAACTTCTGCCTCCCCGCATTTCTAAAGCCCGTACTTTGGCGTGGGGAATTTTGCTTTTGCTTTCTGCTTCCTCTGCAACAATTGGAAGCAATTACAATAAGCCTGAGCTAGTGGAATTCCGGGAGACTGAACGCTTCAGCTGCAAATCCCCGTGTTACTCTTTGTATTTCCAGTGCTTAGATGTTTCCTCTCATAGGATCGCAGAAATAACGTATTGAAATGGACCACGGTGTTACATAAGGTTTTCTCCAGCGCTAGGCGGAGAAAGCTTCGCTTCAAAAGGAGCCTTTCTGGGCCCAGGCAGTGGGTCCCTCGAACTCTTTCCGCCAAGTTTGACCAGGATGACAACTTCGTGACTAAGCACTCTTAGGTCTAAGCAGCTAATTACGGCAGCAGCATCGGTGGCGGGTACCTTAGTGAGGCTTCTTGAGCCGTTTTCTCTGGGCTGTGGATCCCGGCCCAAGGTGCCTGGTATGCAATGCATTGTAGCTTTAAGATGAGAGTTTTTTAGTTTGTTTGTTTTTTTGTTTTGTTTTTGTTTGTTTGTTTGTTTGTTTTTTCCTTTCTTTTTTCACTTGGGAAACAGGTAAGAAACTGGTACCTCAAAGCCACAAACAAGAGCAGGGAAAACTCAGGCCTCTCGGCGCTGTTGTTGGTGTGCCTAGTTTGAAGCCTCAAGTGCTACGGTCTAAACCAGTGCTTTGCACAGAACAGTGTAGACGTCCAGAAGGCTTGAACTTGGACTCCACATACAGCTGGGGCTTGTGCTTTTATTGTCGAAAGAAGAAATTCTCTTACTGGAAAAGTCCCCAGAGCTCTCTGAAAGGAAAAACAATGTGGAAGCTTCTTCCGAATTAAAATTTGATGGTGACCTGAAATGGGCTAGGAAGATGGACTGGCCGGTGTCAAATTGCTTCATCGGTGCCCACTGCCTTTCCC
>NW_011888944.1:905570-920905 GCF_000151845.1 Pteropus vampyrus | reverse complement strand
GAGCGTCCGCTCTTCCTCGCACACCCAGGCCCCTCTCTCGGGAGCGGGGTTACATCCTTCCTCCTCCGCACCCCACTTTGCAGGACCAGTCGTATCTTCGCCTAGCCTTGCGTGAGTCTTGCTCCTCCCCCAGCGCTATCTGCCGGCTATTTTTATCCACTACTTGTAAAAGGAGGGTTTTGGGGGGATTCTGGGGAACCGAGTCCAAATCCACAATCTCTGCGCTCCGCTCGCTCCCACAAGCGGTCCCCTGCTGGCAGGGAGCAGCCGCTAGGAGCAGCCAAGGGATGCAGCAGGAATCCGGTGTGCCCGCACCTCTTCACGCAGCCAGAGCTCTCGAAACCCCAGGATTGCCGGCTCGGCTGCGCCACCCGCCGCTCGCCCAGGGAGCGGGTCCAGGGACGAGTCCCCAGCGCCAGGGCGCTGGTGCGCGGCCGGCTGCAGCCCGTTCGCACGCAGGATCCGTTGGGTCCCACTCGTGCGTTCTCGCTTTGCGGCCCAATCTCACCTTAGTTTGTTGAAACGCAGTTACCAACTTCCACACGAGGGTTAATTTCAGGAATTCCATCTTTTAAAAAAAGGAGAGGGGGATAACCCAACTTCTGCCTCCCCGCATTTCTAAAGCCCGTACTTTGGCGTGGGGAATTTTGCTTTTGCTTTCTGCTTCCTCTGCAACAATTGGAAGCAATTACAATAAGCCTGAGCTAGTGGAATTCCGGGAGACTGAACGCTTCAGCTGCAAATCCCCGTGTTACTCTTTGTATTTCCAGTGCTTAGATGTTTCCTCTCATAGGATCGCAGAAATAACGTATTGAAATGGACCACGGTGTTACATAAGGTTTTCTCCAGCGCTAGGCGGAGAAAGCTTCGCTTCAAAAGGAGCCTTTCTGGGCCCAGGCAGTGGGTCCCTCGAACTCTTTCCGCCAAGTTTGACCAGGATGACAACTTCGTGACTAAGCACTCTTAGGTCTAAGCAGCTAATTACGGCAGCAGCATCGGTGGCGGGTACCTTAGTGAGGCTTCTTGAGCCGTTTTCTCTGGGCTGTGGATCCCGGCCCAAGGTGCCTGGTATGCAATGCATTGTAGCTTTAAGATGAGAGTTTTTTAGTTTGTTTGTTTTTTTGTTTTGTTTTTGTTTGTTTGTTTGTTTGTTTTTTCCTTTCTTTTTTCACTTGGGAAACAGGTAAGAAACTGGTACCTCAAAGCCACAAACAAGAGCAGGGAAAACTCAGGCCTCTCGGCGCTGTTGTTGGTGTGCCTAGTTTGAAGCCTCAAGTGCTACGGTCTAAACCAGTGCTTTGCACAGAACAGTGTAGACGTCCAGAAGGCTTGAACTTGGACTCCACATACAGCTGGGCTTGTGCTTTTATTGTCGAAAGAAGAAATTCTCTTACTGGAAAAGTCCCCAGAGCTCTCTGAAAGGAAAAACAATGTGGAAGCTTCTTCCGAATTAAAATTTGATGGTGACCTGAAATGGGCTAGGAAGATGGACTGGCCGGTGTCAAATTGCTTCATCGGTGCCCACTGCCTTTCCCGGTCCATGGCATCTACCCATAGTGGCACTTACCAGTCACTAATTGCCACTAAGTACTAAGTCATGTTCTGTCCATGGAGGCTAGAGTTCAGAGGGAGAGACAGCAAAATGTATCGGTGTCTTGACGGAACTGAGCTCAGGGCCTAGATGCCAGGTTCCCAGGCGTGCTTCTAAGCCATAGTCCCTGCGTGAGATACAGTCATGGAGGAGTCAAGAGTTACAGAGAGTTACGACTTTCTAGCTGCTGTGTGGGAAATGCAGTAACTTTCAGCTACTGTGGAAAGCTATAATTTTCCAGCTGATATTGGAAAAGATCTGGGTTGTTCCCCATCACTTTGGTGTAAGTATCTTTTTTCAATCAGCAGTAATGACTCAGTGCTTTCCAGTTTGGCTGTCCTTTTCAGGGAGGTGGAGGGGGGGATGGCGAGGGAGCTAGCTGGGTTTGGAGGCAGCTTCTTCCCCAGCACCCTCAGCAAATGATTTTCCCCCCTCTGAGCCGCGTATTCATCCTCTGCAAAATAGAGATTGAAAGAAATAGTGTGAGAAAGTGTGTGTGAATTTTGGCAATTCTAAAACGCTGATGAAAATGTCCAGGGTTACTTAATTTGCCTTGTTTTCTGCAAACTTTATTTTGTTTGTTTTCTTGTTTATTGTGATTGCGGTTTGTGCGTGTCTGTGAATTACGTAGACTGAGCAATAAATGAGGGAGAGGGTTTTATATAACGGGTCAGTATCTTCCTGTGATCATTCGACCTGAAATCCACCAGCACCAGACCCGCTGCCTCTCAGAACCACTCGCTTCTTGTTTGGGGGATTAGCATTACTTTTCTAAAGGCTGTTGTTGTTGTTGTTGTTGTCATTGTCGTTGTTTTTAGTTTAATGCATTTCCTATATCTTAAGGCAATCTATTTTGGGAGGAAGCATCCTGCTATCGATCAATCAAAAAAGAAAGAAAGTTGCAGATGAGTGTCACTTGGGGAAAAGTGATACACGATTAGTTTCAGGAGATGACCCGGGTCTCCCTTGTCTAAATTTGTCATTAGCAGAAAGCACTGGCTCTCTCTTGCATTTTCGTCGTTGTTCAGAATTTGTCCTCAGAAGATACTAAAGTGCCTGGCACTGAATAGATGTTTAATGAGTATTCTTGAAATAGTGAATGAATGATTGAACTGAATCCTCACAGCAACCGCGCACAGGCAGATGGCATCCTTTCTATTTTAAAGATTTGGAATCTGCAGATCGGGAAAGTCAATTAATTTTCTGAAGGTACAAAGGATTACTAATGGGAGTTCAGGTCTGTCTGTCCTCATTCCAGTGCGCAGTGCTGGCTTCCCCTCCCCTCCCCGCACCACGCTCCTAATCCAAGTGGGTGAGTTTTGCATTTTGGAAGGTGCCCAGCAACCAAACAGCCTCCTTATGCGTGGGGGACAATCCTCCTCTCCTGGAGGGACTTTTAGGTTGGGGGTGGGGAGAGCTCTTTCTCCTTGTCCGCCTCTCCAGGCCCTGAACGAGGGCTCAGTTGATGATCCTACCCGAGACCTGGAATCTTGAAGGACTAGCTAAAGGACACAGGATCAGTCGAGTGTTTGTTTACCACGGTGGGCCATGAATCGAGTGGCATGTGCAGCAGCATGGATGTCCCGGCACGTCCCAAGGGTGCCGTTCCTGTGCCATGATGCTGACTGGTCCTCTGGTGCATGGGTTCTCTGCTGTCCTTCCCCTCTCCCAAGCCTGGTCTTTCAGCTTCTCACCAACTCCTAGAGCTAACCCATCGTCTCCAAGTAAATCTCCTTTCTCCTGAGTTAGCCTGAGCTGGAACCAGCCGACGCACAGCCCCTCACGATTCATCTGTAGCCCTGCCTCCTGCACGGAGCAGTCTCAGCTTCCTCTATCCGCAGGGAATTAAAGCTCATGGCTTTTTCAGGCCGTTAGAATAATACTAACTGGGCCATCGTATGTCAATAGTTACGTGGAATCATGAGAGTTCTAGAAAAAAAAGAAAAAAAGAATCCATTATTCTTCCAAGGAACAGCCTGAACATAACGGAAGTAGACCCTAGCGGGCATCTTTATTTTTATTTTTTTCCCCTCCAGATTGCATGCTTTTTTGGTTGCTTTCCAGCAGGGGTCGCAAATGTGAATGCGTTCAGCAGCCAGGCGAGGTACAGCTGGGAAACAGGCCTTGGGCCTGGGCCCGGGTTAGGGGCCTGCTGCACCTCAGATCCAGCACAGGAGACGCGGGACCTCGGGCCCAGCCCTGCCAGATCTGCCTTTTCTTTCTTTCTTTTTCAAGGCTGTAAGTTCACCATTTTATATAGAATCTATTGACTTTTGAGTGCCAGCAGATAATTGGCTATTGTTAAATAATGTCATGTGGGCCAAACAAAATACTTCTGGAGGTAAGCCTCATCTCTGCCCCGCAGGCCTCCAATTTATGATCTCTGGTTTCTGGGATAGAAAATAACTTGGTTGCAACGTGACACTCAGTAAAATCAGTTACGCAGAGTATCGAGGCAAGGGGATATCTGAAACGGAGTGTAGACGGTGTTCCAGTGAGTTAACCCTCACATGGGTGGATTGTTTGTGGTGTTCCTTTTCCTGGTCCTAGTAAACAGTTAATGGTGATCAGATTTATTCTTTTAACACATGTCTGTGAGTTCCAAACGTGTCCCGAGAGATGTTCTGCTCACTGGTGACACTGTACAGAACCTAACAGCTGGAAATCTTGCCCTTGTGCTTATTTCTTAGTAGAGGAGGCAGATAAAAGTGAGACAGATAAGTAAAATCTCTCCAAAGTTAGATAGTGACATGTCAAGGATAACGATAAATCAGAGGAAGGTCATGGGTAACGTCAGGGCATTGGGGTAAAATATTACTCAGGTAGCCAGAGATCTCGATGTTTGGTCTCTGACTCAGTGTCACCAAAGTCGCGTTTCATTGTCTGACATAAAAGATTGGGTGCGGGAGTTTGGACCCATGATTAGATTCTGGCAGTGGCTCTTGTGAGTACATCCCTGATAACAGACTATAGTCTTAATTTTAATGACATCGACGATTGAGCATATTTATTGAGTGTCTACCATGTGCCAGGCACCAAATTCGTGCTAGAATGCATTTAATGCACAAAACCAGTCAAGGGCCAGTCCTCGAGGAAATGACAGACCAGCACGGAAGACCCGAATATGTGGTTACGGAAGAGTAGATGGCTGTGAGTGAGGAGTACAGGGGGATGTCCGATTTATTGAGATTTGATGCTCAGAGCTCTGATGCTCAGAGTCTTTTTCATTGAGTGTCTGATATGTGCAGCGACAGTTTAAGTCTGTGCTGTTTAACTCATCATCAGTGAAGATTTTTGGATTCTTTAATTTCTCTACCTGGAAAAGACATCTTGTATCATTACAAAATTTCACATTGCATCACAAAAACGAAGTATTTTAAAAACGTATTCTACGCGTGAAATGTTCTCGTGCCTTGCAAGTCTGATGCGCCCTGTCTCACATCTGCCCGGGCTTTGTTATTGAGTCTCGTTGCCAGGGTGGTCGTGCAGGAGATAGAAAATAGTCCCCGTTCTCGACGAACTTACAGTTTAGCATGGCAGTCAGATGAATTCGTAAGCTTTTCCATACAAGGGGCAAAGGCATAGTGTTGGGGCCTCTGCCCTGTGTCATTCATGAGGCGGGCCTTTCCTTGAAAACACATCCCTTCCAATCACCCACTTATTTCTTCCATCGCATGGTTTTGTAGCAGTAATGTTTACCTGGAGTCATCTCATTTCTTCATTGGCTCCTTTACTCGCTCCCTCTCACTCCCCCATCAGAATATGTGCCCTGTGAAAGCAGGCATCTGGTGGTGGATGTTTGTCTCCCTTCAGTTTCTGGAACGCCGTGTCTGGTTCCAAGGAATTGCTCAGAAAATAAACAAGAGGCTGTGTTTCTGCCTGGGGGAATTAGAGAAGATTTCATGGGGGGAGAAATATTTAAGGAAAGGGAGAGGCACAGAGAGAAAAGCCCAAGGAGGATGATCAAACACAGTCGGAAGTTGGGGAGCCCCCCCAGCCCTCACTAGGAACTCGCTTGTCCATTTCAGGGATTCCCAGGGTGGTCGACCCAGGCACATAAATGGAAACCACCTGCTACGTAGATCCTGGCCCTGCCGAGACACTGCTCAGAAAAGAATTAAACCAATTAAAGAAGAATGGGAAAAAAATTTTTTTAAAGCGTGAAAATGACAGCCTCTTCCTTTAATGTAGTACAATAACACGCGCTCTGTCCTATTAACTGCTGCGCCTAGTCCCTCAAGGGTGATGGGAGCTCTTAGCATTTGCGTTTTATGTTCAAGGAAACTGGGGTCTGGAAGTGAAGCGACTTTCCGAGACCCTGGGAATGAGAGTGCGGAGCCCCGATCCAGGAGGGCCCCGATTCCCCCATCCGCAGGGAGCAGGGGCCTCAAGGTGCAGACTTGCTGGACCCCCGGAGGACAGAGTGGCCCTTATGTTCTTCAAGCAAAGACATGCCCTTAGATGGAAACCATTTACATCCGTCTCTTTTATTCGTCAAGGACTTCCATTTCAGCACTTTCCCGGATGCGTTTTGCGTCTCGTTGAGTGTCCCCGTGAATTCCTACACTGCGCAGGAGGTGGTTTTGTGTAAACGCGGTCTCCAGCTTCAGAGAGTCAGTCGGGGTCCTCTCTCAGCAGTTAGAATGCGGCCGGAGGAAGGTGCCTGCAGATGCAGCCGACATGAAGAGGCAAGCTTGCACGTTACTAAAATTATATCTTAAACCAGATTTCCCCGCAGCGTCCTGGGCGGGAAGGAGGGAGAAGGTGTCAATTAGATTTTCGGGTTATTCCTGTGGGGGAAAGAGTGTGGCTTTTGAAGTCACATCTGTTTGAGTTTCTGATCTCCTGCTCACTGCTGGTATCATCCTGAGGAATAGACAGTTTTTCTGGGCCTCCATTTTTTTTCCAAATTCTAATGAGGATTAAAGGAAATTGCCATTATAAAATGCCCAGGATAATGCTCAAAAAAACTTCTTCTTCTTGTGTGGAATTGCCAGATTTACCAAATAAAAATGCAGGACAGCCAGTTACATCTGAATTTCAGATAAACAACAGAGAATATTTTAATATAGGTATATCCTAGATTCTACATATTAAGCAGTTGTTTGTTTTTCTGAAATTCAAATTGAACTAGAAGTCCTATATTTTTATTAGACATCCTTTTTATTGTGGTGACAGTGCTGAGCCATTGCTTTGGTGAAAGTTCTAGAACCCTAGGAAGCTAGAGAGGAGAGAGTCCAGTAATCGTGGAGGCGAAATGACTCGGCCAGGGTATGGTCGAAGGAGGAACGGAAGTGTCGCTAAGTAACACATCGAACCAAGACAAGCTAATCTGTTGGCTAACAGAAGCCAAAGAACTGTGGACCAAACCGCATCGCTGAGCGCGATTCCTACGGGCCAGTTTCTCGCCTGCATCGTGAAGGCGTACACAGATCACTCCCAACAGCCTTGGGGAAGAAGGTATTTCCAACCCGTGAGGCCACCAGGGCGGGGGGTCAGCCCACTAACGCAGCATGATATTCAACACAAACATTGCCCTAGCTCGGCTAGACTGGGAAAGACGAGGTTCACACAAGGCCCCACTGAGTACTCTGAAGGGGTACCTTGTGCTGTGAGAACTCGTCCTTACTCCCAAGCTAATCAAACAGAGAGTCTCTCAGAGTCCTCCCTCCCAAGGAGATGACCTCAGGTTACAAACGGAGTCCGAGACCTCCCCCAAGACTGCTGGGGTATGCTCTTTGGAGGATGGCTGTGAAAATGTCGTGTTTCCATTACGTGTAATAACCTGGCAAGGAACTAAATTAACAAGACTTTGGTTGTGTGCGGACTTACCAGAACAGAGTTCTATGCTTGCTTCAGTTGTGAGGTATGGCTCATGCCGAAATCATCGGTTTGTTGCATGTACTATTCCTACCTTCTCACTTAGCCCGAGCTGCTTCCCAGCAGTGGGTATATGTGGAAAATGGACCAGAAAGAAGGCAGAACTACCTAATGGTGAGCACACAGGCTTAACCAGGCCGAGATCTGGTTACAGTCCACTTTGCTAATTCTCATCTGTGTGGCGGGAACTGGGTAGCTTTCTTACTTCTGAGCCTCAGTTCCCACATCTGCGAAATGGGCGTGACTAAAATGATAGCAGAGGATCGCTTAGTGCCCATTAAACCAAAGAAGTTATGTCAAGCATTTATACAGTCCCTGGCTCAGAGTCAGCACTGGTACTGTGAGGAGTACCCAGCCTGGTACCCAGCAAGTGTCTCTAATGCGACACTTCGCAGTCATCACCATGAAAAACGAAACAGCCAAAGGAGAGCCAGCTTGAGCATCCCCACGGGCGTCAAACGCTCTGTGCGCATCACCACATTTAACCCTGAAGGCTCTAGGAAAAAGGAGACACTGGGGTCCTTAGTTTTTTCAACCAATAATTATTTCTAGGGTGCCGACCGCTCACCAGGCGTGGGGGATCCAGCCCTGTGTCACCTTCCAATCCCCCTGCCCATCCGGCCAAGATGAAAATTAAAAAAGATGCTGTTACTAATACGACAAAAGATTACAAACTCAAAGTCGTGTCCCAGAGACCAAGGACTGAACCTCGTGCACCGTATTCATGAGAAAGCATCTGAGTCCTTTGCCTGCTGTTTCTTCAGTCTTATTTTAGATGACTGAAGCACACCGTACGATTTCGTTTTCTGGGCCAACAGATTAGAAGCAGCGATGTGGAAAAGGTACGGAAGGAGCTGTTGGGGGAGATGCAGAGAACAGAGAGAGGAGGCGGCGGGGAGAAGGAGAGCGGAAAGAAGCCAGGGCAGGGAAACTTGAGAGCGGACGCGAGGATTCGAAGAACATGGATGTCCAGCGATGTTTCCTAGCGGGGCATCTCCCGGAGTCCTGATGGAACCCCCCAAGGCAGTCATTTCTGTAAATGCCACTGCTCTGCCTGTGCCAAGGACCCCGACTTAGCCCGTGACCTTGAAGGAAGGACGCAAAGACTGTAATGGTGAAAATCTGGAAAGAGTACGGAACGTGATAGAAAGCGTTCTTGGATGGCACAAAACCACAGATAGAGCTGAAGACAAGGGAACGGAGTACTGTCTTGTGGGGGGATCGGCCCCGGTGCCCCCTCCCCCCGGCCTGTGCTTCTAGGGGAGGGGTTTGTTTCTTTCGGCTTCGTTCAAATTTCCACTTATTAATCATCAGGTCTTGCTACAAAGTGTTTCAGGGTGCCACCAGCTCCTCCCTGTGAAATGCTGACCTCTAAGCCCCATCTTCACACACCCCACAGGAACTGACCACTTCCAGGGCGAGGGATCCACCGAGGCTGGGGCATCCTTGGGGGCAGGGCAGTTTGGAGCTCCTAGTGCCTCAAAGCAAGAAAGTACCCCCCTGCTCCATAAGGGACTATATTATTTAAGGTGCTTGACACTGGGGAGGTGATTTCATTTTTCCAAACCTTGGTTGCCTTACCTATTCAGTGGAAGAGTACCTCCTCATGCGCTTATGCGGCGAGAATCACATTTTATGATGGACGTCAAACACCCATTCGAGAGCCTGGTCCCCAGCAAGTGTCTCTAATGAGACACTTAGCAGTCATCACTAGCTTTTCCCTTTGATAAACCTGATTTCGTTTGAAAAGCAGATTAAGAATATCATTAAGGATCCAGCCGTGTGTCACCTTCCAATCCCCCTGCCCATCCAGCCAATCCCCACCCAGGTGATGGGAGGGTCATGGTGACCCTCCCTTGTCACTCTGCTCTACCTTAGGAAGAGAGCAAGGTTGGGGGCCTCTTTTTTTTTTTTAATCCAGGAAGGAGATCTTTCTCAAAAGCCTGTGGCAGCTTCCCGTGTAGGCCCCGTTAGCCAAACACCTGGTCACAGGCCCACAGGACAAAATTACAGAAGAGGAAACTGAGGCACGTGAGCACATGAAACGGTGGAAGAGGATGGTCGATCAAATACGGTCACCCCGAATTGATCGCCCTTGCCTTCGAGCAGCTATTTATCCTCATGGTCATACATCACAACTGATGATCGATAGATTGGCCCAGCTTCATAAGGTCCCTTTTATTCCTGGTCCCAGACTTGTCACTTCATCGCCACATATCTTTGGGATAGGTAATAATCCCTCAAAACCTCATGTATTCTTTACGATTTTTAATTGTATATGTCATTCACGTGTTCATTGAATGTTTCATCTATTTCAGTCGACTAAATTACAGGAGGCTGGAAACGTAGTCTCGAGCGCCCAAACCCTTATCAAACCTGAACCCACGCCTGGCGAGCGGTCGGCACCCTAGAAATAATTATTGGTTGAAAAAACTAAGGACCCCAGTGTCTCCTTTTTCCTAGAGCCTTCAGGGTTAAATGTGGTGATGCGCACAGAGCGTTTGATGCCCGTGGGGATGCTCAAGCTGGCTCTCCTTTGGCTGTTTCGGGTTTCATAGTGGACATGGAGATGAAATTCAAGGCCTGCAGCCCGCAGCCCCGTTCTCACCGGTCAGCACCGCCCCGGCTCCATCTCCTGTTCTGGGCACACGCCTCATCCTCTGGCCTCAGACTGCCGCCCATGGTCCCCCAGACAAATCAGGAACGTGGGTGTTTCCGGCCTCAGCCTGGACCCCCTGCCCCGTCGCCTTTCTCATCAGGCACAGACTGTGTCGCCCGTCCCGTGCTGACCTGGGTGCCCTTCCAGTCACCTCCCGCGCATCCCACGATAAATGAGTGTGTGCGCGCACGGCCGCCCCGCGGCTCCCTCTCCCGCGCACAGACCGGGGTCGCACGATCCTTCCCATGTGGGGGTCAGCGCGGCCCTGTGACTCGCTGGGAAATTGGAAGTCTGTCCCTGCATCTTCAAGAGCCGCGCCTGCCTCGTGCGATCTCTCTCCGCCTCCGGCCTGGCGACCCGCGGTACTCAGGACAGCAGGTGTCCTGTCGCTCTGGGGGTCTGAGGCACCAGAGTGAGCAGGGTCCTGCCAGCAGGCTGTGTGGGACAGGCAGCCGGGGGGAGGAGGCCCTGAGATGCACGTGTTTATCTCAGCTTGGCCAGTGTGGCCGGAGGGACACTTTGCTTCTTCTAGTTGTCCAGGTGACAGGCGTTGTCAGGATTGCTTGCTGGCGTGGCTGTGTCTCTCATGAAATGACTTCCTCAGGGACAAGGGGACAAACCGCTGCTGGAGCCTAGCCCCCTCTCGCCCACCCTGGTAGGTGCTAGTGCCCAATCAACCGTGCGATCACATGGTGGGAGGGGCGGAGGGTCTCAGGCTGGGAGCCTGGAGGCGAAAGTACCATCGTTATAAATAGAAATATCAGTGTTCCAGGAAAGGAGGATGATTTGGTTCAGGTTTCTTGAGCTCAGGTGGGCAGCCGTCTTTTATCGCAAAGAAATGAAAGTGACCTGAGACAATGTCCTCTGGGTTAAGTCGGTGCCACCTGGCACTCTGTGCTTCCCAGACTCAAGGCAGCCCTGTGTGCCCCAGACTTGCTGGCGGACTCCAAGGGAGCCTCTGCACCCCGCAGCCTCGAAGGCAGAGCCTGTGTTGCCTGCTTCTGGTTCCCAGCCCCTGCCCCTTCCTCACACAAATTCGAGCCAAAGCAGCAGAAGGGCTCTGGTTGGCATCCAGCCATTCGTGGCGATTCTGGTTCCGCAGGCCACCGGGTCCTGCTGAGTTAAACAGTCCCCTGTGTTCAGAACTGCATTCACCTGCTGCCTTTTATTTTACTTGAATAATTCTTTATGGTCCTCTGCTAAGGACGGGACAAAGGCTAATCATCTCGTGATAGTTGTCCTTAAAAACATTAGACTCCGAGCCACTGTATGCTGCGCGTTCTGGTTTTATTTGTCATCTAGCTCTCTGCATGATTCTCAGTACTCAAAAACGTTCTGCTTCCCGTGGAGAATGCTTTTTTCTTATTTGTCAACTTTGAGAATGCTGCCGTTCTCGTGGCGATTATTTAAGCAGACCAGTTATAAACTCTAAATTATTGCTGTTACTGTCCTATTTTTCTCTTCAAGATACTATAATGTTGAACTAACTCCTGATCTCCTACGTATCGATGGTCTACCCCAGGTCAGCTGGGCGAGGGTTGTTTTGTCTTCTCGCTTCTGTGATATTTCATTAATTCTTATAGCATGGTAGGGATCATTTCCTTTCTCCGGATGGGGAAACCGAGGCTCAGAAAGGAAAGTAGCTGTTCCATGCGAGAGTAACTAAGCCAAGATTTAAACCCCGGGAGACCTAAACTCACTTTGATTTGATCTCCCCACACCATTCCACAGAGTTCTCTATTTTTCCGTTTATATACTATAGGCCGGACTTCAGTTAAAAACATGGAATTTGGCTTTTGTCATCACCAGACCTCTGAATGTTTCTCAAGCGTCTTCTCCACGAAGTATGTCCCTAACTTCCTCTTCGTGGCCTCCTTTAAGTTGCTACAATAGTGTCTATTTTATAGCCTCCTTCGTTTCATTGGGCCGGAAGTACTTGTTTCCACCTGATCTTCCCCTTCTGCCGTGGGTTCCCGGGGGGCTGGAAGGGGGCCCGACTCAAGGGAACTGCCTTTCCTAATAGAAGCTGTATTACTTCCTCTCATCGAAAAGACACCAGCAGTGTAGAAATGCAATATATGTCGCTACCTTTAACCCATGAAATGTTAGGCTGATGTCAGCACAGGTGAGAAAACTTTATGGTTTAGTTTTAACAGTAACGGTTTGGTTTGGGATTTTGGATAATAGTATATTGTCGTGGCAGATCAGTATGTGGCTTAATTCCCTGAGCCCTTCACATTTTAGAAATAAGAGGACAGGTGATGTAGAATGTACAGCACAGTCATTCTCCTTCGTAAAGGAGGCTTAGAGCATTTCCGCTTCTTGGCCAAGGTCACCCAGAAGTCAGGGCAGGACTCAGGACTAGACCCCAGCTCCTCACTCCCAGCGCAGCCGCCTGCTCAGGCTCGTGTGTTTGCACCTCCCAGCAAAGAAGACTTTGTGGAAATGCATTTTTGCGTGCCCGAAATGATGCGTGTTAGCGATACTGGTTACCCGAATATGACCTGTATCAGCTACAGCAATGGACGATGAAGATCCGACCGTGACAATGATGACATTTGGTGGCAGATTTTTATATGCCAGGCCCTCTTCCTAGCACTTTACGTAGTAATATCTCCTTTAATTCTCATACAATCCTCCGAACTTTGGGCTGTCGCCATCCCTACATTTCAGGCAAAAAAAAATGAGGCACACAGAGGTCACACGACTTGCTTTTGTCCATCCAGAGGAAGTAAGGGATGGAGCCAGGATGCAAATCTATGCTCTCCAGCACCAGCCTCCCCCTCCAAGTTCTTAGAGTTTATCTCGATGATTCCTGAGTGCGTCCCCCTGATGCCTGCTTGTTTCAGATACGTTAAGTAATAATAAATAAATGATATTCTAAAAGTATAAAATATAAATCATTTGGCATGAGCATTCCGAAAGAACAAATGATCGGGCTGTCGATGATTTAACATATAGCAGTATATTTAATCTGAAGACGCTGAAAGTATAACAAGAGTTAACAAGAGATCACAGAGAAGTGTGTGTCAAGGGAAGGATCTAGGTGTTATTCCGGACAGATTAAGTGATATTTAAAGGTTTCAAGATGGCCAGATAACAAGGCAGGCATTCCCTGCTTACAGTACATTCTTTATAGATAAGTTCGAGCTCGAAGCAGAGGGCAAGGGAATACGAATTCATTTTGTAGAACCTAGAACTAAAGAAATAAGGAAATTTCAACTTAGTGTTTTTAAAATTGTTCAAGTAAGGGACCAATGAAATCAGTCACGTGTGTATGTGTGTGGGGTAGAGGGACAAGCTTTGCTTTGTGGCTTTATCCAGAGAGACAAGCTTTGCTTTGTGGCTTTATTACGTGAACAGCAACAGTTTAATTCAGAAAAGGAAAAAATGTGGGCAATATAAAATCAGAACCAGCTATGGCACTGAGCTTTGATTGTTTCCATGCCTGTTTCCCGTCAGCTCCTTGCAGGCAGGAACCTGTTAGTCATCTCTCTAGCCCGGGTGTGTTTCACGCGACATGACAATACTAAGTGCTCACTTAAATATCTGTTGTTAAATGATCAGGTTAAACCAGGGACAGGCATATCCAAAAGGAGTGACAAAAACAAGTTCTTGGGCCACACCAGAGCAGTGGTTTCTATGGTTTTCCATGAACTTGCCCCAACTTGGAGCCTGTAAGCGGCATTGCTAGGTCCGGCTCAGGACTTCATGTGCATCCCGTGCTTCTGGCACTTTCTCCACTCTGTGTTTCTTTCCTTTTTATTTTTTTCTCTTCACCCAGCTCCTCTCGCTCCTCCCCTTTGGCAATCGTCAGCTTTTTCTCTATATCCATAGGGGTCTGTTTCTATTTGGTTTAGTTTATTCGTTTGTTTTGGGTTTTTTTTTTTTTTTAGATTCCATTTATGAGTAAACGCAGATGGTATTTGTCTTTCTCTATCTGACTTATTTCATTTACCACAACACCCTCTAGTTTCATCCATGCTGTTGCAAATGGCAATATTTTGTTCTTTTATATGGCCGAGTAATATTCCATTGTGTATATGTACCACATGTTTACCCATTCATCTATTGATGGACACTTAGGTTGTTTACATATCTTGGCTATTGTAAATAATGCTGCAGTGAACATAGGGGTGCATATGCCTTTTCAAAGTACTGTTTTCGTCTTCTTCAGATAAATACTCGAAAGTGATATTTCTGTGTTGTGTGGCAGCTCCGTTTTAAAATGTTTGAGGAACCTCTATACTGTTCCCCATAGGGGCTGCACCAATTTGCAATCTCCCTAAGAGAGTGTGAGAGTTCCCTCCTGGGCACATCCTCACCGACACTTGTCATTTGCTGATTTTTTGACGATAGCCATTCCGACAGTCCGCTGTGTGTCTAAATCTCACGTCATAGCCCTGCTGGCTCGTGCAGCCTCATATCTGCCACTGCCTCCCATCGACTGGACCTGCATTGCCAATCCCAGCACAGGCTGAGTCCCTATGCCCTACCGGCACGCGTGCCGCTGTGGGACTTCCTGCCAAGAAGACCCCAAGTCTCCTTCCAGATGTGCCTGCCGATCATTGTCCTTTTCCGGAGACTCACACCCGCTCTGCCCCTCCGCAAGCTCAGCCTCTGTCCTCCGGGCCCCCATGCAGCTGCATCTGTGCGCACAGCAAGTCTGGTGGGGGGGGGCCCTTCCACCTGTGTCTTCTGCTTCACAGTGTGTCCCGAGGATGGCAACTGAGTCGCTTTGCCATCCCCAGGAACTCGGGACAGTCTGAGAAGCATCGCAGGTGCCTCGGGAAAGTCTGAGCGATCACCTGTGGGCAAAGCAGAGACCTTAGTCGTTAGTCTTTAATAAGTAAATACGGAGGGCAGACTTGCCCTCCGTATTTACTTATTTATTGATTTTTACTCCAGTTCACCTTACGTGGCAGCTGATATCTATTTATCATATTCATAAAAACCAGGAGTTTTCACTTAAATGTTCCTGGTTGCATCTGAAAAAGCCAAAAAAAAAAGCAAAAAAGAGCACACCAGTCCCTCATCTCCAGCGACATCTGTGGAGTTGGCAGCAGCCGGCTCTTTAGACAGACTCCATACATGGCCGCAGGCTGCGGGCCCCACCGGCAAACCAACTTCATGGGTTGATGTCACCGGCCTGAATCCAGGAGACAGGGGTGTGCTCCCCGTGGAAAGATTTACACAACAGAAGCA
>NW_011888944.1:904043-905520 GCF_000151845.1 Pteropus vampyrus | reverse complement strand
ACGTGGCAGCTGATATCTATTTATCATATTCATAAAAACCAGGAGTTTTCACTTAAATGTTCCTGGTTGCATCTGAAAAAGCCAAAAAAAAAAGCCAAAAAGAGCACACCAGTCCCTCATCTCCAGCGACATCTGTGGAGTTGGCAGCAGCCGGCTCTTTAGACAGACTCCATACATGGCCGCGGGCTGCGGGCCCCACCGGCAAACCAACTTCATGGGTTGATGTCACCGGCCTGAATCCAGGAGACAGGGGTGTGCTCCCTGTGGAAAGATTTACACAACAGAAGCAGTCCCAGGCAAGCCTTTTTTTTGCTAACGCTTCTGAGGGCTGTGAATTAGTCCGCTCAGGCAGCTGTAACAAAATGCCATCGACTGGGTGGCTGAAACAACAACAAACATTTACTCCTCAGAACGCTGGAGTCTGAGAAGTTCAAGATCAAAATGCCAACAGATTCAGTTCCTGCCGGGAGCTCTCTGCTGGCTTACAGATGGTTATCATCTTCTTGCGTGTCCGGTGGCACAGTGAGATTTGTCTCTCTTCTTTGTCTTATGAGGACACTAATCCCAGGGTGGGGGCCCCACCTCCATGACCTCATCTAACCCTGCTTCCTTCCCAAAGGCCCCACCTCCAAAAGCCAGTCATCCTGGCCTTTAGGGCTTCAACACGTGGACTTAGGGGATCACAAACACTCGGTCCATGCCGACTGGCTCGAGCAATGAGACAAGTCCCCCCCTTTGCTCATCCAGGGGAAGAATTTATTTTATTTCGTCTATATTTATTTTGAGCTGCAAACTCTCTAAAGTTTTCTGCCCCAACACAGAAGCAGCACAGAGTTTCGTGTGGTCGTGATGCCCAGTGAGACGGGCATCAGGAGACCTTGCTTTCCCATTCAGCTCAGCAGCCCCTGCATGCTTGACCTTGAGGTTCCCATTCTCCGTCTTCCTCAGTTTCCCCTTTTGCAGGGGTCAGGACAAGGCAAGACGATGGTGCATGGCCCTTTGGCCTCTGACGCCCCATGTGTGTTTCCTGGCCTTGCCTGGGGGATGCAAGGGCTTCGTGGGCGCTCACCACCCATGAGGTGATGTCCACTGTCCACCCCAGCCAGGAGGCTCCAGAGTCCTATGGCGCCCGTGGGGGCAGAAGTGGGGGGTCAGGTCACACTGGGAGCGGGGACAGAAGCTGCACACACTGGGGTGCCCCGAGGCAACGGCTCCCGCCTCCTGTCTCCCCACACGGCCCCCTTTTCCACTCGGCGGCACCGAGTAATGAGAGAGACCCGTCCGCCCTCCCGTCACGGAGCTCGGCGGTGCGTGCCTGTGCTGGGGTGGCTCTGCTGCTGCTGAAGGATTTATTTCGGTCGCCTCCGCCTCCTGTGCACAGCAGCACTGACTAAACGTGTCGAGGACACGCGGCCCCCCACCTCTTCCCTCCCGGGACTGCACACACCTGGCTGCGGTCATTCACGCAGGGCCACGC
>NW_011888944.1:886570-901392 GCF_000151845.1 Pteropus vampyrus | reverse complement strand
GTGAGTCTGTTCCAGTGGTGGGATTGGAGAATCGACTGTCATTAATTACATTTGAAATCTAGGTCACGATGTGAATCGTGTAATGAGAAGACTTACGGAGAAAATTAAAATATTTTCTAAGGGTTATTTCACTGCTTCCCCTCCTTCTTTAATTAAAATATTTTCTAGACTCTCGGGTGACCTTGCCCTATGACCGCAAGGAATTTTGAGCCCCCTTTCAACATCTGGTTTCTGCTCACCTCTTCAGGGATGAAAAACTTACTACCTTTTGTGACAGTCTCTTTCACAGATAAGCCAACTGTTGAGTTTCTCTTCCTTTTGAATTAAGAGTCTTTCTTAGTTCGTTCAGCCATTTGCCTAATTCGCAACTACAGTGGACACATCCGTTCAGCCAGCGGGATCTCTAGAGCCTACTTTGTGCCATAAATCATGCCAGGCCCTGCGGGGTGCAGCAAAGGGAGACAGGACACTGACGAAGAGACTCTGAAATGACATTGTCAGGTGAAGAGGCAGATGGTAAACAAGCAAATATAATTTCGAATAGTATATGAAGAAGGTGACAGACAGTGATTAAAAGAGAGGGTGGGCTCCTGGTGCAGATGAAAGAAAATCTGAATGACATGAAAGAGCCTACAAAGCTGGGGCCCAGGAAAGAGGGAGGGAGGAGGGACTGCCCAGAGTGGGCGGAGCCTGGTGTGTCCAAAGGAACAGAAAGATCAGCGAGACTGGGCGGTGGTTCCAAGGAGCCCACTGGGGCTGGAGGGGCGGGCAGGCCCCATTCTAGGAAAGGAGTTTGGATTTAATTTCCAGTGCAAAGGAGCCTCCGCCTGGAAAACTCCATGGCCCGTCCCTTGTGTTCCCCAGGCCTGGCTCATAGTCACCATCTTCACGGTGGGGCCCGAGGGAGCCTCACGTGGCTGAAGGGGAAGACGCTGGTCTTTCGAGTTCTCAGAACTCAGGGCTTGTTTATCCCTCACTGCGGAACGAAGAAATCAGCCTTCCCCGGGAAAGCGAGGAAACGGAGAGGGGCTGGCTCTGCCTTCGGGGCCTCTGAACCTTGGCTCATCTGAGCCAGTCGAGGGCCTTCCAGGACATCCTGCTCCTCAGTGGAGAATCAGCGCCAGGCATGAAGGTTCAGGGGGACAGAGGCTCACAGCGAGGAGTCCACTAGTTAGTGGCACCCTAACCGGCATGGTCGAGACGGGAAGGGGGCAGCAGGCTTTGCCCACCCAAACTGCACTTGAATCCTAGTTCTGCCTGGAACTTTCTGGGACAAACAACTTGGTTTGTCTTAAGCCTCACTTTCTTGTAATGATATCCGTTCCCACGAGGACTTGCAGGGAGCATCCCTAGGGCCCCACGTGCAAAGTCACCGGCCTGGTCTCTGCTCCGTAGCAAGCACATGCCACAGATGGCGGCTGCCGGCAATGCTTTTGGCGAGAACGTGGCCTGGGCTCCCAGAGCTGTCGAGCTCGGTGTCCGTGCCCTTGCCAGCTCAGGGCTCCAGACAGCCAGAAGGTTCCGTGCGTTCAGTGTTACCTGCTTCACCCCTGGGGGAGAGAATCGTGGATTTGTCTTTGTGCTGCCTCCAAGTTCAGACTTGCCTCCAAGTTCAGACTTGCCCGCCGGGCCCTTTTCCTATTCAGAAAGCTCCTGATCTGTGAGGAGGGGTGGGGGGGTCTTGCTTGTAAGGGCGCAGTTTCCACACTCCAAGGGCGCCAGGTTAAGGACTGAACCTTGCTCAGTGCTCTGTATCTCTGTGCTGTCCTCGGTTGTCACCGCCACATGTGGCCTTGAGATGCACTGTAAGGGTACATACTGGAGTTTGAAGACTTTACCAAAAAATGCAAAACATCTCTTTAATCATATATGGTGGTTTGCCTATTGGAATGATAACATTTTGGATATATTGAGTTATGTAATTTTTTTTTTTTTTTTTTTAGTGTGGCTCCTGGAAAATTTCAAAGTGCATACGTGTGTCATTTTAACATTTATAAGAAAGTATAATAATAACAATACATGATTTGTCATAGGGCAGGATTTGACTAAGTGCCAGAGACATATAAAGAAAAAACGGTTACTACCACCTTTGAGAGAAGGTACTGATACTTAACTTGGCGAGCATCTTTCGATTGCCTGTGAAGATGTGAGTTTTTCTGAGAACGTAGTAAAACTGCGTGTTCCACGTGTTTATACGACTCATCGGCTGCCCGGGTACTACGTGGAAGGCACTGTGGCGCTGTGGAGCGGAGTAAGCGTTGCTAAAAGCGGGATTCGTCTCGCGATGTAGCTGAAATGTTAGCTCTGTAGCATAAATTCAGTAAATATTCGTTCGATAAGTAAAAAAAGGGCGTACGTGGCTTGCGATGTTGGCTTCCGTTGTATTTCCATTGTCTCGTGCTTATCGATACACATTCCGTCATTTCGGTCTCAAAGCATCCATTTGAGGTGGGTGGGATTATTACCGTTTTTCAGACGACGGAACTGAGGCTGGGAGAGATAATGTCACTTTGACTGAAGTTAAAACTAGAGACGGGGCTCTCGATTCTGCATCCCGCGTCATTTCCCTTGACTCTTCCGCCAAATGGAACAAATGAATGAGGCCGACCCTTTGTTGTAGGTACGCTGTGTGTCAGCTGATTCTGGAGTTGGTGGCCAGGAGGTTGTCACTGTCACTAGATTTGTGTGTGGGGGGGTCTTTCTTCCTCTTCTTTTAAAATTTATTATTATTATTATTATTTATGCCTACAGCACCTGGTCTTCCTAGGTGGTCTCCCATCTAAGTACTAACCAGGTCCAACCCTGCTGAGCTTCCACGATCAGACATCACGCCTGTTCAGGGTGGCATGGCCATAGACCATGGACCGTGACTCCACTGGGGCGTGAACCCAGGACCTTCTGCGTGTAAAGCAGATGCGCTAACCGCTACACTATGGAACCAAGTCCATGGGCCTTTCTTCTTCAGGAGCCCCAAAACATTGCCATTAGTTTATGTTAAGACCACACGGCAAGGAGACAGCAGCACCAGCAGACAGAACACGGAGTGGAACTCAGGAGCCCAGGTCTTCGCCTGGGTTCTCTGTGTGACCTTGGGCATCTCGAGGCCTCCTTACTCGATGGCTCTCTTTCGCTCGGATGTTCTAATCCCATCGTCAAATCAACGTGACCCAGATGTGCTGACTTACAGATTCACCCGAGCTTTTCTTTTCTGAGAGTGTTATTGAGAAGCCCAGAAATGCTGGCTGCGCCCTTGGGAAATTCAAATTATCAAACACCACAGGAAGAAGCTGGTTCTCAGAGGCCACTGTGTGTGTGTGACATATGTATACCTAAATATATGTATATGTGCATGTGTATACGTATAGGACTTAGCTAAAGTTTCCTCATCGGTAAATGGTAATAATAAGTTTCATACATGCACGCACTATACATGTAGTGCTGTCTTTATATGTGTAGCTCATATATATACTTGCCTCTCTCTCTATCTCTCTCTCTGTCTCTTTAAATATATGTATATATAGCATGTATGTGTATGAGACTTTAGCTAAGCTTTTTTTTTTCCCATATATCTCAAACATTTTTGGAATGTAGCAGACTTAGAGTAAGTAAATACATTTTTAGAAAGTTTTAAAGTAGAAGTGAGGAGCTTTTAAACTGCTAACTGCCCAGTTTATTTTTTAAATTTTTTGGAAAGGACAAATTATATTTAGTTTCTTCTCTCTGCTGACTGCTGGTAATTCCCCTTTAGGAAAAAGATCTCAGATGAGCACTGTGCTCAGCAGGAGGCCTCAGAATAGAGTGGGAAGAATACGTGGCCTCTGGATCTGGCTTCTGACTGTCACTTGGCTGTGGAGCGATTGGAACCTATAGTTGTTTTCTTGAGTCTGAATACAGAGCTATAAGGTGGGGACAGTCCGCAAAGGAAGTAGGATATAGTGTGGAGTAGCTGGTCTCTCCCTCAGTTCACTCACCTGCACACGCGCACACACACACATATGTACAAACCCTACAAGCGTACATGTATATGTGCACAGACACACACGTGTGAAAGGCAAGCAGAGTTGGTCCATTTGGTCCACTCACATGGGCAATTGGGAAATTTGCCTGAAACGTACTGAAATGTTCAATTGACTGAAGCAAATGGCCCATTAAATCGAGCTCATCCAATCAGGAGAACTGACCTTGAACCACATCTTGTTTGGCCAGTGCTCCTTAAACATTTCTTCTTTATTTTTTTCCCTAAACAACGGTGTCAGCTGATCTTACAAGTCCTTTCTCCAGCATTCTGCAATTCTCTAAAGATTTCTAGCTATTTAATTGCTTGTTTTTTAATATACATTTTTCCAAACGACTCATATCATTGATACCCGAGGGAGGTGCATCTATTGGTTTGATCATATAAATAGAAGCCTTGGGTAAATTGTGGTTCTCTTTTTATACATCCTGGACAAATGAATTTTAAACCTGGCATAAAAAAGATGGTGGGCCTTCTCGATAGAGAACATTTTTATTGGCTCTGTAAATCCCACAATCCCCAAGCCTGTGTCTAACCCATCACTAACTGTGTTTAGATACGGATTCCTTTAAAAGATAGATTCCAATCTCCTCCTCTGGGAGAGGATCAAACACAGATTGTTGTCTGTCAGCTCCCTGAAAATGTGGACCGTGACCCATCTGTCTCTGAGAACCCCATGCCACCTTGGCCAGCATGGCCTGTGCCCTTAAGGGACTTTAATGCCTAAATATGATAAATCTCAGATGGGTAAAGAGGAGAGAAAGCCAAAAGGAGGCAGCTTTTGTAAAGAGAGCCCCAAGTTTAGAGTTTTGAATTTAGGCTCCAACTTTTGCAATGGACTGATTTTTTTCGTGTCCTTGGGTAAGACTTTCATCTGTGACTGTCCTGCCTTCCTGCCTTACACTGTGGGGCTGCCGTGGCAGTCAGCTGAGCAGACCGCAAGACCACTTTACAAATAGTAGGCTCTGCGCGCATGAAGCCTCGTTCTTTCTAGTAACCTCAGCTGTTTATCCCTCTAGCCATGCTTCAAACACACCCTCTTCTGTGAAGCCATCCCAATTGTTTCAGGCACAACAAATGAATATATCGCCTCTCCGTGCCCCTCCTAAACGATAATCAGAACATATATCGTGCCGATGGCTGTAGTCAGGTTGCATCCGTTAACCTTTCCCAAATTCATGCTGCAATACAAAACACCCCAAACCTCGAGGGCTGCAAACCACGCGGATGCATTCTCACTCCTGAGCCGGGATGGCCGGGCGCACTCGGTGGAGCTGCGGGGTGTCTCTGCCACAACCTGTCACATCTTCCTTCCGGGACCAGAGGCCGGCCAGGGCACATTCTTTTCCTGGTGATGGCAAAAGTGCAGGAGGGCAGGTAGAAACACACAGGGCCTCTTAATGCCTAGGCTGGGGACCGGTGCGTGGTCATTTCTGCCCACACATCATTGTCTAAACCCAACTCCAATTGTTGGTAAGCACGCTCCCCCACAATGCAACCATAGCAAGAACGGATAGGGGGGAGGCTCGGGGATGGGGGGGTGCGAGAGGGGTGAAGAACTGGGACTAAACAGGCAGCCTGCCATATAGGTTCGCCGGCCCCTCTGCCAGGGGCTGGCAGCCGTAGGTATTTCCGGATCTTCGCTGAGGTCCCAAAGACCTTCGCAAGCCTTTCCAGTATAGCAGTTTGGTAAACTGGCTGCAGGGCCAAATCGCTCTGTTTTTGTGCAGAGACCTAACCGAATACATTGTTGAGAAGAGAAGAGAGTAATATTTAATGATGCACGAACATTATACAAAAGTCAGATTACTGCGCCCACAAATAAAGTCTTATTGAGACACGACCACACCCATTCCTTTATGTAGTGTCTATGGCTGCTTTCCTTTCTAGCAAAACAGCATAGTTGGAGTTGCCATAGAGACTGTATGTCCAGCAAAGCCTAAAACATCGCTATCTGGCCCTGCACAGAAACTTTTATAGGATCGAGAAACTGCGGGAGCCCCAGGAAGGTGTAGTCTTGCCCAAGACTGCGGAGCTGTCGGCTCCATCCAGCCTGTACGCATTTGGGGTTAATGCTCTCCTCTCTTCGTTTCCTAGTAATTGGTGGCCCGCGACACCCATGTGTCACTGATCAGGAGGCATTTCCGGCCGCAGCGCTTCATGACCCAGCGACGTCCGGCCCAGTGAAGCCACCGTGGTGTGCAGGTGTCCGGCATGGCCGCGCTGCTCCTGGGCGCGGTGCTGCTGGTGGCCCAGCTCCAGCTCGTGCCTTCGCGCCCCTCCCCGCCGAGGGCCGAGCAGGACCAGCAGGAGCTGGGGCGGAAAGCGGCCCCCCTCCGAGACGAGGGCCCCAGTGGCGCGGCGGCCAACGGCTCCGCGCAGCAGCTGCCTCAGACCATCATCATCGGCGTGCGCAAGGGCGGCACGCGCGCGCTGCTGGAGATGCTCAGCCTGCACCCCGACGTGGCGGCCGCCGAGAACGAAGTGCACTTCTTCGACTGGGAGGAGCACTACAGCCAGGGCCTGGGCTGGTACCTCCGCCAGATGCCCGTGTCCGCCCCGCACCAGCTCACGGTGGAGAAGACCCCCGCGTACTTCACGTCGCCCAAAGTGCCTGAGCGGGTCCACAGCATGGACCCGGGCATCCGGCTGCTGCTCATCCTGCGGGACCCGTCGGAGCGCGTGCTGTCCGACTACACGCAGGTGCTGTACAACCACCGGCAGAAGCGCAAGCCCTACCCGCCCATCGAGCAGCTGCTGCTGCGGTCGGACGGCCGCCTGGACGCGGACTACAAGGCGCTCAACCGCAGCCTCTACCACGTGCACCTGCGCCACTGGCTGCGCTTCTTCCCGCTGCGCCGCATCCACGTCGTCGACGGCGACCGCCTCATCAGGGACCCCTTCCCCGAGATCCAGAAGGTCGAGAGGTTCCTGAAGCTGTCGCCGCAGATCAACGCCTCGAACTTCTACTTTAACAAAACCAAGGGCTTTTACTGCCTGCGGGACGGCGGCAGGGACCGCTGCTTACACGAGTCCAAAGGCCGGGCGCACCCCCAGGTCGACCCCAAACTGCTCAATAAACTGCACGAATATTTTCACGAGCCCAATAAGAAATTCTTCGAGCTCGTCGGCAGAACATTTGACTGGCACTGATTTGCAATAAGCTAGGCTCGGAACCTTTCCTACTGTAAGTTCTGCTGTACGTCTGGGGGAGGGGAAAGAATTTTAAAAGGGCATTTAAGCTATAATTTATTTGTAAACTCCATAAATTACTTCTGTACAGTATTAGATTCACAATTGCCATATATACTAGTTATATTTTTCTACTTGTTAAATTGAGGGCATTTTGTATTGTTTTTCATGGTTGTTAACATTGTGTAATATGTCTCTATATGAAGGCACTAAAAGATTTCACTGCAAAAAAAAAAAAAAAAAATTCTGGAGACGCTATCTTTTTTGAATATAATTAACTTGCCCCTGACTCAGAATAGCTGTCTGTGTTGCACTCATCAGAGAATCCGTATTCCTTTGTTACTTAAAAAAGAAAAAAAAAAAAAAGTTTTCCATGGCTATTATTTTCATCTCATTTTCATCTCTCCCCACTCCTTTTTAATGTCTTGCTGTAGTCACCAGATTTTTTTACTTGCGTGGTAAGGTTTATCTTCACTGAGATCCCATATTATTCTTGGAAGAGGCAGTTTCACCCACTCCTGCCTTCAACCGCTGCCTGGGTGTGGATTTTAACCCCGTGTAAACTCAAAGCGGACAAAGCAATATCAAGACTGAGGAAGTAGTTAATAACCAGCAAGAGGCTGCCTGTGATGCATCTTTGCCTCAGACAGTGCTTGCATATATTTCTGATCTCAGCAATAGGCAAAACCTACAATAAAGGTGGAAAATCCTACAATAAAGGGGATTAAAGCATTGGCCTTCACAATGACCTTGGGACTGTGTACTTTACCCCAGATGGCCATGGGTCTCTGCAAAGCCACTTGGAATAGAACAGAGAAATTGCAAAATCTATGTGTGTCTCTGTCTCGTAGAGTCTGTGAAAAGCTGACTAACGGGGTAGCCTTTACTTAGGTTAGGGTCTATTTTCTGAAAGCGCTCACTCTGCATTTATAGACATATATTCCATCTGCTTCGAGACATAGATATGTATCTGTTTAAAAACCAACTCTGGTCTACGGCTATGGCACCCCAAATAAGCCCGATCCCTTCTGATCTCGGAAGCTAAGCAGCGTCGGGCCTGGTTAGTACTTGGATGGGAGACCACCTCGGAAGACCAGGTGCTGTAGGCATAAAAAATAAGGGCTTGTAAGCTGACAAGGTCCTGGCAATCTGTGAGGTCAACCAAGGGTTGCCTCACCTAAAAAAAAAAAAAAAAAAAAATCAGCTCTGAATTTGGAGTCCTGACGGAAGATGCAAATTTAAACTCCCAAGGGTTAAAGTCAGAAAGAGAAAAGCACAAATCACAGAGCTAAGGACTGAGGACCCTTTCACACCTGCACCGAGACGCCAGAGGCAATTTCGGTTCCCCTTGGGCCTGTGAGCAGCTGCGTGGCTGAGGAGCCTCAGTTATCCTGCACGGTCTTCCTCCCTTCAGCCTTTCAAGGATTAAATAAATTGGATTTTTTTTTCTCATGAAATCAAAACATTCATTACAGTAAAATGAAAAATACGAGCAAGCAAAATAAAGCCATTTCCTCACACAGTTTCTACTTAAGGCAGAGTTGTGGAATGGACATTATTGATCATCTTGTGCATACAAGAACTCATTGACGTTTTCCCCCAAGCAACCTGAGGACGTAGGAATTATGGCAGATTCGAAGAGGAGGAAATAGGCACGAGGAAGATAAGGAACTCGGTCAAGTTCACGTTGACTATAAGCCAGGGCTTGGAGTCCATGTAGAGCTAAAGCACGGTTTTCGATTTGGTTTGGTTTGGTTTGGTTTGGCTTGGTTTAGTTTCCACCCACCTCCTTCTGAATTCAAAGAAAAGGCCCAGACTCAGAGACAGCTCTCCTCTACTTAACCTGCCAGATTCCTGACCTGGTGCCCAAAGCCTTTCAGTCCAGGGGGTGTGCCTGAGCTGGAGGAAAGGAGCAGGAACGAGCCTGCATTCTCCTCAGCAGCGCTATCAGGGAAGTGAGTCATCTGGATTCTGTTCCAGCAGCTGCAGCACAGCCTGCCCCTAGCGCGGCCCCAGACCCACCCCAGGCCCTCGGTGGACCGCCAGGAGGTGCCTCCCTCCACAGAGCTCGTTAAGGTTGTCACTAACGACCAGCTCCTCGGAGGGCATGGCAGAAGCCCTCGCATCAGGCTTCCCCCGGACGTGATGCGTTGCAGTCTACAGAGCACCTCCGTCTGCCCCCGTCTGCAGCACGGCGCTGGGTCTTGCTTTTTCTCAGCCCCATTTAAGAGCTGAGGAAAGAACGAGAGGCCAAGAGAGGTTAAATTGGATTTCCGAGGCTGCCTGATAGCTGATGACTGAGTAGAGAGGCCAGTGTGAGTTTTCTGACTCCCAAGAAGACGGCCTTTGCCTGTGCCCTCATGGGGATGGTTTGCTTGCGGCGTGGACCGTGGGGGCAAGAGGTGGTGGGTGGGAACGAAGGAAGGAAGGGGTAGGACCAGACACTAGGGACGTGACGTGGCTGCTGGGGCTGGCACAGCTGATGGTAGGCGGGGGTAGCATCATTGAGTGCACATGTAACAGCTGCTGGTTTTAGGATACAGCGTCTTGGCTAAGAATGAGTTCATGGAGGTCTACCGTGGACCACAATTGGGGTCCGAGTGGCTAAGTCCACTTACTAATTTATGGTTCTACACTAGCCAGCCATTCAGAGGGTACGAAGAGTAAGAAGCCATCACTCTAGGCCTAGCCCAGGCCCTTACATCTCATCTGATCATTGTCACGTTCAGAGGATGTCCCGTAGTTGACCTGTGCCACCTTCCTAGGGACCCAAACGCCATGACTCAAGAGCCAGATGGGCACCTGGGCCCTCCCCAAACACACCCAATACCAATTCTATGAACAAATAGAGATGCCAGCTGGAGGGAGGGAGGTTCCTGCCCAAACTCGCCCAGGCCCAGGGCAAGCAGGGCCTCTAGGTGGGGGCCTTCAGAGAGGCGGCTGAGAGCAGCTGAGCACAGCCTCAGCTATCGTATTTGGAGTAGTCATTGCACTTGATGCTTCTGAGTCAGGACAGATCGTGCCCCCCACCTCCCTTCAGGAATCAGAGAATGCCGAAACCCTGCTAACGCTGGGTATCAAGCTCACAGCCTGAAAATTTGCTAGTTCGGTGAAAATGACGATGCGCCTCTGAGCACAGGGTGACTTCTCTTCCTCTCCTGGGAGACTTAAGGGAGAAAGAAGCAAGGCGGAAGAGACCAGTGCCCACGGTGGAACCAGAGATCGCGGCCAAGTGTTCGATAGTATTAAAATTTTATTTTTCTTTTTAGCCCCTGTGCTGTGCTTAGCATCTTATTAAGCCCTCGATATAAAAGAAAATGCAACAGAAACTAAGAGTTATTAACTATTCTGGGTTTAAATTAGAAACACAGGCCAGGAAGGCAGGGAAAATGACATTTAACTGTGTGTGAACTGCCCAGTGTCGTGTGTTCTCATTTAATTCAGAAACATCCCTGGGAGGAACCAACTAGCCCCATTACAGAGACGGAGAAACTGAGGTATAAGAAATGGGCCTGCCCTCGTTGCTTTCGAAGAAAGAGGGGACGACTACTCACACTGGAGGGGTAGTTGTCCTGGAGATGAGGCATGCTGGCATTGAGGACTCTGAACTGAAGACAAGAGATGACAGGCCATTCCTAACACCATGAGTCGGGAGTAGTAGGAGGTAAATATTCTTCCCAAAGGTCTCACAGCAGAGCTATGACCCAGGTCACTTAACTTATGGGCCACAAGGACTCTTAAGTCTTCCTGGGGGATGCGCTCTGGAGCCAGGGCATGAAGGGCAATGGATGTGACCAAAGCAGGGCCTTCTGGACAAGGACAGCTCAAGGGGTCAGACAGTGATGATGGGGCGGAGAAAAGAGGTAAGGAACGTGAAGGCAAGGGACTTGTCCACTGGACGTGGAAACGCATTGTACACACTGAGAACTCACTCTGCGACAGGCCCTCGTGACCTTGACATCTGTTTTCCAAGCTGTGGAAACTTACTTAGCAGTCACCTGCGTGTCTCTGTCTCCCGTGCAGGTGTGTCTGTCACATAAAAATCGCTATCATTTATTGCATGCCAGATATGTGTTTGGTATTTTAAATATGTTGCTTCTAATCCGCATGACAATTCTAAATAGGAAATGGCACAGTACTAATTTTATAGAGGCAGAAACTTAGTAAAGACTTAGGTGTTTCATCTGCTTTTCCTTAAGATGGAGCTTATCCCCCAAAACAACTCCTAACAGCCTGCTATTGACCCAAAACCTTCACAACAGCATCAACAGTTGATTAACACGTGTTCCATATGTTATGTGTATGATATATTGTATTCTTATATATAGTACAGTAAACTAGAGGAAAGAAAATGTTATTGAGAAAATCATAAGGAAGAGGAAACACACTTATAGCATATTTTAAAAAAAAAATCCCCAGATAAGTGGACCAAGCAGTTCAAACCCATGTCATTCAAGGGTCAACTGTATAATATGGATAAGAGTCTAACTTGGCAGCCTGGAGAGAGACTTCCCCACTGACATCGACGTCACTCACCGGGTTGTGAGAGGCCTAAGAGGGGATTACGTAGCAGGGGACTGCAGTGGCCAGTGGTACCGAGAGTGCCCACCCGGCCAACATCTGCCAAGGAAACAAAGCCCCTTCTTCAAAGCTGCCTTACGGTTGCAAAGAACTCAATTTTACCAACAATCTGAGAGCTTGAAAGAGGCCTCGAAGCTCCGGGTGAGAAAGCAGTCCCACTGAAACCTCGATCGCTGCCCAGCGAGACTGTAGCAAAGCTAGGGCCCGCCTGGACCCCTGTCCCGTGGAAACTGAGATGACAGATGTTGCTTTAAGCTGCTAAGTTTGTACTAATTTATTGCATATAGATAACGAATACAAAGACAAGCCTGCTTTCCAACCATTCATCTCAGCTTATGCTCACTTTTTGTTCTCTCTCTTGAAAACGAACAAACAAAATGCATGGCCTTTTGCTACCCAAAGAATATATATTCATCACATGACAACCAGACCCTACAAGTAAGATTATTCAGGGATAATCACTGTCAACATTTTGGTTTGCATAGTTCAAGATTTTTTTTCCACCACGTGAATGCGTGTGTGTGTGTGTGTGTGTGTGTGTGTGTGTGTGTGTGTGTATTAAAAATAAATTACAACTTTTTTTTTGATAACTCATCCAACAATCCAAGGAACAAAAATCAGTTGATATCTATGAGTTGACAGAGTTAGAAGGGCTTTTAGAAGTTATTTCAGCCTATCTTCTCATTTCACGGAAGAGGAAGTGAGGGCTGGAGGCAGAAGTCACTGCTCATGCTCACGCAGTTAATAGCAGACTCAAGACGAGAACTCACACCTCACTTCTGAAGGCCTTCCGCTCTGTAAATGTATTGCCTGATCACGTGCTTCGCTCCCTACCAGACAGTGTGCTCCCAGATAGAAACCAGTGGCTCACATTGTTCTTCGCGTGTAGCAGAAGAACCGATTAAAGTGATAGTCTTCATTTACTAGTGTTTAAGCAGTGATAGCTAGGTAGACCTGGTGTTCCAGTTACTGATGGCTGTTTAACAGACTACCCCCAAAACGCAGTGGCGTAAGGCAACGATCCGTTCTCTCTTGTAGCTCCGTGAGAACCGCTGGGCAGGCCTCGCTGGGGTGTCCAGCTGGTCGTAGCTGGAAGCTCAGTGGTCCGAAGGCAGGACTGGGTTGGGTGTCCAAGATGGCTTCTTTAATTACATCTTCGATGCCTCAGTTAGAATGACGGAAATACTTCGGTGCTACCGAGGCACCATTATCCTCTTCTGTCCTGGTGGCCAACTTGGACTTCCTCATAGCATGGCACACTTGGAGTCCGACCCTGGTAGCTGGCTTTCCTCAGGGTGAGTGCTCCGGAAGACTAAAGTGGAAGCTGCAAGTGTCACATAGAGAAACTACAGCCACATTTTGTTGTTTCAAAATGGCCAGCCCAGATTCGGTGCAGAAAAGGGACCACACAAGGAGCCGAATAATAGGAGGTGTGGTTCACCAGGGAGGGGAGGCCCTCCCTGGGGACTAGCTACCATACTCGGGTGTCCCTTGACAACAAAATGGACAGAATACCTACCTAATGGATCTTTGGTCACACTTAAAAGAGAAAGTAATATAGGCGTAAGTTTCCATGAATCATTGGTCTAATGTAAGCTATCAATACTATAAGCTCTTGGGCCTGCTATATAATTTCAACTACTTTGGCCTAAAGCATTTGACTCTTTTCAATCCAATCATTTAATCATATGTGATGGCGATTGACTTTGCATAAATCTGTTACCCTGTGCATAGAGTGCAGGCATGTACACTGCGTCATTTTCATTGTGTTGTGTTATAGCCCAACCGAACCGTATCGGAAAAAGATATACTTCGAAAAAACAGCAGGCTGGGGTCAGTTCGGAAATCTTTTGTCTTCTGCGGTCACTCACTCTGCCAGAGCTGCAAGACCTTTTAGATAATTTGTCAGACCTGAAGGAATGTTGCTGAGACATCGAACACTGCATATTAAAAGCCGTGTACGGTATTCGAAAAAGACTGTGTGGCAGATTCCAGTCCCTCTTCCTGTAATTTGGAAGGTCTATCTTTAGTAGCAATTTACATTTTCCACACAATTAAAGACCGTACCTAGTTCTAATTTGCACTTCAAGTGTCCAATTCAGCTGTGATTTACATTTTTTTTTCCCTCTGTGTATGTGTTTATCTGCTTCCCAGTAAGAAAACTGGGTTTTAAATCTTGACATTGTCGCTTCAAATGTGGATAACGCTGGATGCATTTGATTAACCTCTGGGAAAGGGGGCTAAGACTTTATTTAAGGAATTCTTGTACGTCTTGAAGTCCGTGAGCACACAGGCATGCGATCCACACACAGTCCCTGTTCTGACACACGCTCTGTGGATACATCCAAAGGGTCTGTGTATAAGAGAACTCGCCATTGGTTGTAGAATAGCTCTTCAGCTCTCATTGCCCATTGCGAAGGCCAAGGCCACACTTTCAAAGCCAATGAGATAATTTTCTGCCTCTAAACATAAACATTCATATAAATCCAAGCCATTGACAGACAGACACAATTTTTGAGACTATTATCTGGCTAATACAGGTCTTTATGTTTTCCTGAAATATTTGAATAATGAAGAAGAAAAGGTTGGGTGGTCTGCTTATTTCTTTCTTCTCTATACATGACAGATGCAGATTAAAGGCAAATTAAAAATTTTTTTTTTGCTAAGTCATTTGGAAGTATACCTGTTTGGGTAAAGAAGGCTCCTAAATTTTTTCCAAGGACATAAAATGACTTTTCCAATTAGCTGTCATTCCTCTCATTTTTACCAAAATTGTTCCTTTAAAATTCGGCATCTCCCCACTCCCCGTGTTCAATGTTCTACTTAATTTTTTCCCCCGGGGAGTATGCCAACTTTGAAAAAGAAAGTTTAAAAAGTTTTAGACTTCAAGAGACACTTTAGCCATGCCCATCCATTTATTAAAATCCAATCTTATTCTTATTCACTATCACCAACAGGTAGAAGCAACTCAAGTGTCCATCAACAGATGACGGTAAAAACAAAGTGATATGGCCCCACAATGAAGTATTATTCA
>NW_011888944.1:873105-886310 GCF_000151845.1 Pteropus vampyrus | reverse complement strand
ACAAAAATTTATTCTTAGGCTCTATATTACTTGCAAGCAGGTCAACCATGCCCCTGATACGTTTGTAGTACATGCAGAAGGACTTCTGTAAAGTTGCTGACTCTGTGTCCTCGTCGCATGACAATGCCAGTATCCGATTGCCGCATTATTTATCAGTTTATGGATGGAAAATAAACATACTGAGTGTGCGGCAGATCTAATTACACCCACTTTTCACGTGCCTAACTTGCGACTTAGCTTCAAGCCGAACAAATCATTTACAGTTATAATTTACGCTATTATACAGTTTCCAATTTCTCCCATCCTGAGAAACACCTTATTGCCTCTCTAAATCATGCTGTTCCCAGTCAACCTGTGACATGTTCGACATCACCTCAGAGAAAAGGCATCATCAGTCAGTTCTTTCTGGGGAAAATTAACCCATGGCCCTGTCAGTTCTGTGTGATGAAAATTCCCCATCAGCTGGCCAAACTCTTTGAAATAAATGCTAAAAGGACAAGCTCCTTCTTAAGCAAAAGCAGATGAAATACTTAGTCTTTACTAAAAGCCACCCAAAGAATAAGCTAAGGAAGGGGCGTCTTAAAATCTCATGTTTTGTTTTGTTTATATCCATCAGGCATATAGGCTCGCTGATCGAGTAGGTAGCCTTATGTCTCATATACCAACTTCCCGCTCAAAATCAATTGGGGAAAGTGTTATATAACTGGAAATAAGGCTATATTTAACTTCGTGCATTGAGTTAATGGTACAAACATGTATATTTTTTATATTGAGAGAATTTGACACCTTAAAGGCTAGTTTGATTCCCACAATAGTTTAGTGGTCCAAAAGCAGTCCTGAGCAAGAAGGAATTTCTCCTGAGATAAGCTTTTAAGTATAGGGAGTTTGAGAAATTCGAAACTGTTAAAGAGAAAACCAGAGGCCCCCAAATGGCATCATGTGGACTAGAGCTCATTATACCAAACCTAGATTTAATACCAGATTTAATTGCAGTTTCAACCTTTCCCAGAAATATAATCTTTATCAACCAGTCTGGAATGCTCTGGTCAAGTACCACTAATATAATCTGCCACCTGGGGCCTCTCCATCCTCCAAAGGCAGAAGAGGCAATGTGCAAAATAAAACCCTCGCCATTCCCTTGCCACTGAAAAGATGGCCTGGTCTAAAAATAATCCTTTCTTTTCTTTTGCTAATAACTCCCCTGCCACATCCTTCTCCCTCTAAAAACCTTCCATTTTGTACACCCCCTTTGAGCATCCTTCTACTTGCTAGGTGGGATGTTCCCCTTTCATGGATCGCTTAATAAAGCCAATTAGCTATCCAAATTTACTTGGTTGAATTTTATTTTTTAACAAGGCTGATCAAGGAAAAAGATAAGCCCATGAGAGGCAAAAACCAACGATAAGCTTTATTGGGCAGAACTCGGGCTAAGTAACATGACAGATGGAGCCTGCATAGCACGAGATCTTCCAGAGGCTTAGAGTGACGGGACCACCATCCAGGAGGGGAGGAGGGCAAGGGAACTCCTGGGGGAGAGGGGAACCCACAAGGGGCTTACTGCGAAGGGGATGTCGCTCAGTCCCATGGCCAGGAGTCTCTGGGTCAGGGGATAAAGGGCACCAGCTGCTCGGGGACTTGTAAGTACAAGGCCCTCTCTCATCAATGGCTAACTATTGGAGATGAGGCTTACTGGGGTACACAACGCAAGCAGCCTCCACATGGCTGAAAATCTGCTTGTTCTGGTTACATTTAAAATAACCAGATGTGTGAAATCTGAGTTTGGAGTCGGCGGGCTATTGAGCTAAGGAGTCTCAGCCTTCTGGAAAGAAGTGAACAACAGTGGTGCCAATACACAGTCCAAGTTTGGCTCATTTTTATAACAATAAGGACCCAGAGTGTCTGCCTTGTACACAAAGTGGATTTTTCACCTACAGGTGGGCTTCTGTCAGTCCAGAAGATTTATTAAGTCACTTGTATTTGTCTCCTAATACCACTGTAACAAGTTACCAAAAAATTAAGGCTTAGGACAAGGCAAATTTATTATGTTATGGTTCGGGAACTCAGAAGTCCAAAATCAGCCTCAGTGAGCAAAAAATAAATGTTGGCAAGGACCTGTTCCTTCTGGAGGTTCCAGGGAAGTCCTCTGAGCTGGCTTTGCCGGCTTCTGGAGGCGGTTCTCGTTCCTGAGCGGGTGGTCCTGCATCACCGCATCCTCTTTTTCTTCCCTTTGTATCTGAGGGCCTTTGTGATGACATCGGGCCCGGCCAGATGACCCGGCCCAATCTCCCCATCTCAAAACCCTTACCTCTTTACCACGCAAGGTAGCACGCCTGTGGGTTCCAGGAGGTGGGGGCGTGGGCGTCACATCAGTGTCACTGGGGCCATGATTTGGCTTTCCCCAGGGCTCTAGGGAGAGCTCTGCTGTGCCCCCAGACACGGAGTCCTGGTCTTTGAAGAGCCCGAGGTGAAGCAAACTCGATAAAAGGAGGATTTGTGAGCTCCCTTCGACGAAGCCCTGCGGTCACCCCCAGGGACCTCTGGAAGGTTACGCACTGTGCTGCACATGGAGATGGTGGGGACAGCACTCGGGTTTTAGGACTCAGTTCTTGCGGCACGGGGCTTCCGTCTGGCTCTCAGCCTCGGGCCAGTTTGAGACACGGGCCAGTATGGTCCAGGCTGGTCTGCACTCGCTCTTCCCCCCCACATCAGACCATTCTATCCTGTCTCCATGTTCATGGTTCGTGTCTTTCGATCTACACCCCACAATCCTAATGTCCATACTTCTGGACATTCTTTCAGTACCTCGCACGAGGCCTCTGAGGCATGCAAAATGGAGGCAAGTGGCTCAGACACGGCCCCGGTTCTGGAGGATTCACGGCCCCATGGAGGAGACCGAGCTGTCACCAGAGACCACAGTTCCATCTGGAAGCCCTGAGAGAGTGGCCAACAGAGCGAGGAGGGACAACGGCAGCTCGGCGGTCCTGGGTTGTGGAAGGCATCACAGTACAGGGGACATTCGACCTGAGACTTGAAGGACAGTCCTGAGTTTGCCTCCGTCGCATTACTGGCCACAGTCCCCATTTTTCTGCAGGTTCTGGAATACATAAGGATTTCATGCCACCCCCTTGCCCCCGTCAGTGTCCTCGATGATGGCTATACATACAAGTCATCAGCAGAGTAGCTGTCTAAGAAGCATCACCAGATTCCATTTCCAGTTGATTCTGGACTCAAACAAGGTCCCCCTATGACATCTGGTTGTATCTTTCTTAATTTTTCTTAATCTAGGGCATGCCCCTCAAGTTGAGTCTGATTCATAGGAGAGAAGCCTAGTCTCGGGAATTTGAATTTTTTTTTAAGTGCCACGAGTTATTCTGGAACACACAGAACAACTGAACCTTTGTTGTGTAATTTGGATTTGAGGGGTCCAAGGCTTGAGAATGTATCCCCACTTGATGGAATCAAGACAATACCCCATCACGGATGGATACACACACCAGAGATTCCAATTTCGACCTCTCTTCTTTCCATCTGTGACCACGGACAAGTTACTTAACTCCTATATGGAGGCACCTTATAAATGCCACCTCCTCACTGGGCTACATAAGAACTGAATAACTTAACATGTGGAAAACTCTAAGAACTGTGCTGGCCTTATTACACGGTTATTAAAGGCTCACCAAGATTGCCAACTCACTTTAACTTACAGCTCTACTCAAATATTACCTCCCTGGCAAAGACTTCTCCTGCCCGGTAACTCAGATAATTTTCTATTTCCTTTACGCTATTTTTCTTCATAGAACTGATCCTTACTGATGAGAGATGATAGATGGTTGGATGGATGGATGGATGGATGGATGGATGGATGGATGGATGGATGGATGGATAGATAGATAGATAGATAAATAGATAGATAGATTTGTAGATTAAATATATACATTTTTTTAATTCTCCCTTACTCCAATTTCCTTGTGTCAAATGCAATTGATTCAATCACTCTATGAATAGTAACTGAATACCTACTATGTGCCCACCACTGTTCACGGGACTGAGACTGGGAATGGAACAATAAATAAGAAGACAAAGTTCCTCCCATCGCAAAGCTTTCCTTCTGATGTTGACTTACAATCTTCTCCACTAGAATCCCATCTCTATGAGGGTAGTGAGACTGAGTCATCAGCTCATTCCGGAATTCTCAAGCCTTTAACAGTGTCTGTCCCGGACTGTCCATACTCAGTGAATGAATGAACAGATCCTCTTTCTATCTGGCACATAGAAATCGACCAGGAAGGACAGCCGGGCAAACGTCGACGGTCTCTGACTGACAGAGACCTGCGTGAGGGAATGCGTCTCATATTTCAGCCTCAGGATCCACTGCAGTCTGTGCTTTGTCCCCATGGTCAGCGGTAGAAAGTGGGATGCAAGTAACTCCCTCCAGGACACATGGCCAGAGGGGGCCAGAGTCCAAATCCTACTCCAGGTCCCTTTGCCCACCAGCTCCATGCTCCACCTGCTGCTTCTGTTCAGGACAGCCCAGACATTCTGATCAGCGACCAGAAGAAACAGGGACGGATTGGCAAAGACCTCATTTCATACGAAGTGTCTCTACTCTGTGGGCACCGCACATTTCGTGTAAAATAGAGGCTGGGATTTCTAAACACCCAGGATTTAGACATCTGAAAAAATAAACCACCTTAGGGTTTATGAAAGAAGGAGAGGAAGGGGTTGGAGGAAGGGCAGAGTAACGGAGTAGAGCATTGAACTGCGTTTTTGCTCATGTCGATATTTTATCCTTGGACAGCAATTGGCACTTGTACTAGAAGGATTTCACAGTCGTTTCTTGTGAAGGGTTCGTAGGAATTCCCCGCCCCCCCGCCCCCGTGGAGACCAAGATCCCCTCCCCTCCCAGCTGGGAGCTTCCCTCCCCCTCACTGCAGTCACCCTTAACCCTTTCCAGGGTCCCGCTGCTCTGGAAGGTGGCCAGCAGCTCAGACAAGCACTGTCCTCTCGTCACAGAAATGAAGTAACTTTATATGAAAGGGCAGCCAGATCCTCTGGTTTAACATCGGGTGAGATAATTGCCCAGCAAGAGCTTCCTCTCATCTCGGCGGCTGTTTATGTAGATGACACGGTATGGTGAAGACGCTGTTCGAAGTTGCAATTTCTCCATTTGCTGGCTCTGTGATTTCAGACAAATATCTTCACCTCTCTGAGCCTCAGATGTCTTTCTCTGGAGAAGGTCATAGGACTAGATGATCTCTAAGCTCCTGGCAAGTTCTAAAACGTTGTCATTTCTCCTAAGTAAGAAAAAGAGAGGAGTTGTGATTTTTCTCCCTCCCATCATTCCTCCTCTCTCTCCGTCCTTCCCTCCCTTCATTTTCTTTTTCTGTTCCCTCTCTTTCTCTCCTCCTTCCTCCTTCTTCCCTTCCCTTCCTTCCTCCTTTTTTCTTCCTCTTTTTAATGTGCCAAGATTTGAAGTAACAGGCTGTCCTAGCTAAAATTAATACCTTAAATATTTGAAATCATTGTGGGGAGAAGCCAGAAAAATAATCTCTTAGAAACGGTAACCATTTCATTATGTTCTCAGAGGAGAGAACCTGAGGATGCCTTGGCAGCCATCTTTCCTCTGCCCCGAAAGCCATTGACGTACAAACGTCATTTCTTGAGACGTCATCCCTCCATCCCGATGGCTGGCGTAGAGTTCAGCAGGGACGTTACACCGGTCAGTCGTTTGCGTGGTGGGCGTGGCTACATCCCTGTTGTCTTGATCTAGAGTTGGGGCCTAGCAAGGGATTGCTGAGACATAATTGGTCTAGAATGTTCTACCACGGTAGAACTGGAGACGGTGTTTGCGTTTGTTTCCTAAGACAGGGAAGAGGGTCGCTGAGGGAGCTGATTTCTCGCGAGAGATTTTGTGGAATTCTGGGCGAAGCAGGGTTTCTATGGGATCCAGTGAAAAAGTCACTCCGAAAGGGGGGACGGCCAGTGTCCGCATCCCAACCCCTTTCCGTCCCAGCCACACAGACAGTGAGAGCAGGTGGCATGAGGGACAACTATGCTGAAGTCCCCTTGACTCCCGGTGGATTTTGTGTGAGCTAGAAACAAATTTTGGGTACAAAGCCTTTGACGGGGTATTGCTATGGTAGAAACCTAAGGATGCATGACATGACCTAAAATAAACCAGACTAATAACCCACAGGCAGTGACAACGAGCTGATAATTGTAAGCCTCAATGACGGCCCCGAAGCACTTTATAAAAATGCCATCCGTGAGGCAGGACTCACCGTCCAGCATCGTGGTCACACCGACCAGATACAATGACTTTGGGGGACAGAAGAAAGAACTGGAGAAGAAAGAACCGAGAAGATGAGAGAAACCGAGGCCCTGCAATCGAGCTAAGAGGGCTCGGTGGCATCGTCGTTTCGGATCATCTGTAACCGTGACCTTGCTTGGACGTTAATGTCTTCGGTGTCTTCTGTCTCCTTGAGCCTTGACAATGATTCCTTAGAAGAGAGGAAACTCAGGCTGGGGTTTGAGCCCAGGGCGTCGCACGGTACAGCCGCTATTTCCCATCACACGGCACTGACTCCGTCTCCCGCGTCACTGTGCTCTGGTCCCCGAGCCTGCACGTGCACCATTGTAACACGTGACATGCGTCATGCTCCGCACCTCACCATCACTGCGCTAGAGACGAAGGAACTTCTCTGCTGAAGACTGGACACATTCATAGTGTCCAAAACAACAACAGCTGATACTTGAAATACGTCATGCTTGCCTCTTCTTCCTATCAAAAAAAAAAAAAAAAAAAACGCTTGGAGTTTGAAAACCCCTGAGTTCTTGTGCGAAGCCGTGTTTGCTGATAGACGCAAAAGGGTTTCAGACGTCGGGGAATTTTTTTGTTTCTTGGGCAATCTCGTAATTCAAACGACCTCAGGTTTTTAAATGTCACACTTGCGATCTGCCATAGACTGTCATTAATAAACAGGAACGGGTTTGGGAGGTGACGGTGACGGCGATGGGAGCAGAACGCAGACAGCAGGGGGGTGACATGCCACCGGCCCCGTCTTCTAGCTGGCTGGCATTCCCCCGGAGCCCGGCTCTCTGCGTCGGCTGAGATCGTCACAGGGCGCTCCTGCCTTGACGGCCGCCCATGGATGGAGGGCAAGTTTGCTTTTTGGTTTCTGGTTTTCGCAAGCTTGGCTCAACTTTTCTTGCCTGTCCTCTTTCTCTACTCTCCTTTGCGATCTTGGCCACATTTCAAGCCACAACAGTGCCAGACACACTGGCCTGGATTCTCAGACAGGCCATAATTTTCCCTTGCCTCTACGACTTGTTTAAAACATCTTCCTCCTGTGTCTACCAGCGGTGGCCTACGTGACTTTCAGAGACCAGCCCATAACGCCTTTGGGTTCAGCTCCCCTGGCCCTCATAGAACTGAGCACCTCAATGACAGCCCCGAAGCACTTTATAAAAATGCCATCCGTGGGGCAGGACTCACCGTCCAGCGTCGTGGTCACGCCGACCAGATACAAAGCCGGCCCCTCACACAGCACCGGCCTCACAGCAGCTGCCCAATGAGATGTCGGTTGGAAGAACATTTGAATAGCTAATAGTTGATGCATATTGGTGTTCTTCTACCTTCATTTCACATTTTCTCTCTCCACATCAAAATGAGGACTTGCTTCTGAATCCAGTGGCACAACAAAGACAGGGCAGAGGACACTGACCCTGGGGACACATTGTCTGTACCGAGTTTAAACACAGTAATAAAGGCAATTAAAAAACTGGTCTGCCTTTTGGACTGCCATGCACGGGTACTGCTGATCCAGCTCGGTCATCAAACCCTCTTCCCCACAGACCACTCATCCCCTCCCCCGCTCTCTGGGCCACCGTCTGGATCCCTCGTGAATTTACCCCCTATGCAGAGTGCTTTCCCCTTTGCCTCGTTTCGGTAGGACGCTCTCCTAGGGTTCATTCGCTGATTCATCTGACAAATGTTTGTACAAACCTGCTGCATGGAAAGTGTCAACACACAATGGTGAACAAGAAAGGAGTTTCTGGTTTCTTGGGGCTTGGATTCTGGTTGGGGGGACAGGAAATAAAGGAGCATGCACCTACGCAATGATTGGAGGAGTGACAGCTGTTCTGAGGACAGCGTCCCAGGATGAAGTGATCGTGCAGGACGAGAGTTGCCGTTGGCTTCAGGGTATCGGCGACAGTGATGGAGAAAATTCTGAGCCGCGGTCTGAGTGACGAGAAAGGGCCAGAGACGTGAAGAGCGGGGAAGATGGCTCTTACTGGAGAAAGCGAGCCAGTGCAAAGCCCCGAGGAGGAAAAGAGATGTGACAGGACAGCGCGTGCGAAGTCCCCAGCGAGGACCGCGGCTGCTATTTTTCTCTGTCTTGTCAACCCTGTACGCGGGCCTATCTCTCTGGCTCAGCTGTGCTCTGCACACACTCCCGATTTTTTTTTTTTCTTTTTTAATCTGGGCACAGAGAGCAGCCTGGCAAAGAAAGAGAATGTGCTTTGTCTCGGTGGCTGGTTCCTCTGTGGCTGGTTCTGGTGGGTGGCAGAGCTGGGGACATGAACCCAGGCGAAGGGTTCAGCGTCTTCGCTCTCTCGCAAGCATCATATCTTGCTCTTCATCACGTGGTCCAGATGAACAAATGGCTTCTTTCCCCTCTAGTCTAGACCGCATTCCTGGAGTCGCGGGTTGCGCATTTTGACTCGGTTCAGTCACAGAGCTCTCCACCATCATCTTAACCCAGGCATCTTAACCCAGTACACAAAGCGGTTAAAGCTCAGCGAGCTCGAGTTACCTACTTGCAGTCACACAGTGACGATGCTCAAGCTAATCTACGTGTCACCCTTCCCTAAGCATCCAGCCAGTGCTGACCGGTGTGAAAGTCACTGTCTTTTCTCAACAGCCCTATGTGTTGGAGAAAAGAAAATAAAGTGAGAAAGTGTAATTAAGTGTGTTTTAATAGACATTTTTAAGAGGAAAATAGCTTTCTCTTTTTGGCGTCTCCCATTGTCTCTAGAGGCACATGCTTTTCAAAATATGCAGCCCCACTTTTCGTAGGCACTTTTGGGGACTCCTATCGATACACGTTAGATTTCGCTTGAATGTTTTGCAAGTATCGGACCCATCTGCTTGATATCTGGCCCAGGATGCACGTCAGAACTTGAACCTCTGGGTCAGTAACCATGTGCGGGACTGGTTCAGCATGAGCCAAGACTACAAACAATGCCAGAGAGGGAGGAATTGGAACATTAGCTGAAGTGCTTGATAAGCACGGAGCAGCTGCAAGCTGGCCGCTGTCCCTCTGCGGCTCCCATCCTGTTCGTGGCCTCCATTTTGAAAAGTGGGAAACGGAGAGGCGTTGTGTTCCAACTTAAGAAATATATGAGCAAAGAGACTTTTCATCCAGACCCATAATTTTAGGAGCCGAAGGGAAAAATGTATACTCCCAAAAAGTGAAATAATTACTGAGCAACAATAAAGATAATTGCTCAGACATTTTAGGAATATTTTAACGGTAATAAAAATGAGTGACTGCTTCACTTATCGACTTATTAAATATTTCGGTATATATATATACATATATATACACATATATATATATATTTATATATATATGTATATATATATACCGAATTATATATTATATACAAATATATATATATATATATTTGTATATAATATATATATTTGTATATATATTTGTATACAAATATATATATATATATATTTGTATATAATCCGTATGTATGAAGTGTTTAACACAGATAAGGATCTATAGGACATGATCATACAGTCTCAAGTTCAAATGGTAAAAACATTCCAGAAAGCAATTGAAAAATACGTGTCAAGGTCCTTAACAATGAGTAGAGTCTTTTGCTGGCTAATTCTGCTACAATAAATCTCTTCCAAGGAAATAACAACACCTGAAGACAAGACTTATGAACAGAGATTGCATTAAAGTGATATCGTAGCCACAATAGCATAAAAGTGATATTGAAGGCAACTAAACAATTATTAAGATAGATATATATATAAACAATAAAAATATTTATTAAAATGCATAGGAGGAGAGATAGTTCTTGAATATTTGACATGCATCATCCCATCTGGCATAAGGCCTGGAACAAATCCTGGGCTGGGGAAAACCCCCTCTAACCATTAATATCCAAGTCTCTGGGTTAGTAATCATTTGTCCTACTGATTCAGCATTAGCCAAAACCGCGAACAACGCCAGAACAGTTGGAATTGAAACATTAGCAGAGTTTGCACTGATGACATCTTGCTGGGCAAGACGCGACGGTACAGAAATCTCTGCACATTTCAGGGTGCCGGAAATGGGTGATCATTTAAATGATTTGGCACCTAGGGTTAATTCTGAGAATGAAACCTCAGGGAGGAAAATAAAACCAAAGGCCAATAAGGGGAAGTCTTACTTTCAAGGATATTCATTCTAATATTATTTGTAATAGTTAAAGATTATAAACAAATCAAAAAGGAACAACGTACATGTCACATGACAGGATATGGTTAAGTAACCTATGGTATAGACACGCCATGGAGTATAAGGTGTATGATGGGGTCTTCACATGAGACTTCTCAGAAAGCTACATGAAAATATGGGAAAATGCTTATAATGTTCATTGGAATGTGCAGGATAAAATAGAGTATATAACGCCATATGTTAAAAAACGCCCTTCTGCACACTAAGAAGACTGTAAAGTATTCAGAAAACCATTAAACTGGGTGCTTTGTGTGGTGAGGCTGCAGATCCGTGTTTCCTTTTCCCCCTGTTTTCTCCCTTCCTCCTCCTCCTGCTCCCTAGCTCTTTTGCTGGTCATTTGAAATAAAAACATAATGCATTAGACATGTAGAGCTTGTCTTCAGGGGAAGCTCAAACACAGGCAGTTGAGGACAAAGTCAAGGCTGTTACAGTTCATTCGGCACACGCAGGAAGAGCATCCAGCAGGGGAACGGGATGCGTGTGGCCGTGTGTTCCCCTAAAGAGTGGCGAGGACCAAAAATATAAGTGGATTTTTCAAGGGCTTGGAGAATTTTTTGAATGAAAGGTTACAAAGGATCGTTGAGCTCGGTAGAATATTTAGGGGAAAACAACATTTAGCTTTTGAATTCGGTTATTCACAAAATGCTTCTCAACATCTTTGTCACCAAAGCTCCTGCCTTGAAAGTGGCGGGGTCCGGATGTTTAGAGTTCTGTCAGGATCTACCTTGTGGATTTGAAGGGCTACTATTTGGGGAGCTATGGAGACCCTTTCTATCTGACTCCACGGGATGGAACAAGGGGTCTCATCGCCTTGATAAGGAAGATCATTCGATTAGTCTGTGGCAGTCAGGGTACCAATAAGAAACAGATAGCAAACCGAAATTGGGAAAACTTGAGATGGGTTTATCAATGGAACCAACTATAAAAGTGTGGGTGGCCAATAGTGGCACCATGAAGAATAATGCAATGACCTGGGCTGATAAAAAAATAACAAGACGAGACAGTCAACAGCACCCATTGGCTTGAGAGAAACAGTGACTTCAATCAGGGACCCACCTGTCCTACTCAACCCTTAGGGCAGGACCCAAGGAGATAAATAACCTGACTCCTCCCCTCTCACCCATCTATATCCTACTGGACGTTGGCTCAAGCTATCGGCTAAGTCCAACCAGAAGCAAGAATACAGTCCATAGAGATGAGCCTCGGGGAGAAAAGTGAAGGGTGTAGAGGAATGGAGCATGGACCTAGCGTCAGACAGAAGATAACCTGGACATTGTCTGGAGGAGCCATACTGACCGCCTAAAACAGTGTAATTCATCATGGCTGTTGATAGAGAGGCTGACGGATTATTTTGGGGAGAAATCCAAGTACAGCATGGCGTTTGGACCAGATGGCTTCAAATTTTCTGTTTAAATCTGAGACTCTGTGATTCTAAGGTACCTCAACTGAACTAGAAACATACAAATAGCCCACACGACGGCATTTGCACATGATGGTCATCAGCCTGGAACCAGGACAAAGGAGCACTTCGTCCCTTTTATAGAGCGACAGCCTTTTCCAGCATCCACACTAATTATCTTTGGAACATTTTTACAAAGCAATAAAACCAATGGGATATTTAATTGAAGTATGGGTGTTGACGATCAACAAACACAACCTGGCACGAACAGGTAATTAGACTTCTTTACCTTTGTCACCCCAAGACCAGGGTGTAAGAGGAGACCATTTTAATAAGAGCTGATGTGTATTAAGAGCTGATGTGGATTTGTTCACTGTGCCAGCGACTGAGCCGTGCACCTTCTATTAGCTCATTAGACTCCGCCAAGCATCTCTTGAACTGCACGCGATTGCCGACACCTTCTATCTACACACAAAAGCAGCCAGCGAAGAGTATGCAGACCTCTTACCGGAGGAAGCACACTTGTCTGAGGGGCCCAGCTGCTGCCCCTTTGTACCCATTGCCAGCTGTGCTAAAACCACACTTCCATCTGACTATTCCCAGACCCATGGCCAAGTGCCGCCGGACGCGCCACTCTCATTCCAGTGAGATGCAGGACGCCTCTGATGAGAATCTACTCGCCCAGCCACGCCTTTCCGGAAAGTGAGCCGCAGTCCAAGGTCCTTCCTACTCAAACCTCTTCCTCCTTTGTCTTCATTCACAGATGCCAGATGCAATAGAGCTCCAAAGCCTTTCCCGATCTGCTCCTGCTCCCCCCTTGCCATGGACCGAGTTGTGTCCTGCAGCCCCCAAATTCGTATATTGAAGCTCTAACCCCCGTGTGACTGCGTCTGGAAATAGAGTCTTTAGGAGGTAATTAAACTTAAATGAGGTCACAAGTATGGAGCCTTAATCTTTTTAAACTGGCCTTATAAAAAGGCGAAGATTCTCTCCTCTCTCTCTCTCTCTCTCTCTCTCTCTCTCTCTCTCTCTCTCTCTCTCTCTCTCTCTTCCATGTGAGCACACAGGGAGAAGGCAGCCATCTGAGAGCATAGAAGAGCCCAGTCTCTAGAACACTGAGAAAATGAGTTTTGGTTCTTTAAGGCACCCAATCTGTGGTATTTTTTGTCATGGCTTCTCAAGCTGATACGAATCCCCTCCCCCAATAAATGTTAATCCCATCTCGGCATCCGGTTCTCAGTGGACCCAAACTAACACATGCACCCTCAGGAGTTTGCCTAAGC
>NW_011888944.1:868203-871555 GCF_000151845.1 Pteropus vampyrus | reverse complement strand
AAAAAAAAAAAAGAATTATTCTCTCCATCGAAAACAGGTTTTGTTGCGAAATCAAATTTTAGGTCACATGTATACTCCTTTGACTGTGTTTCTTCTCTTGCTTGCCTGCTCTTTAAAAGGCTCTGCTGGAATATGCTAGAACACCTGGAAAGGCTCACTGGATTGTCTCTCGGGTGTGACCTGCACTGTGAAAGACATACACGGTACTGTTTCCTGTTACTCCGAGTTCTGGAAGGATTGTACGGTGTTCTGAAGAACAGTGCACTTTGATGAATTATCTTCTTAATAGTGATTTTGTTGACTATGTCGTCATTTCTAAAAACCTTTGTTCTCTGGCTCGCTTCTTGATGTGTTCCCTGGAATGACAAGCTCTGATGTCATCAAGCCTGTGCATATGCATGTGATGCTCTTGGGCGAGGGGTGAGGGTTGGCCCCTGAGCAGGTGGCTGCGTCACACTGAGATGGCCTCATGGCTGAGGTGGAGTAGCCCATGGCTGTGCGGTTCTTATAATTGGAGGCTTTCATGAACTGTATTTTTGTGCTAATGACTTTTCTACATATTGTCGTATGATGTTTTAGACTTTCCACGTGTGTCTTCCTCCAAAAAACAAACTAAAAGGTAAGTAAGATATTCGTTTCAAGCTCCTGAGAAGAACTCACAGGCATCAGCCCCCACCTGACTCTCTGACATTCCAGCTCCTGAATGGCCCCGGGGACATGCTTCGAGTGCAAGACTTGTCCCTGTGTCCCAGCTACTGCTGCTCAGGGCAGGAGTGTGTCAGACCCCAGCCCCTAACCCAGTCGGAGTCAAGCTGTGAGGTAGTGAATCTCAGCTCTGTCGCTTGTTAGCTCTTGGAACTTAAGCAAGTTACTAAATTTCTCTGCGCCTCCTCAATAGAATGATAATACCTGTTTCAGTGGCCTCTTTTGAGGACCAGCCTGGGTATTACATGTACAGCGCCTGACACATAGTAAGCTCTTGAGAAATGTAAACTGTCATCGTTATTATTTTTCTTCTCTCTTTCCAGGTGGCCCATGTTACTGAGTCAAAACCCACCGGCTCTGCTCCAAGCTGTCCCTACTCTTGTATGACACATGATGACCAGCATGCTGGGCCAGACTTCGCAGGCCAGGCTGAGGCTCCCCACTTCTTAGTGAACTTGGAAATTTACTTCATCTGCAACTTATGCTTCTCTTTTATTAAAGGGGTGTCATATCATCGTCAGTGGTGGAAAGATGACATGAGCTAATTCATGGTAAGGGCTTAGTAAAATCCATGGGCAGTATCGATGCGTGATAATTTTTATCAAAATATGTGCAAACTAAATAAGATAGAGAAAAGTTTGTAAACGACGATATCTTGGGTCTGCGTTTTAACACTCCCAGCTGTGCCCATTTCTGATGTTTTTATTGTTTTATCCCTGTGATGGTCAACTTACTAACGCATTCACCAGCTCTGTGTTTTATCTTTGAGTTTGTTTTTTCCAAGCCATTGTTCTGGGAAGCTAAGCCTGCACTTCTCTTTGGAGGCTGGAGAAAGCAGGCATCACCACCTCTGTTCTGAATGGCTTTTGTAGGAAGTCAGAATTCACACAGAGGCACTAAATACCTTGAAATGTGGAAAAGCCAGACTCTGCTAAATAAATAATCATAAAACACAATTTGCTAAATGAATATCTGTGCTAAGTGGATGCGCACAAAATAAAACCTCACTGAACAGGTACAAAATTTAAGCAGGTTATAAAATTTATTAACCAGTGAGTACACGCATCCATTACCAAATTAATTAGCTTTCCCTACTTTAAAAATAAATTCATAACGGAAACGGCTTATTATACTGGTCGTTCCTCATTAAAGACTATTAATATAGGAACATTGAATGTGGAAGGTAATCATTAGTGTTTCTTTCCTTTCCTTTTTTACTGCCTTCATGATAGATGGAGTCTTCAGTGAAGACTCTTATGTAAATTGTACGACAGAGAAAAGACACGCATTTTTTGTTTTGCTGGGTTTTGTTAACTTTTTAACATTTACTAAATGTCAGCAAGCATATCTCATTTAATTTTCATAGGAATCCTAGTGGGGATAGGAATCATTAACTCGTTTTAATTGGCTCAAAGAGGGTGGTAGGTCACAAGTCCCTCTCGGATCAGGGGCTTGACCAAGGCCGTCCGATCCTGCAGCCTGGGCTGCTACGTTGTGACATTTTCACACTAGGAACGGGCGTGACTGATGGACGTTAGCCAAATCCTAAAAACAAATAGTTCCTGCAGGCGTTTGCCTCCGTTCAAACACCTGCCACCCACACCCATGGCCCGTGGTGCCATTCTGACGAGCTGACTGCGCGACTGGTCTCACTTTGCTGACGATGAGTAGCCGTCAAAAGTGCTGACGTGAACGCGGCTGTCTCAGGTGACATCTCTCCGAGTTAAAGTCAAGGGGACGCAGAGGCTGTCCCCCTGAACAGCACCTACAAACGATCGGGCTCACTTTTGTGAGGAGAAAAAAAAATGCGTGGCTTTAAGGAAAGTAAAGGTGACTGTGGGTCACGGAAATTCAGAGCTTGGTTTATACCATATGTTTACTCCTCTCATTTTCTCATAGATGAGGGAAATGAGATTCTTCCTCTTATGATTTTTATTGGCCAATTTGAGTAGCTTGGGGAAAAAAACACACACAATACTTTGATAGTCCTCAAAGCTGAAATAACAACTGTTATTGGTTGAAGTGTGACCCCAAAATCCATGAGTTAAAGTCCTAACATTCAATACCTCAGAATGCGACTTCATTTGGAGATAGAGTCTTTGCAGAAGTGACCAGGTTAAAGTGAGGTCCTTAGATACAAGGTGACTGGCGTCCGCAGAAGAAGGGAAATTTTCGACACTAGGGACAGACTCATATTGAGGGAAGATGATGTGAAGAGACAGAGAGAAGATGCCGAATTAGCTTGCTAGGGTTGAATAACGCACCATAAACTGGTGGTTTTGACAAAAGAAACTTATCTTCTCACAGGTCGGGAAGCTAGAAGTCTGGGGCCAAAACGTCAGAGGGTGGGTGATTTCTGACGCCTCTCTCCTTGACTCACACATGGCCGTGTTCTTCCCGTGTCTTCCCATGGTCCTCCCTGTATGTGTGTCTGTCCTAATCCCCTCTTTCAGTCATATTGGATTCGGGCCCACCTACTTTGGCTCATTTTAACTTAATTACGTTTCTAAAGACCTGTCTCCAAATACAGTCACATTCTGCGGTAGTGAGGATTAGGACTTCAACATATGAGTTTTGCAGGGACACGATTAACCCCAAAACAACAGTCATAGACAAGCTAGAGAGAGAGGTCTGTGGCAGGTACTTC
>NW_011888944.1:855434-866978 GCF_000151845.1 Pteropus vampyrus | reverse complement strand
GGTGCCTGCCCTGGAGCAAGCTCTTAATGAAAACTTACTGAATGGATTTCACTTGCAAAGAGCATAGATTGGAGCGAGGAAGCTTCGAGAAAATTATGGAGCGATGTACTAGCCCTGCCTGGGTCACCCATCAGAGTGATGGGTGCTGGCGGGGGCACAGATAATGTCCTTCTGAGCCCTACGAATAGTGTCAAGAAACAGCTCTAGGAAAAGAGATCAACAAGACCCTTGCTGTTTTATTTTGCAGTTACTGTTGGTCCCTGATAACTCATCAGTAAGACATGTTTGTAAAAGATAATTACAAGATTATATTTTATTTCCAGAGATCACGGTGGACGGGCATAGTTGCCCTCTCTGGTATCTTGGAGACCTTGGAACATGAGACTTTCCTGGGAACACAGCTTAAATCACCATGACTTATGTTTTCTTACCCTATTATTCGGGTGGCTTGCCTAAGTAATACTGGAGGCGAGAACAGGATAGGGTAAGTTGAAGCAATGCTTAACTTCCTGAATCACAGGAAGTCACATTTTCTGGAGTGACGAAGTCTAGAATTGGTAAAACTTGGCTCATTTATGTTTAAAATTATAATATTCTCGACTGATTAGAGCACATTTTCCTGTGTTCTAAGACAAGACATTTGGAAAGCTATTTGCATGTTCGAGATCTCTTGGGGGACTGTCATACAGCACTGAAATGCAGTGAGACCTAAAGAGCATATTTAAGTAAACGAGACCTTACTGTTGATTGCTCTGGCCTCCTATTCTTTTGGAATTCCAGTTCCTTCTTAGAGGCAGCCTATGGTAGTGCAGAGATCATGAACGTTGAAATATACATTAGAAATCAGAGTTTTGTTAAATAGAAATGGTCTATCGTAACCTTAAATCATAAGTACCAAACACATGCTGATTTCTCTTCCCTTTAATTCCTTCCCTGATTGGAAAATGTATTGTCAAACTTGTTGGAAATGGGAATAAAATAAAACATAACATACTACATGCTAGCCTGACTAGTAGTCCTTTGAGAGTTGTATGTGAACTTCAGCTTCCGAAATTTCTTGGTAGTTTAAAGGGTGTGTGTGTTTGTGTGTGTGTGTGTGTGTGTGTGTGTGTGTGTGTGTGTGTGTGTGTGTGAGACCTGGATTCTCAGCCTGCTGAAAGGTGGGCAGTGAGCACTGTACAAAACAGACCTGGGGTGGAATCCTGTTAGATTCCCTTGCCTGGGCCGCCATAACAAAGCACTACAAACTGAATGGCTTAAACAACAGACACTCGTCTCACGGTTCTGAGACCTGAAGTCCAAGATCAACAGAGCTGCCAAGATTGACAGAGTGTCAGCAGAGTTGCCTTCTCTAGGGATTGTGAGAAAGAATTTCTTCCACGCCCACTCTTATTTTCTGGTGGTTTGCTGCCAAACTCTGGCGTTCCCTGGTTCATGCAGCATCGCCCCGATCTCTGCCTTCATCTTCGCGTGGTGTTATCTAGCTCAGTCAGCCGTCACCTCCCCTCACCACTGACTTCAGCTTCCTTCCTCTTTCCACCCATTAACACGGGCTCATTTCCCCTTATTTTATCAAAAGAGCCTCTAAGCTCCTGCCCCCACCTGTTACACTTCTCATCTTATTGGTAAAACTTTTCCGAAAGGTTTTCTGGACTGCCCACCCCTGTTTCTTCTGCATTTTGGCATTCACTCCACAGGAGGTCCCAGTAGTCTTTGACCTTGCCCACCACACCCTCCCGTTGGGTATGTTCCTTTTCTTGGCGTCTTCAATATTTCTCTCTTGAGGCCTGGCTCCTCCTCTGTCTCCTGAGTGAGGCAGGAAAGCAGTCTGTTTCATTCAGCATCCAAGCACCTGGCAGTGTCTGGATCACAATAAAATCTCTTGGGGGAAGGAATTAATGAATAGAATACCTCGATTCTTCCAGGCGAAAGGCCCAGATTTCGCTCTCTGAGATGCGATAAACTTTTAAGCAGAATCGGTGGACTGTATCATGCTTTCGATTCCCTGGGATAGCTTCCAAGCTCTGAAACTTTGAGTTGGAAACCTTCACATGCCCTGAAAAAGGCTTGTCCCGACTCAGAATCTTCTGTAAGAAGGTGGTAGATTTCTTCAGCTCCGGAAGCACCATGGTCAGAGCCACTCTGGGGAATTAGATTGACTGGGGTTTCTGTTTCAGCTCTGCCACTTAACAGATGGAGGCCTGGGGCAAGTAGAGACCCAGTTCCCACATCCGTAAGTTGCTGAAAAGAACATCCACATAGTAAATACCGACATAACACACATTTGCCACTATTAAGCTAAATTAAATGAGATTATGTACAGCCAATTTTGCCATAATTTGACATACGAGTTTCTAAAAATCATTATGCTATGCACGACGGTGCAGTAAAAACCTCAGGGCTCAGAGGGAAAATGGAGTTATTGGCACAGCACCCGGAAACTTCATCGCCGACACATTTTAACAAAAAAAATGATAGGGACTTAATGATAAGGCTAGCACAGGTTTACACAGAGTAAGTGGATAAAAAATAAAATAAAAAATAAAATAAAAAAATAAAAAATAAATATGGCCCTTGACCTTGAAAGGGACCTAAAGTTTGTAGCTTTTCAGCAACTGGGAAGCAATGGAAGGAGTGGTATGAAATTGGATGGGACTTTGTGACGAGGAGTGTGGGGGGAGCATATGGCTCATGACACCCATGACCCACTGGGCAGCCGATAGACTTGTGAGGTGTCGCACTTGTGTGTTTTGTGTGTTCCTACATGGCTTCGTTTGGGGGGATGCGGTCTCCTTCGTTTATCTGGCGTTTCTTGCGGACAAAATTTGCTAAGCGCACACAACATTTGGGTTATGCTCAAATCGTTACCTAATATAGCCACAGTGTTGAAAAATATTTATGTTACAAAAATAAGCTTCGTATCAGAACTGGCTGGGAGTAAGTTACTAGCAGTGTCTCTGGCCATCAGCAAACACTCAGTAAACGGTTGCCATTTTTTTCTTTCTATTTTTCTCCCCTACAATCTGATCTTCTTAAGGGCAGGAGTCACATTTTGTCCTCCCCTGTGCCTCCAGTGACTGACGCTCATGAACCAATCAATAACTCTGGTCGGATGGTAAGAGCAGGACCTGACTGGAGCCTCTGAGGGAGGAACGGCTGTGTTCAACAGGGCTCAGTCACGAGCGCTGATACAGTATCCCCGGCACCAGATGGCCTGCAGGTTAGAGCAGACCCAGATCCGCTGACCCTGAGCACCGACTCAGCCAGGAGCTGAGCCCGCAGGTGGAGGAGAGACTATTTCTCACAGTGGGAAGTAGAGGGTTCCAGAGGTAAGAACTAGCCATGCTGTGACTCCCCTGGGGCAAATGAGAAGTCTCAGAGACGTGACAACGTCACACATCTGCTAAGTGACAGAGTTAGAACTTCCCCTTGTGTAGAACTGGCTCCAAGCCCATGCCTTTCCCTCCATGTCACTAATTACCAATGCAGACGACCAAATCTGCCAAATGGATAAAGTATTACCATAATAAAGTGAACTTCCTACCTGACGTTTTACTAGTCATCATATTCAATCCTCGAAACCATCACGTTATATAAGATGGTGATCCTTATTTTACAGACGAGAAAAATGAGCTCAGAGAAGGAAAGTAACTTTCCCGGGAGCACACCCGGGTGAGGACAGGGGACTCTATCCTCCTCGTGCAAAGCAGGACAGCGAGCCCACGTGGTGCCCGTCCTGCAGGGCAGGGCAGGGTGCAGGGTGGACGGAGCAGAGGGTCATAAACATTGGTGCCGTCCGCTCCTGGCGGAGGCCACTCACTGCATCGATGAGAGCACCATTCCGCTCTTCCCTTAATAAAAACATAAATACCTCTCCTCTCCGTAATGAGCCATTTCCTTGGCTCTGCTGACATGATGGGAAATCCCCTCCATGAACAAATTAAATATTTGGTGTCATGGGACTATTAGAGAAACAAATGTCACTGCACACTTTCTCCCTCCTTCTCTTGGGCACCTTCATCTGTTCTCAGGCTGGCAGGAAGCCCTGCACAGGGACCTGGGGCCCTAGCAATGAAAGTTGGGATTTTTTGAGACGTCCAGGACTCGGCTCAGTGAGGTGATTCATTCATTCTCTGATTTGACAGACTTCTGTCTGAAAGAACATGAGGTTTCACCAAGAGCCTGTGATTCAAATTTGTGAGCTCCAGTCTGGACTCTGCCTCTGAGAAGCTGTGACCTTGGGGAGGCTACTTTATCTCTGAGCTCCGGGATCCTCTGGACTTGTTTCTTCATCTATAAAATGGAGACCACCGCTATTGTCATGATCATCAATCATTGTCATCAACACCTTCCTGATTATAATCGTCATCATGAAAACGCCTGTACATTGAGTTTTTCTGAGAATTAACTAACATTAGCATCCAATGTCTGGGAAACAGCATGTATAGAGTGGGGAGACGCTCAGAATGCAACTTTCTTTTCTTTCTGGGGTTCCAAGACCTGTGCTCAGCAATGGGGTGCGGGGGGAACACAGACAATCCTGTCCTCCTGGAGTTGATTGTCTCCTAGGCACAGGAACCCATGTCCTGACTCTCCAGCCTGCATCTCAGAGAATAATTATCCTTTGAAATGTAAAATCTTGTTATAAAGTCTAAGTGTTTTGGAGTCACCACAGGACCTTTGCTCGCCATTTGTGTGAATGTTTATTTTCTTCAGTGGGGCAACAAGCCCTTGGAAGGCAAAGACTGCACATCTGTGAAGCCGGACTTAACTCTCAGGCTCAGCCACATCTGGCCAACTCATAAGTTTGAGCCATGTCTGAAACCGTCTGCCCTTCTTGCTGCCCCAGTGATTCTAAGCCAACATCCTTGGTGTCCCTATGTCATACATCGCCCATTTTAGTTATTTAGGTTTTTCATCTTAATAGTAAAGAGGTCAGTAAATCAAGATAGATTCCCAAGGCGTCTCTGCCATTAACGAAAAACATTGCTAACATTGCTATTATTTGATTGTCCAGAGCAGCAGCTTAGATAGCAAAGCAGCTCATCCACTGCCTTGAGGGTGTTCACAGTAACAAACTTCAGTTGGGTGCATAATTGTGCACCAAACACTGATGCACGTAGGATGCAGAGATGCCCCGCCCTCAAGAAAATAGAGCCCACTGAGGAAATAGATACCAATGAGATAATGACAAGATAGTGTGGTAAGTCCCATGAAAGAGGAAGAACAGGAAGACTTCAGAGATGGTGGAGCTCAGAGGAAGTACCTGGTCAGGCTGGTTCAGGTGTGAGCTCAGGTGTGGCTTTCCGAAGAAGTGAGTTCTATAGACTTAACAGGAATTAATATTAATCTAATTTATCTAATAAAGGTGGGAAGATGTTTCTGTGGGTGGAGGGAGGAGATAGTTTGAACAAAAAAAGCATGAAGGCCTGATGCATAAGAAAAGGTGTAGAATGGGCTATAATCAAATTTGCGTGGAAAGAGCATGAAATTCAAGATATCAGATGTCAGGAGGAGTCTCTGAGTGCTTTCCAGGACATGCTAGGGAACTGGGACGATTTCCTCCAGGTACAGGGTGATCCAGTGAACAAAAGTGGGGCGAGGCAGAAAAGGTAGGGACAGCTGCATTTATTCATACTTTCTTGCGTGCCAAGCACTGTGTAAAGTGCCTTGCAAGGATCATGGTAGGCAGAATGACGGCAGAAAGATGTCCGTGTCCTAATCCCTAAAATTTAGGGATTAGGCAAAAGGGACTTTGGAGACGTGATTAAGCCAAAGATCCTGAGATGTGATATTTTCTGGGTTTTCCAGGTGAGCTCGATATAATCACCAAGGTTCTTATAAGAGAGAGGCAGGAGGGAGCAGAGGTCGGAGCACTGTGCCCACGAGCCAAGGGATGTGGGCAGCCTCTAGAAGCTGGAAAAGGCTAGGAAATGGATTCTTCCCTGGAGCCTCCGGAAAGAACCACCTCTGCCAATCCATTTGACACTTCTGATCTTCCGAGCTGTGATGTAATAAATTTGAGTTATTTTAAACCACTAAGCGTATGGTAATTTGTTACAGCAGCAATAAGAAGCTAATACATGGAACCAGGTATTAAAAAAGTCATCTTCATTTTAGTGATGAAGAAAATAAGTATGAGAGGAGTTCGTTTGTCAGAGGTCACAACACTGAGGAAAGACAGACCTAGCGTCGTAATTTAACTGCGCAAGCCCACTCTCCAGTGTCGCTTATTCTGTGAGAACCAGCGATTCTTTGCCTGAGTTGAAAATAGGTCCTTGTCAATTTCTTCCACTTCCTGTCTTGGCAACACTCTTTATGCAATAGTCATGCCCACCAATATGCCATTTCTACAGAATAAATGAGACTGGAAATCCTGCCAGAAACCCTAAAGTAGAGGGGGAAACACACGGGTTATTAACATCTCAATGAGATTAGAGACTCTGAGTTTAAAAATTGGATCGGGGCATAAAAAGCACATTTTTCATAAATATTTAACTTCCGTCAGCATGACAGTAATTAGAGAGGTGAGTGGCGCACACGGTTGGCAGTGGGCTGTCCCCATTTCTGAAAGGGACGGCCTCCTTTGGAGCTTTGTAATCCCTCTCTGAGAAATAAACGATTGGAGTCCAAGACAATGAAGGACTGCATCAGCCGTCAGCATTTGATTTAAAATGCCCCCAAAATGATGCTTTTTAAATTTGTTAAACTCCTAGCAAATCTATCTTAACCAAAAGTTATAGTGGACTATAGCTATATTCATTCACTCTGCCTCTGGTGGTAGCTGGAGTCCAATAAATGGCCCTGATTTGCTGAAGCACATCCTACAAGCCACGACTCTGACTCCAAGCTTTGCCATGTGGTTGGCTATGGTCAAAATGGTAGCACACATGAGGCAAGACATGGAAAGTGCTTGGACGTGGGGGCTTACCTACTTCTCTCTTGCAGAATCCTGAATATGACAAACTTGAGCAAGCCTATTAGATGACAAAAGACACAGAGAGCATATGCCTTATCACCCTAGATGACATCATATGGGAAATTTGGCCATCTTACACTATGCAGCCCTAGAAAATCACCAGCTGGCTGCTGACCACTGGGATATAAGCGAGGCTAGCTCAGTCTAGTGAATCTTCTGGCTGAACCCAGATCAGATTGCCAATCTGCAGAGTCAGAAATGGCATATATATATAATATGGTGATTTTATCTCTAAGCCAACATCCTTGGCATATTATATATATATACGCCAGGAATATATACATGTCACTAAGTTTTAGATTTGCTTGTTAGGCAGCAGAGCAAAAAGAACATACTTCTCGCCAGCATTCGAGGATGCCCTTGTGCCTTCTCTCTCAATATGAACACAATGAAGTAATGCAAGTACCAGTAAACGAACCCGCCATCCATCTTGCAAGGCAGTGGCTTTGCAACAACAAATCTACGCCATCGGAGGGGTTACCACATTTGGTGGTCACTAGCTGTCCCCGTCATACTCCCGACATACTAGCTCAGCCCTGGCTTCAAATTCACAGCCGCGTTTCTTGAAAAGGTCGCCTACTCACACTTTCCTGCTTCTTTCCTTTCTATTCGGTCTTCATTCACTTCGGTCTGGTTTCTTCCTCAACCACTTCACTGAAGCTGTTCTTACTGAAGTATTTGTTTGGACTCTACGACTTAGTGACGGGCCACAGAAACCCAAATTGAATAAACTCAAAACTAAAAAGGAAAGTTATAATTAAGACAGAGAGCATCTCACAGAACCTAAGAATGAAACCCCACACCGCCTCAGCCACCACTGGAACCACATCTTGTTCTCTTTGTATCTCCCTTTTGGGTCTCTCCATATGTGCGCTTCTCCTTTGTTTCTTGCTACAAAGCAATTGTATCTGTTCCTGAGCCTGGACAAGGAAAAAAAAAAAAAAAATGGCGGTAGGCAATAGCCTCCGGGTTGCATCGCCCTATAGTTCAAGAGAGAAGCCAGGCGTCACTGTCATCTCTTGGATTCCATCTTCCCTGAGGACTTTTGCAATGGGCCCAAAAAGAGTAAGGCACCAGTGTGTGCCCTGACCAGTTGTGGCCAGCATTTGGGGTCACACTGTGTAATCACCCAGAATCTCTCATGGTAATCATGTCGAGTGAACTGGGGGAGGAAGGGACAGAGCTCAGGAAAAGAGAAGATCCCGGAAACGTGGTCGTTACTAGGCAGACAAAGCGACGAGGGTCCACTACAATTCACCTGTTGGTTTCCACTGACGCGTTCTTTCCATGCATATGATTCCAAAACTTCCCACCACACGTCTTGGCAGAAACTCTCAGAGGTGCAGCTTTATTCTTTTTTTGTACAATTATATGATGAATGTCTGTCTATAGCACTAGCTCATATCTGCATGATAGCCAGGGACCATTCGTTGTTTAGCTCAAAGTCTGGCCCATGGTAGGGACCCAATAAATGTTTGTGAATGACTGAATAAACACTGAGTATTTCGTACGTGTGGCATCTAGAGATAATGCTGTGGGCCACTGTGTTCTCGTCCACAGTACATTCTCGTTATCGTGAGATGAGCAAAGCAAGACATCAAAACGTTAGACAATGCACTCAAGTTTATACAGCTAATACATGGGAGAGCTTGAACTTTAACCTCTACGTTTTTACTTGAGAATCCACACTTTTAACCATTCTATTCTATGGATTCTCCAAACATCGTGATATACAGTGGTGGAGGAGAACCAGGATAATGGCATTAAACTTCACCAGGAAAAACGAGGATAAAAGATCATGTAGCGTATGCTAATCATTGACCCAGAGCAAAAATCACATTATGTTGGAAAAACACAGTAAGGCTCAGACGGGATAAATGGAGCTCTTGAAGATGAATTTTCTGAATTACCTCTTTGATCAGGGAGAAAGATTCATTGTCAGCCATGTGGTGGCACCCAATTCTGCCACTGGAGTGTTCTCTTGTATGTGTAAGCCTTCAGGACTCGATGCTGGATGGAAGTCTTATTATCCACTGCAGAATGTTGCCCCTGATTTAAGCCACATTCTTAGCACTTAGAAAAAAAAGTCTTCAATCACTTAGGAAGAAGAGTTCAACATGTTAGTCCCACAGGTAAGGGCCATCGCAGAAGTCCTCTGTTTAGGCATGGCATGCTGGTTCAGATTGTCTTATGTCATCCAACTCCTTCTAGATGTCCCTAATCCATGTTTTTTTTTATCATCATACATAGTTAGTTATTTGTGGTCTCAGATCGCCGGGAGCATAAAACCTTTTCCTTAATAGATGTGTTTCTGTCTTTATAGTCAAATTGTTCCTTTAAGGTAGAACAGCTTAAATTGGAGAATATTTCTCCTATAGCACCTTATAGGATGCCATCGGTAACTGTGCACAGTATAATCACCTGATAAAATGCTTCTAAGCTTTAGCCTCGAAGTACACATCCAAGACCAAACCTCAGCAGATAATAGTTTACTCTACGAGTTCACTAAGACGCAACAAGAATAGCAACCTTCCCAGCAAAATAAATATTTTAGCATTGTTCCCACTACCTACGATACTGCCAGTTCTGAGCGTTTGCTGCTCAGAACTACTTGTGGTGAATGTATGGTATAGCACTTAGGAGCGTGAAGTGTGGATCCGGAGTTATATGTGTTAAGTCCTAGCTCTCCTGCCCACTGCCTGCATAACTCTAGACAAGTTACTTGACCTCTGTGAGTCTAGGTTTCCCCATCTATTATATGGAGTTTATAATAGGGTTATCGTGTGGATTCAAGGAGATTAAATAGTATGTAACTTTTTAAGAATGCATGTTAACTAACATAGCATAAAATTACTTATTTTGTTCAAGATTTTCTTTTTATAAAAAAATCAAATTTGAACTAGCTGAGGCAAAAATAAAAAATAAAAAAAGGATTGCTTATAATGAAATGAGTTTAAGGAAAGTAAGACCAGAACGAATCTAGAACATGGGGAAAGCTGGACATGACACTCTCAAACACCACTATGTGTTCTTGCTGCAAAGTTTTTCTTTTTTCTGTAGTCTGTGTGGAGCGAACATGGCTTTAATCAACATTTTCTTGGTTTACTTCTTCTCGATTTAAGATAAAAACCGAGCTTAGCTTCAATATTGATTGAATTCCCAATTGCCAGCTAAGTATCCTTATTGGCAGACTTGGGGCCAGGTATTCATCCTTGACTCGAGCAACTGTGGCCAAGAGACAGGATGAAGTTGGACCAGTGGACATCTCCTAGGGGAGCCATACTGATCGACGAGGGAGGAAAGAAGATTCTTCATGAAGGGACAAAGAGAACAGTTCCCAGGAAGGAGAGAGCCGTGTGAGAAAAAGAACAATAATATTCCACTACGGACTCTGATCATCTTTGTGGTGAAATCTAAGGATCAGCTTTCAGTCTTAATTTTACTTGATTTTGCAATAGCTGACACAATCAACCAAATTCCTGAAATGCTATCTTTCTTTCTTTAGAGTCTGCGACATATTCATTGTTGGACTCTTTCATTATCCTTTCTACATCTGCATTCTGTGCATCTTCTTTTTCCATATCACAGTTGAGTGTTGGAGTTTCTCAAAAAAAATTTTTTTTTTCTGGGTACTTTTGTCTTTGTATGTTTTCCTGTAAGGGATTTTATCCACCACCAGTTTCAAAAGCCGTTTATATGCTTATGACTCCAGATTTGTGTCTTGAGTTCCAGACTATCCGCTCAACCTCTGCATTTGAATTTTCTCACGAACATCTCAAACTAAACATGACCCAAACAGAACACAAGCCTTCCGTTTTGAACTTGCTCCTGGTTCATTATTCTACCACTTGGTATTTTATACACAGTCTCTCTAAAAACAGGTATAACAGAGCATAACTGACTGCATTAGCCCCATGTATAGTAATTGTAGAAAGATAAGAGAAAATTCCTTGAATTCACAGTAATAATTTAGTGGGAAAGATCTCGTCAAATGCCGAAAATGATAGTATATTTTGGGTCATTAAGGTGGATTTGTTTCTCCAAAGCTGAGGTGTTACCTAACAGTACAAGTAAATACAGAAGATATGAAGCCCAGCCATTTATACATTGTCTTTAAGTTTTCATGAACATTCTTACACAAATGAAGATTGCTCTGTGATGCTCAGCGGTGCTAAGGGACGTAAACCACCCAGCTAAGAAAATGGCAGAACTGGGATTTGAAGCACTGCCCATCGAGAGAGATGTGTCAACAAAACGCGGAAGGGGGTTGCAGAGGCAAGAAGTTCACAGAAATGTCTAAGCTATATTTGAAAGAGTTCTTCAGCCCCTGTACCTACTATGCGGTCCTTAGTAGGAGTTCAGCGCTTGTGTGTTGATCGGATCAGAAGCTGTCGCATCCTAGAAGTCTCCATAATCCTTCTGGGCAGCACAGTCATCCCAGCGAACGTGGGACAGGACGATCCCGCAGGCAGCTTTTAGATGGGCACTTGAGGTGGAGAGGGAGATGAATTAACACTCTGAGGCACATCCCTTTCTGTGACTGAGTAAAGGAAAACACCTTCGCG
>NW_011888944.1:845398-855384 GCF_000151845.1 Pteropus vampyrus | reverse complement strand
TTTTTTTTTCTGGGTACTTTTGTCTTTGTATGTTTTCCTGTAAGGGATTTTATCCACCACCAGTTTCAAAAGCCGTTTATATGCTTATGACTCCAGATTTGTGTCTTGAGTTCCAGACTATCCGCTCAACCTCTGCATTTGAATTTTCTCACGAACATCTCAAACTAAACATGACCCAAACAGAACACAAGCCTTCCGTTTTGAACTTGCTCCTGGTTCATTATTCTACCACTTGGTATTTTATACACAGTCTCTCTAAAAGCAGGTATAACAGAGCATAACTGACTGCATTAGCCCCATGTATAGTAATTGTAGAAAGATAAGAGAAAATTCCTTGAATTCACAGTAATAATTTAGTGGGAAAGATCTCGTCAAATGCCGAAAATGATAGTATATTTTGGGTCATTAAGGTGGATTTGTTTCTCCAAAGCTGAGGTGTTACCTAACAGTACAAGTAAATACAGAAGATATGAAGCCCAGCCATTTATACATTGTCTTTAAGTTTTCATGAACATTCTTACACAAATGAAGATTGCTCTGTGATGCTCAGCGGTGCTAAGGGACGTAAACCACCCAGCTAAGAAAATGGCAGAACTGGGATTTGAAGCACTGCCCATCGAGAGAGATGTGTCAACAAAACGCGGAAGGGGGTTGCAGAGGCAAGAAGTTCACAGAAATGTCTAAGCTATATTTGAAAGAGTTCTTCAGCCCCTGTACCTACTATGCGGTCCTTAGTAGGAGTTCAGCGCTTGTGTGTTGATCGGATCAGAAGCTGCCGCATCCTAGAAGTCTCCATAATCCTTCTGGGCAGCACAGTCATCCCAGCGAACGTGGGACAGGACGATCCCGCAGGCAGCTTTTAGATGGGCACTTGAGGTGGAGAGGGAGATGAATTAACACTCTGAGGCACATCCCTTTCTGTGACTGAGTAAAGGAAAACACCTTCGCGTAGGAAACACCAATGCATTTTCTCTAAGTGCACACTTTTATTGTAGAGAAATAGATATGTGATTATTGGGGCACAAAATGAATTTCTCCTAGGGAAAATAAATATTAGCATTTAAATGATGTTCTTTGAATCCTGGGATGACAGAACTGGGAGGTAGCCTAGAAATAATCCAGTTCGACTTCCTCATTTAGTATCTGCGGAAGCAGGCAAGAGAAAGGAGGTATGAGACGAGTCTGGGTAGGAGGACAATAGTGTCACCTTGTACCCAGAGTCGCCATGCTAACCTTGCTTCTCCTATCAGTCGTAAGAGCAGGTGAAATACCATCAGTGCATCTCCTCATACATCCAGTGAAGGGATTCATTCCAAAATATGTATATATTTTCCCTTGATTTTGCTTATTTTCTCATAGCGCAAAATAATTAGTAGTGAATGCATGTTCATTGAATAAACTGAGAAAATATAAGAATATAGGAAGATATTGAGGAGTATGATATTAATAATAATAATAATAATAATAACTCATCCTTAATCTCATTACCTAAAGATAGTCATTATTATTATTTGGGTGTATATTTTCTTCTACTCCTTTTACAGACATAGGTCCAAAGGCATAGGTTAAGAGTATGGACTTCTGTTTGATGAAGAAAAGTTTCCGATTTAAGTCTCATACCTAGCAGCTGTCTGACCTTGGATGTGTGTTCTAATGTTCATTGGTGATTTCTTTAAGTTCGAGGCCAAGGTAGTAATGGTACCTGTCCAACTGCGTTGTCAGAATGTAATCGTGAAAACTTAGTCCATTCTGGAGACATGTAAAGCTCTTAGTTATCGTTGTTTTAGAAGAAGCTTTACAATTCACGCTTGAAAATACAGCATATTTTACTTCTATAGTGTATCTTAATATACAATGTCTAACATCTAGAAGCAATTGCATATTCTACCTTATTTAAGTTTTCATTTATGATAAAAATTTTCATGATATAGCATTCATATTTAAATATCATTTTTACAGCTAAAAATAAAGGGTATGTGTAATCAAGCCTCTTTGTTGACATTTAAGGTCTTTCAAAATTTTTGCAATTACAAATAATGGTATGATGAATATATTTATATGTACTCTCTTTTTAAGGATACACTTCAGAAATAAAACTATCACATCAAATATTGTGGATCTTTATAAAGCTTATGGTGCATATTGCTGAGTTGCTCACCCAAGGGGTTACAGCAGTTTACACAAAAATTAGCAATGCATGAGATCTTTTCATTTTTTGTGCACTTGAAAGCATTCCATATGGACATTTCAAAAAAAAAATCCTTGCAAATTTAACAGTATTTAAGCAATGAGATTTGATCATTTCGATTCTGCATGACTTTTATGACTGGTGAATTTGAACTCACTATTGCTTTTTAAACAAATGCATTTCCCACTATGAGAAAGAGACTATTTTCTTATTTCTCTATAGATGTCCAAGTACTTTGTTATTGATTTATTTGAGCTATCTGTTGATTATTGATAACAACCCTCTTCAATGTTTGCTGTAATTTCTCAGGAATAAATGTACATTGTCTTTTTATGTACTGTAGGTGTCTTTGTTTATTACTTTGTTTTAATTTATATGTGCTCTAATCTGAACCTTCTGATAAATTTATCTACTACATACAAAATTGTTAAGATTTATGAATTACATTTCTGATATGTGTATTTTGTTCCTTTCTTCTGTTTGTGTAGGCCTGGGTCAGAATCAAGTACTTTTGATTTTTGTAGCTTTATAGCATTTTAATATCTGATAAGATTAGTTCTCCCACAAGGGACTTCTGTTTCAAAACAATTTTCTGCTATTTTTACATATTTACTTTTTGGAAGATAATTTTGGATTAATTTTTCCTAGTTAAGTAGACAATCTGTCATGATTTTGATAGAAATCACATTTTACTTTAAAGCTATTTGAAAATAAATACTAGTTTACAGTCTTTAGTCTTCTCATCCAGAAATACGATCTATGCTGATGACTCAAGTATTGTTTTATATTTTTCAATAATATTTTGTAGTTTTGCACAAACAGCTCTGCATATTTCTTGTTGAAATTACTTCTAAGTACTTTATTCCTTTGGCTATAATTAATGGGATATTTTCTGATTTAGTATTTTTAAATCCAGTTTTTTCTATATATACATGTACCACTCATTCAGTGTACCAAACTCATATTAATCCCATCCGTTCTTAGAGTGATGCCTTTGGGTAAAAATTACCTATATTTGTTATCTTTTTCAGCGTGGCAAATTACCCCCAAACCAAGTGGCTTTAGACAACATTTTATTATCTTACATTTTCTGTGGGTCGAGAATCCACACACAGCTGAGTTTTCTGGTTTAGGATCCTTCACAGGCTGTAATCAAGATGCTGGGCTTGACAGTGGGATGAACCTCTTCCTAGCTCACCCACTTGGCTTTGGCAAGATTTACTTGAGCTGGGCTGTTGAGCTGAAGGCCTCAGTTACCTGCTGGTTGTAGAGTAATGTCCACCCTTAGTGGACCTCTCGGACCTCTCCATAGGCAGATTGCTTCCTAAGAGTGAGTGAGAGAGATATCATCATTTTTATAACCTCATCTAGGAAGTGACACTCTTGCCATATTCTATTGGTTATAAGTGGGTCGCTGTGTCAGTTCTAGCCCACACTCAAGGGGGTGGGGTTATACATATAATGGGGACCACGGAGAGTCAACTCAGAAGCTGCTTACTGCTGTTGTACCTTTTGAATGCTTTAACAAGTGGATAGGTCCAACTATAATTTTCACTCCAACTAATCTACCACATCTGCTGCTGGTTAAGCAAAACTGCAATTCTCTCTCTCAGCAAAGACCACAAAGGATGGGCGTCTCCATGTAGGAAGTCCACAGCTGGTTGTCTGAATGTTTGGCTGCTCTTACAGAGCTTCTAGGCTGGGCTGACCACCTGGCCTCAGAGCATGCCAAACCCAAAGGATGGCTAGCCATCAAGCTATTACATTGGACCAGAGTACTATTCTGTGTCATAGCCTTATTCTCTTATGCAAACCCAAAAGGGGAAAATGAAGCCCAGGATACGTAGTTAAAGAATTATATAGAAAATTGCAGTTCTCTAAAGAGGAGAATGGTATTTTCCTCTCCAGTCTCCAAACCAGAGCTGAATTGTACTTTATTAGTGAAGAATTAAATTGCCTTTCATTTCTTTTGAAATAGAGAATTGAAAGGTCAAGGGGTCTCTCCAGCTTTCAGAAGTTTGCGATCCGGGACTCTGAGCACTACCTGAAATGACACTAATCGCTTAGGGGAGTTCTTCGAAACGAGTGCTTTATTCCATCCTCAAGGAGAAAGAAATGGAGTCAATGGTCCCCTCTCACGACAATAGACACTTTCTCCGGCACCCAGTTCAAAGGAGGAAATGGAAGAAGTGTTAAGTGAGAATTGACAAGTGCTTACGCCACAGTAAGGTGATAATGAGCTTCAGAGTCACACAAATGTCTCGCCTTATTATCATCTTCATACTGTCATGTACATATTTCCTGAACCAAACACAGAAACCTAACCCTGGATTTTCTTCTTTGTTTCTTGAAAATTAGGAGATTAAATTTGGAAATAACGAGACTAAATGGAGCTGAAAGGCAAAGACGGCGCAGTGGACGGCTCACTCCAGGGGTTTGCAGTCCAGACCTGGGTTTGAACGCAGCTACTCCTCCAAGTTCAAGGTCTGTATAATCTTGGTCAACTTTGCCTTTCTGAGTCTGCCCCATATCCAGCAATGATGGTACCTTGCTAGGAATTCATTCATCCAACACGCATTTATTGAGACCCTATTGCATGTCAGGCATTGTTCTTTATTCTAAAGATAGGACAGTAAATGATCTAAAATCCTAGTGAAGAGATACAACTAAACAGATGCATACATGGATTCCGCAGCGGTACGTGATAAATAGGTTATAGGTTATAGGTTATAGGTTAATGTTATAACCCGGGGGTTCAGGAAAAACTTCTCTGATGCCCCGAATACATGTACGACATTAAACTTGATGCTTAGCACATAGTAGGTGCCCAAAAATGCAAATTCCAGTTTGTTCCTAGCATCATTACTCTATTAATTTAGCAAAGGCACAGCATATTGAGAAGCATTTGCTATCCCATCGATAATTTTTACATTGTGTAAAACTCTGCAAATCTTAGAAGCAGCCTTACAGGTAGGTACCCTACGCTAGCTCTTACACCAAGGCCAGCAGAAGAGAAGTGACTGGACTGAGACAGTACCGTTTGATTTTAGCCCAGAATACTCCACCTGCGGAGTGGATTTGCATGGATGCATCAGCCTCTGCCCTGGGCGGCTGAAGATATTAAAGTCCTGGCACCTCTGAGATTAGCTGAGATGAGCTGAGATTAGCTCTTCCCAGTTCTGGAACCAAAGGCAGCCTGGCCTGGAAGTCTGGCTCCTGGCTGAGCATCCCTGCGTCCGTCACGTTCTGACGATGGCCACGTCCCACCCAGCTCCAGCCAGGCGAAGGCAATGGAGAAAAGAGTTGGGGACAGAGGGGCAGGGCGCGGGAAGCCCTGCCGCCCATGGTCCTGCCTCCTCTCATCCCCACTCCTGGCTTGAGCCAGCAGGACGTCCTTCTACAGCTCCGATGTGATGCAGTCACTCCCCTTCCTGGTGGCTCCTCTTCGCCATCAGGGTAAAGCCAGACTCCCTCTGTGCAGAGGTGACTTCACGATGTGGCTCCTGCCATGTCAGCCACGCCCCCTCGTGCTCTTTGCATGTCCTTCTCTCAGGATGCGACGTCCCTTTGTTCCTCCCGAGTCCTCTGAAAATGCCTACTCGTCCTCTGAGCCTTGGCTTTGACCCTACGCCGTCTGGCCGGCCGGCGGCGCTCCCACGGCCTGGCCAGGTGCACCCCTACGTGCCATGTGCTTCCTTGCCACTCGTTTCGCTCCATGCTGAGCCCCATCATCATGCTGTCACCCTGCGCCCTGCACTGGCCTTCGCTCTTTCCTATCTGCTTCTCCCACTTGATGGAAATAAGTTCCCCTAAATCAGGGGCTTCTCAGTTCATCGCGGCACCCCCAGCCGCTTACACCGTGCTTGGCTTCGAATGAGGCGCCGCATTAGTATGTGTTGAGTAAATGGAGGGACTGGATGGACACCATGGTCATCATCAGGTCTCGCCGCTAGTTCAGGAACCTGAGGAGTCAGGACAAAGTGTGATCGTGTGACAGTCCTTAGGATCTCTATCAGTTTTCTCCAGGACGAGCCTTTAACCCATGGAACTCTGGCCCAAACTGGGTTGGACTGCTGTGGTCTTAAGTGTAGTCAGACCCAGCACTGCTCTTCCGGGGCTGACAGCATGGGGTCTGTTCTTTCCTAGGGGAGGTCCCACTCACCCCGCATCCCCCAACCCCCGCTTCTGGCTCTTTGGCTCGTCCCTTCTGTGTTAGCTTCCTAGCACTGTCAGAACGAAGTGCCACAGAGTGGGTGGCTTACCAAAAAGAGATTTATTGTTTCATTCATCGGAGGTGACAAGTCTAAGATCAAGGTGTCGGCAGGGTGGGCTCCTTCTGAGGCTCCGGTGGGAGGGTCCGTGCCAGGCCTCTCTGCTTGGCTTGTGGATGTTTGTCTTCTTGTGTGTCCACATCATCTCTCTCCATTCCTGTCCTTGTCCAAATGTCTAGCTTTTATAAGGACGCCAGTCATAATGGATTAGGGGGCCCCCTACTCCAGTATTACAACTACGATGACCCTACTTTCAAAACACGTCACAATCGGTGGTAGCATATGAATTTGGGGGGATATAATTTAACCTATAAAAGGGTCTGTAGTGGATTGAATAATATTCCTTCAAATTTCGTGACGACCAAGGATCTCAGGATTTAGACTGACGTGAACATAACATCTTTGCAGATATAATTAGTTAGAAACTGCGGGACAATAACTTTCCGGTGTTTAAGCCTCTAGTTTGTGACGCTTTGTTACAGCAGCCCTGATCAATGAACACAGGCTCAAACACATGCCTACATTTTAGATCAGAGAAGTCCGACACCATTTTAGCCAAAAGTCCATGGATCAAGGTCTAGTGCTTGAGCAAAGGAACATCGGAACGGGTTCCCTAGTTAGGGCTTACCTGTTGAGTGTCAGACCCGAGAGGAGAACAGAGTGACTAACGGTTAATGTGCCTTGGGCGTTCGAGTTCTCGTGGGCCCATCTTAACTCTATCACTTACAAAGTGATGAGTCAGGTTCCATCCTATGCCAAGTGAGGACAACAGCCTCTCCCTCCTATGAGCGAATTGAGGAATAAAAGAGATCACGTGAGAAAAGTGCTTAGCAGGCACCTGGCTCAAAGCAACAAGAGTTAGACAGGAAACTAAGAAACCGCGCAAAGGTAGAATGGCCGTAATCGGGGATGTTTATGCTGGGTCCCCCGCTAGCCGAAAGCAGAGCTTTCTTATAAAACCTTCCGTATGCCGAAATGGCATAAAGTGAAGAAGCACTTACCTCAGGATACATCTTGCCTAAAAGATGCCCAGAATAAATCAAGATGAAGCTCACATCTTGATTTATCACGGTCACAGACACAGTTCAAAGCTCTGACACTCGGTGCTCACACGCTGAGTGTAGTTTCCGGGGAAGGAGCGTGGGCTCGCTGCTCAGGACGTCGCTTGCTGCAATTCCAACACTGAACATTATCTTCGCTTTTTGCCTTTTTTTCCTCCAAGTGAAAATCTTCTTTAGATTGCTTCCGTTTAGGGAAAGCAGATGCCAATGAGGTCTTTTGTAAAAGGAAAGAGGCGTGAATTAAACTTTCGAAAAGCAGGGGCTAGCCATAGAGAAGTCCCCCTTATCCATGGTTTCAGGTACTTGTGGTCAAACATGCTCCAAAGAAATATTAAATGGAAAATTCCAGAAGTGAACCATTCATAAGTTTTAAATTGTATGCTGTTCCGGGTAGCATGATGGGATCTCGCATCATCCCCCGCCATCCCATCCAGGACATGAATCCTCCCTTTGTCCAGCGTCTCTGCCCTGTGAAACCTCCCCTCCTCTTAGCCACTGAGTAGCCATCCTGGTTGTCACCCTTCTTTCATTTAATAAGGGCCCCAAAGTGCAAGCGTAATGATGCTGGCAACTCGGACATGCCAAAGAGAAGTCGTAAAGTGCGTCCTGTAAGTGAAAAAGGTGAGTATGTGTAGGAAAAACAGCACGCAAGGGGGTCAGTGCCGTCCTCAGTTGCAGGCATCCGCTGGGTGTCATGGAACTTATTCCCCATGGATGAGGGAGGACAGCCGTATAGGGGTGATGCCCATGTGGGCTCCCTGGGCCATGTCGCTCCCACATCACAGGCGGAGGGTCCCTGGGTTTTCTCCAGGGCCCACCAGGGTGGGACAGGAGCTCTTTAAACCAGCACGTGGGTCAGGGGCCTGGCTGTGTGGGCAGGGGGACGCCTGCGGCTGACTGTGGGCCACACCTGCAGGAGGCTGCCATGTTTCCTGCTTCTGGGAAAGGCAGATGTGCCAATAGTCTCTTTACCAAGCTCCCGCCCTCAGCCAACCAACAAAAGAGTAAACAAATCCAAACCTTGCAAAACCGAAAGTAGTCCTTGGCCAGATTAATAGTCCTTTGTTTGTTCGTTTGTTTGTGCATTAGACTCCCAGGACACTCAGTTTCCATGAATATTATTTAATAAAGGCAAAGCAGTCTCCACAGCACGATGGACCAGCTTGAACCTGTTTATCGGGGAGCCCTTTGTCCAAGGCACGCTGGCTCCACCTTCATCGCGTGTGTGCAAATTAACCTCCCCTGCTACTGACTTCCCAGAAAGGCCCATTCAATTAGGAAGGTGCTCATTTTGTTTATTTTACTTCGATATTTCTGATCTTTTTTTTTTTTTTTTTTATCTTATTTCCCTGGAATTTTCGTTACTAACCTCTCGACCCCAGTGAGAAGACGTCAGGGAACATAGTAAATTACTTGAGACTGTAAGAGGGTTTGGCACCAAATTTTACTTTTTGAGAAATTTAGTTGTGTGGTAAACAAATTTACATTCCTTCCACACTCAGCAGCTGTTGTCATCACATCCGACCAGCTCTTCAAGGCAAGATGGCAAGAAGTGTCGTGTGGCTTCTCACTCACCCTTGGAAAAAAATGACTCAGAATGAGAAATTCATTCTGAGGAAGTCACACGGCTCTCTCGAAGGCCCTGAAGTAAGAGTCGAAACAACATCACCCTCCAGGCAGCGTTCCTGTCAGCCTGCCTGCCATTCTAAAGCCGATGCACAGAAGAAAATGAGAATTATTAGCATTCTGGGTCAGCGTTCTGGAAATCCAGTCTGCCTTTGCAGCAGCTCGATGGAGACCAGACACTGGATGCACCTGGGACCCGCTGCTTCCATCCGGGGCGGGGAGGGAAAGGTTTGACACCATCCATTACAGTCATAATAATAATCACGATAATAACACCAAGCTTCCAACCTCTACCTATCCAACAAGTACGGTGCATCAGAGACCGTGCAAATCGCCGTGCATAAGTTTTCTTAAATGTCATGCAACGTCTGTAGAGTTGATATCATTATGACCATTTTATAAACAGAGAAGCTGAACATGCCCAAGGTCACACAGCTGTGCTGGTCAGAGGCCTGTCCATTTTAAAGACCCGTGGTCCCCAAAGCCATTGGAAGGCAGGTGAGGAGAGTGGCTAGGCACTCAGAGCTGGGGCCAGATGGCTGGCGGCCTTCGAACATCTGCTCGTCTAGTCACTCGCAGTGTGACATTGAGCAAGCCGTATATTATTCAGTGTCCTCATCTATGAAATGGGCATTTATTCGTGCATGCTTTCTACGACAACTCAGTGAATGCCGACGTCATTCTGCATGCTGAAAATACAGGAGAGCACAAAGAAGGAATAATTCTTGAACTCTACCTTCTGGGATCCAAAGGAATGCGGAAAAGTGAACAAATTCATCAATAAACAACATAGCATATCACAAAGGTGTCTGGGAAGAAGGACCAGAAGTTCAGGGCGCC
>NW_011888944.1:840597-843124 GCF_000151845.1 Pteropus vampyrus | reverse complement strand
ATATAGCACCCGCCTTAGCTAATGTCCAAATAATGATGTCAATTAAGAGGAAAGAAAAACAAATTCACCGCCCTCCCTCCCGAAACAGCTTCTGCTCCCGTGTTCTACCCCCGGCCCTGCCATTATTATCATATTGCCCAGCAGTGAAACTCAGTCTGTGTGGCAGCTCCTTCTCCATGTCCTCCCCTCCTCTCAGCCTCCTCTCCCCCAGGAGAGTGTACATGTGTGTGTGCACACACACACACACACACAAACACACAAACAAGAAAGCAGAGACAGGGTTGTATCGATGCCATTTCCGTGACATCTCTCATCTGCTTTCTGCCACGATCCGTGTTTATGACGTCACTCAACTAGGTTGCTGCAGGAGCCCCACCGCTCACCTTCCGGCCCCTCCCGCTCCTGGGACAGGTCAGTGGTTTGAAGACCATTGCTGTCGAATTAATCTTTGAGGAAGAAGTTGGCAAATTTTCTCTCTAAGAGGTCATGGGGTGAGTGTCTTACATCTTGTGGGTCACACGATCTGAGTTGTCATCTAGTGCAAAGGCAGCCATAGATGATATATAAATGAGTGAGTGTTTTCTAGGAGCATTTGGTCTAAAGCAAAACTCTTAGCGTGACCCTACAACTGTTTTGCATATCTTCTGCAGTAACGTCTTGAGCCTAAAATTAAACACGCTTGATCTCTCTTGTCACCTACTGTTTGAACCATGCTCTCTCTCCAACACTCTCCCCAAACTGCCCCTTTTCCCTGTAGATCTCAGTCTTCCTGTCTCACTAAATATTCTCTATTTTATGAATAGAGAAAATATTCAATTTTCTATCCAATTTGGGTGCCCCTTCTCCAAAATTGGCTTATTAAAATCTTGCTGATTTTCCAGGGCCACCTCTGACACCATCTCTCAGAGTCTTTAGTGGGAGTTTATCCCGGAGGGTCAAGAAGTATCGGTCATTAATGTTCCCACTGGTAGACTCAGCTGGAAAGAAATGTTTGTCGCCTTGACCGAGAGAGACACTGAGACCCCTGCTCTTGCCCAAAAATTCTTCGACATTCTTCCCATTGGGAAGCGGAGTCTTGGACAGTTAGTTTTTCTTGAATCTGGACAGACTCTGTGATTACTGTGACTGCAGAATAGGGCAAAGTGAGTCTGTGCCAGCCTCAAAAGACTGGCCTCTTCTACTTTCTGCCTCTTGGAACACTCTCTCTGGGAGCCCTAATCAGCCATATAAAGAATTTGACTATTCTGAGACCATCTGCCGATCAGAGATGCCAGATGTTGGCACTCAAGTCAACAGTATTCGCTGAAGCCAGCCATACCTACCAAGACCAGACGAAAACCAGATATGTGAGTAAAGTGATCTCAGGCCCCCCACACACTAGCCCATCCGCCAGCCAAGTACCTCTGAATGACCTCCATCAGCACCGCATGGAGTAGGACAATGGACCGATCGAACCCTGGCCAAATTCCTCACCCACAAAATCATGAGATAAAATGAAATGGCTGTTTTTTTAAGCCATTAAGTTTGGGGCTAGTTTGTAACACAGCCATAAGTGAGCAGAACATAGGTTTCTGGATCAGTCACTCTGTTTTCCTCGATCCTTTTGCAAGCCATGAGATTTTTCACGTTCCGGTTTATTTTTCAGCTGTCCTTTCCTCTACTCAGATGCACATCTATTATTATTTTCTTGCATTCGTTCCTTTTGACCTATTAAAATTCTTACTTTATGTTTGCAGATCCATATATAATATCACTTCTCCCGCAAAGCCTTGCCTAACTTGTCCAGGCATTTATTCACTGATTCCAAAGTTCTCCCAGCATATGATTTATAAGCTCATCATGGTACGATTACCTTATTTTCTGAATTTTCTTTTAATGTGGCTACCCCTCACCCCCAGAGGGTTGTGATCTCCCCAGAGGCAGAAGCCAGGCCTCATTCATCTCCACAGGTCTGTTCTGGGTATGGTCATTGACAATTAGTAGCCACTTAATAAAAATGTATTGAATGAATGAACCCAAGAGCTGAGATTTGCACTCCGGTGATTGACAGGTTAAACTAAAGATGTTGAAAGGGATCTGCTCGTTACTGACAGAGCTAATTCAAACTTTCCTATTCCTCACCCCGAAGGAAAAGATAAATAAGTCAGGCTCGCTTCCAACATGTCAGTTACGTCGGGGATGAAAATCCAGGCTGTGCTTTGCTGTGATAGCACGTAAACCCTGAATCTCAGTGGTTTAAGATGGCAGAGCTCGATTCCTCACTCATGTCACAGTCCACTGCAAACTGGACAGCTCTCCTGAGCAGGTCTTCTCCTACGATGACTCAGGTATTCAGGCTGCTAGCTTACAATTCTGCCAATGGTAAAGTTTTGTTTTGTTTTGTTTTGTTTTGTTGTTTTCCTTCTAGGCAAGCAGATTGGAGAAAGGGGCCATAGAGAAACATACCACTTTTAATTGCTTGACACAGAGTTACACATCACTTTTGCTCACATTCCAACGGTCAGACATGTAGTTACATGGTCTCCTC
>NW_011888944.1:835826-839567 GCF_000151845.1 Pteropus vampyrus | reverse complement strand
CATCATAACCTGTGTATTTATGAGTGCCTCTCATCACGGAACATTCACAGTAATTTGTGATGGTTCAGACTGTGGGCTTTGGTGTCAAACTGCCTGAGTTCAAATCCCAGCTCTGTCACTTCATATCAAACATAAGGCATACATCACAACCTCTCTGTACTTCCCTTTCCCCATCTTTAAACCAGGAATAACAATAGTAACTCCTAACAGGGTTTTGGGAAGATGCAACGAGGTAACATGCATAAAGTGATCATACGTTCTTCAGAATATAGTGAAAGCTTATAAAGAGCACGTAATCACTTAAGTACAGGTAGGCCATGCTCTTTCTCTTACATGGGAAGGAGACACACATGGGTTCTAAGTCTTACGTTAAGTTTTTCTTTTTTCTCTTTCTCTTTCCCAGATAACAGATGAAGAAGTAGCAGTGGAAACTCTTTATTTTTAGCCTCTCATGATACAAGTGCTGAGCCAACATGATGATTCTCATTTAAGTCCTCTGCAATTTGGAGAAAGGAAGACGAAAAGCCTTCCGTAGTCCCTTCGACCATCTTAAAGCCAGTCAAGTGGAGGGGATCAGGTGTGTGCCTTCCTTTTGGAGGGCAGAATAGCTTTGTTAGATGGGAGTTATTGGAAGTCCAAGTTTTAGTAAATGCAAGAAAAACAATTTACTAAATGTAAGAAAAAACAATCAGGGTGTCAAACAATGGATAGGCTGCTCTTGTGTCTTAAGTCGGTTTCCCAGACGCAGCCTCTGATATGATAAAGTGTGTGAAAATAAAGCACAGAGGAGTGAAAACTAAGAAGAGGAAGGAAAGGAGGAGGCCGAAGTGCAGAATACCCAGCATGGATATCAACCTTGGAGGGTGGCTTTGGTTCAAAACCAAAGGAGAGCCTTGGAAACATGAAGGTCACGTGCCAGAGCTCCTGAACCCAGGCAAGGGAGCCGGAGTATCTATACCCGTGCATTCATCGTTGGTTAAGCCCTGGGCATGACATACTTCCCCGGATACGTCTGGTTGTTTGTGCTTCTGTGCCTACAGGCGGTGAGGGCTCTGGTTGACTGAGGGCCTCCCTCCAACTGCTGCTGTTGACCCGGCACACACGAAAAAGGCAAAGGGATCTGAGTGAATGTGGGTGGAGCAGTGACAGCACCTGCCAAGCTTTGTCTGTGATGACACCCATTTCCGGGGAGATCCGAGCAGAAGCTGACAGCTGAAGATACGGTCTTTCGAGACCGATTTTGACTCTTAAGGTTATTTACCAAAGGCTTCTTTTAGGATGTCTGTTACCATTGCTTGATTTTATTTGGCTACCTATAAAAGCAAAGCACCTAGAAACTTGCCCCCAAATACATAAGCTTAGTCTCCATGTCGGCCAGGCCTTCTCCGTGGTGGCTCAGCAGATGCTGGCTGCAGACGGACTTGGATTTTTGTCCCCGCTCTACCCACTTTTGGCTGAAGAGCCTTGAGTGAATCTCCCAAAATTCTCGTTCTTCAATTATTTCACTTGTAAAATGGAATCAATAATATTTCCATCTTAGGTCTAATAATGAGATTTCTGTACCTGGTTCACAGTAGGTATTTATATAAATACTGTGTGCATTCCTTCATTCCCAATGTGAGACAGCAGAAAGTAAGACAGAAAGATTAAGTTGCATCTCAAGTCACTTGAAGAGAATGGAAAGTATTCCTGTTCTACTGACTCATTCTCTAGCATAATTCCTAATATATCCTTTTATATGGAAAATGGGATACAGATAGATTATAGGAAAAAAATAGACCAAAACCCAGCATCACTGTTTGTTATTTCTGTTTGTATCATCCACATCTTCTGCTTCCCAGCGATGGGATTGTAAAGGTCACTTACGCCCTCTATTCCTTGGTTCTCTCTGCTGGAAAGCATGGGCATGGAGTGCCACAGACATAAATGCCTAGGGTCCGGGGGACAAAGATGGAAAGAAAACCCTTAGGGTCAAGAGGTCAAAGTGTAGTCACGTGAGTGGAGCTGTGCTTCCCAAGAGGCGAGAGCCTCCGTTGCCCACAGGTGCAATGATAAAACACGACCTGTCTACCAGTGGATTTTTCATTATCCGATTGTTGGTGGAATTTAGAATTTCTTTACTTATTTCTTTTTAAGATTAATTCCAATCCTGAGGTTGGAGACCTGGAAACGATTAATAAAGTCCTAATTCTGATGAAGGTCACGTGAGAGATACTGAGTGCATGAGGGAGGACAAGCAGCCACAAATCAGGTAGGATATTTTGCAGTGAGCAAATCTCCTCATGAGCACTAGGAGGTCACGATGCCACAACTGAATAGCTCTTTGAAATACTTCACTAAATTACTCCGTTGGGTACCCCTTATTAAGCAATCTGTTTCAGAAAGTTCTTTTTTTATTTTTTTTTTTTTCCTTCTTCCCAGGGCTGCAAAGTTTCACAATTTCATTACGCTGAGGGGGCTTGGTGCTGCCTCTTTTGAGAGATTGGTCTGCCTGGCGAGGGGCCCGAATTACCTTCCTTGTTGGACCTTGATAAGTGTCACCGAACGAAGGGAAAACAATTTGTACAACTCTTCCAGTCGATTGGAGGCTGAACCGTGAGACTGAACAAAGCCCCGTTCCATCCCACAGTGCCAATTTGCCCTTATCAAGTACAACAGAGAAGACGGGACGGCGTGTCACTGTGAGAACGCGGACGCACTCCCGACAAAATGAGAAAGCAGTTATTGGACCCGTTTCATCAACTGAGAGCTGGCTCTGCAGCGATTTCCCTACAATTACGCCGCGTTAGAATTGCCTCACCATATGGCTGGGCATTGATCATTTTGCCGTGATGTTAATGTAATATGTAATGTGGATGTTTGCTTGTTTTGTTAATAAAATTTTCATCTTGGTGTTCTGATTCTATCACAGAATGTGTGAGCGTTGACGGGTTCTTTTTTAATAAAAATTATCGATATTTGTAGAATAAAAATCTCTTTCACGAATCCTATGCTATTTGAATTTTCATGAGAAACTTGCAGGAGCCCTGGCTGGCTTATCGAGTCTCATATACCGACTGGCCAAGGCTGGGAGATTTCTTACCTAGTCCAAGGTCAAAGCAGTAGTAACCGGCAGGTCAGCGTCTTGTCCGAGATTTTCCAGGGACATACCCTCCCACGCCGGGACACTGGCCCTCTTCGAATAGAATTATTCCATAGAGATCTCCCTGTGAGGTCCTTCAGACCTCTCCCCGCCTACCGAGGAAACAATAGTAAATAAGAGAAAAACAGAATGCTCTAATCTAATCATTTTAAAAATCGCTCAGTTAAACAGGTTTCTTTACTACAAGACTCCTCAGTGACTTTAACATGCAAATATGATCTGTGGAATAATAAAAGAGGATATTATTTGTTGCATTCCCTAAACTTATTTGTCCAGAGAAACACCTTCCTTCCCCCTCCCGCACGCCCCACCCAAGAGACATCTTTTGCACTAAGGTTCTGTAGAATATGCTTGGGGAACACTAGGGTCTCCCGTGACTGGTGATCTCACCCTGTCGGTGGAAATACTCGATCATCCACATGTTATACTCCACCAGTGTTTAATAACGGCACTTCCTGGGCTGTATTTAGGAGTCTTTGAGGGCCTATGCACCCCGCTTCCTCATTTCCCTCCTCCCAGCAGGTGGGACTCTTGATTTCCCCTGTGACCATCTCTCAGATGGGATTTCTTTTTCTCCATTCGGCTTTGGGCTTAATTAA
>NW_011888944.1:828991-834756 GCF_000151845.1 Pteropus vampyrus | reverse complement strand
CAAGAGACATCTTTTGCACTAAGGTTCTGTAGAATATGCTTGGGGAACACTAGGGTCGCCCGTGACTGGTGATCTCACCCTGTCGGTGGAAATACTCAGTCATCCACATGTTATACTCCACCAGTGTTTAATAACGGCACTTCCTGGGCTGTATTTAGGAGTCTTTGAGGGCCTATGCACGCCGCTTCCTCATTTCCCTCCTCCCAGCAGGTGGGACTCTTGATTTCCCCTGTGACCATCTCTCAGATGGGATTTCTTCTTCTCCATTCGGCTTTGGGCCTAATTAAATGTCTGCCGTGGTTTTAAAAGATTCCACTTAGGGTGTGAGCATTCGTTCTCCTTGGGAAGTTGTTTCAGCAAATAGAATGAGCTGGGGAAACAAAAGGGAGGGGCGTTTCCAGGGCCACAGCCCTGCCGACTACATGACGTTTCCATGTTAATATTGGTTGAGGTGCTTATTGAGTCCTTGCTCGACTTCGGGCCCCAGGCTGACGCCAAAGCAAATATGACCAGACTCAACCTGGAGCAGCTCCAATTTCAGTAGGAGAGACAGATGCGTCGGCACATAATTTTTGAATGCGAGAAAAGCCTGGGTAGAAGAAAGTAAGTGATTAAGAGCTAGCACAGAGATGGGGAAGATTTACTCCGGGTGTGTGTATTAGGGGGGTGGGGCATCGTTACAGAAAACACTCTCTAGAGAAAGTGACACTTATTCTTTGTTTTGATCAAAAAGTGTTCTCGGCGAAGATAAGAAAGGAAATCTTTTGTACGCATGAGTGGGAAGAGAACGGGGTCGAGGACGGTCCCTGGGTTACGCTACCAAGTTAAGCGGCTGACAGAGGAAGTGAATCCAGGCCAGGGGGCTAAGAAGGGAGAGCCAGAAAGTTGGGAGGAGAAGTAGGGACAAGAGCTTCCAGGTAAATAAGGAAGAAGAAAATTTCAAGAAAGGAAAACAGGGTCAGAGCATCGAATGCTACCACAGAAAATCCAACAGGATGCCATCATCACTGGTTTAAGGTTAATAGTCTTCATCTCAGGCCTGAGTATATTGAGGTCCCCAAAGACAGCAGTTTGGACTCCATCAGCTTTTTTCATTATATGCATCCACCCGGTGAAAACCTTAAAATGACCTCTGATACGACAGGGTAGGCTATTGTTACCAAATACACACAAACTTCAGCTAACTCAAATATTTCAAAACCTGGGGGAAAGGGAAAGAGAGAAATGAAAATCGAAGAGGTCTTTGGTGGGTTATAAGTCTGTAAATATTTGTATTTGACCAAGAAAAAAAAAATGTACCAGGACGAAGGAGCCTAGATACTTACACTGCATTCTCCCATTAAGCAACTGTGTGAATTTAGGGAAGTCATTGCATTCTCTGGACCATTGAGTCACCTACACAGTGAGGTTTAACCGGAAGGTCTCCACGCATCTCTCAGAGATTCTGAAGTCCTTGTGATGCTCGCGTGGAGTGGCAGAAACTTTGTGCCTCAGTGCCGTATGGCAACTTCCGGTGTCCCCTTTTCTCTTCTTGCCCCCAAAACTGTTCAAAGGGGAAAGTAGAATTTCAGACAGAGGTTAAAGATGTCCCCGGTCAAGGCTGAACCTAGCTGCGCCTAGCTAGTGCCTGGAGAAGGCAGAGGAGGCAGGAGATTTGTTTCTCCCTTACTGAGCGGAGGGCGAACCGTAGCTCTGGCCTGGCTCACTGTGTGAACGCAGGGAAGTTTCTTCAACTCTGTGCCTATCACTGCATAACAGATTGTCCCACAAAACACCATGGCTTAGAGCAATAACAAGGCATTTTCTCACACCTTATCTGCAGGTCAGGAATTCAGGACAAGCTTGGCTGGGTGGTTCTGGCTCAGATTCGTCCTAAGTTGTTAGATGTTGGCCAGGGCTGTAGAAAGGCTTGGCTGGAGCTGGAGTTCACTTCCTCGGTGACCTTGTCACAAGGCTGACAGGATGGTGCTGGCTGTTGGAAGGAGGCTTCTGTTTTTTCTCACCGGCCTCTTCATAGGACCATTTGAATATATCCTCAGGCCAAGGTGGCTGGCTCCCCTCAGAATGAGCAGTTCAAAACACCCAAGCAGAATTGGTCGCCTCTTTCCAGACCTAGCCCCAGAAATCACATACTATGACCTTTGCTATGTCCCATTGGTCACACACGTCAGTGTCACTTCAGGGTGGTTGGGACCTACACGAGGGTGCGTGTATCAGCAGGAAAGCATCGCTGAGGGGTCATCCTGGAGACCGGCTGCCACACCCATATGCTGCACTTCCTCATGGCGCCATGTGGATGATACTTAGTCCTTCCCACACGTGTGGCAAACGCAAGCATTTCCTGTCTCTCTTGTGTTCTCATTTCCAAAGCCAAATTAAATATGGTATTGTAGAGAGCCAAACGAGCTGTTCTGGGAACATGGAGATGGAGTTCCCTTCTGGCTGGGGATGGCTTCACGGAGAAGACAGGATCTGAGGCTACGTAGGGTTTTAACAATCAGGGAAGGGTGGATAGGGTGGGGGGTGGGGTGGGGAAACGTCATTCTCAACGGAGAGTCTGGCACGAAGAGAGTCAGAGGTAAAAGGATGCGAGGCTTGTTGAGGGACGTGGAAGTTCTCCTGGGCCGGCGGGTGTGTGAGTGTTTGTCCTGTTCTAGAATGTGCCAAGCCAGGGGCCGAAGGGGAAATGGGAAGGCGTGGCTAGAAATGCAATCTAGAGAACCTGTAGCCTGTAAGGTTCCCAGACACCGCAGGCAGGGGCCAAGGCCACGCTCGTTTCCCGAGCTGACGTCCCTTTTTGGAGAGGGCATGTTTAGTCAATGCTTTCCAGAACTTTAGTCATTTGCATGAACATTTCACGACTTTTCTCATAAACGTGTATGTGGTAGGCAGCCTCTACGTTGCCCCCTAATGATTCCCGCTTCCTGGTGACCCTCTTCTGCTTGGATGTGAGCTGGCTCTGATGACTAACTTCCGGTGAAGAGAATGTGCACCCATGTTGTGAGCTGCCCTGTGGAGAGCCCCAAGGGTCACTGAGGTCTCCAGCCAGCCAACCGTGAAAACCTGAGGCCTGCAAGCAGCCTTGTGACAGGGACCGGAAGTGGAGCCTGTGCCAGCAGAGCCTTGAGAGAGCAGCAGGACCGCCCAGGAAGCACCTGGATTCCAGTCCAGCGAGAGACTCTGAGCTAGAGTCACCAGCTAAGCCACATCCAGACTCCTGATGCACAGAAACTGTGAGATAACACATACTTCCTGTTTTAAGCTGCTAAATTGTGGTATCGTTTGTTACACAGCAATAGATCACTAATACACACGTGTTACACAATGACTCGCGTATGAACATCTGTCTTCAAGTCAACTTATGTATTTCCATAAATATGTTTATCTCAATGGGACACTGTATATTTCAAGTGTAAGAGAGTGATATCAATTTCCATCCATAGAAGGGTAAATGATCTCATTTGCCACATACCTTGAGGAAGACGAGGTAATTGAAAGAACAGAGGTTGGTCAGGGAGGCCCTGGTGAAAACGTGTGTTCGCTTCTTGTTAGTATGTGATGTGATAGCAGGAATGTGCCCTTACGCTTTGAGACTTAGTTTCTTCATCTGCACCAGAAAACATTTATCTCTATGTTTTTAAGAATGTTTTGAGGATTAAAGAAACAATTATTGAGAAAGCACCCAATGATGATGGTGATGATGATCACCAAATTCTACGATAGAATTATAGATGTTCTGCCATCCAAGAAACTCTTCTGGAGACATTTAAGAACTTGTTTGAGGTCACGCATCTCCTGTAGTGGCAGAATGAGAATTCGAACACAGAATTGTTTTCATTACAAAGTATCTACTCTTCATCATAGTGGATTACAGACCACACACAGTTAGAAACACGCAGCCGACATTGATTCCTTTCTCTTGCTTAATAATAACAAAACTTTTCAGTTTGCAGAATAATATCAAAAGTAACATCAAACGCTTGTTTTTTTCCAGCCAGATGCGACTCGATCTCTCAGATCATCTACCGTTTTCTAATGGACCAGTGGTCAGGACCCTATTTTTCTAGTTTCACAGCTACACATCAAACATCACCCAGGGTCAATTGGAGCTGCCTGTAGTAATGACAAAATCCATGCCTTCAATTTCTTAATTAACTAAATACAATGAAGTCTGTAAATTGATCAAAGCAGGGTCTCATATAGAATTAATTAGGAAATTGTGGGGGAGGACTTGGTGATTAATTCAGACCTGATAAATCTAATGAGAATTTTATAAAACACATTTGTATTTTAAAAAAAATTAATTTCCAATGCAATACCCGCTCCAGCCTTTTGGGTCGGGGGAGCATATAGTATTTTAGCTTTGGGATTTTGTTTTAAGAGGGCTCTTTCTGACTTTCTAGGGTAATACTGAGTTTTGAAAAATGCCTAGTGGCAGTGCCATGGGTGGGCAGCTGGGGATCCTTTGAAAACTCCATTAGCAGATGCCTCCAAACATTATTGCTGATACTATCAATAATGTGAGCATTGCGATTTCCCCTTATCTTATAGGAAGTATAAATAAATGCACTCTTAGAAGACTTTGCAATGTTTTTGACCTGTTACAAACCAATATGCAAGACAAGAATGCCCAATATGGCTCCAAAACAAGTCCCAGCGTATCTTCACCCCAAGTTCATCTATAGGGAAAATTCTGGAGCCACTGCTCTATTTCAAGTGATCATTCATTAGTTTCATTCATTCAGAAAGCATCCCTACGCATTCATTCCACCCAGGGCAATGCACCTGATACTGGAGGAAAAACAATGGATGAGCCACCTGCCTGCGCTTACGAGGAGCACATAGGTGAGTGGAGACTATGGATGGGAAGGAAAAAATTCAGGACAGTGAGTTTGATGTGAGGAACAGGGACCGTGTGGGGAACCGTACCTGCAAATGGAAAAACGTGACTGTCTCTAGCCAGGGGGCTGAGGCTCTTCACTGAGGTGATGACGTTCAAGCTGAGCTGTGAGAGGGGGGAGACTGTCACCAGGCGAACTTGAGGAGCTGCAGGAACCCGGAGGACTGGAGACAAGGCCACCTCCTGCACATTGCGGGCACTGTGAGTGGTCCTGGATGGCTGGGGCTCTTTGGTCTCCTGGGTCTTGACATGTTGGAGGTGAAAATTGCTCTGCAATTGTACTTCTGTTGCATTGGTTCAGCCAGAAACTTTGTGGTATTGAATCAAAAAATGCAATTAGTAAAAAATATATATATAATTAGCTATTTCACATTGTGTTCATATATGCAAGTTAGAAAGGAGTTTTTATATAATTATGTAGAAGACAGAGGTTAGTACATATCAGTTTGAGCTGTAATTATCTGTACATTCCTGGAGAAGGGGCATTTGGAGTTTGCATGAACGGGGTAAGAGAAAGAAGGTACTGTGCGTCAGCTGCTGGGCTAGGTTCTTTTCATCCATGCTGTAACTGACTCCTCTGCGCATCGTGCCAGGAAGGGCATGCTATCCCCAGTTTCCAGATGGGAAATCAAGACCCAGGAAGAGAAGCCATGTTTTGAAATCCACACACACGGTACCTGACCAGCCTATGTCACACCTGACTTGCTCAGACTTTTAGTTTATGCTTCTTCTTTTTCCTCTCACTTTGTTTTCCTATTATTTGAGTTTGTTTTCAATGATTTCAAGGTGTAGTGATAGCTGGATTCAAATGCTAGCTTCTGGAATTTTTTAATTATTAATTTTAATAACTATTAGATAACAATAA
>NW_011888944.1:825976-828490 GCF_000151845.1 Pteropus vampyrus | reverse complement strand
TGATGACAATACCATTTACATCACGCTTACATGTGTTACTTTTCTGGAGGCCAGAAACCCTATTCATCCTATTTGTCTCTTCTCATGATGTCACAAACTGAGGTTCAATGAATAAAAGTCATAATTGAATTAGAGAATATTAGATTTGAAAGAAGTATTCATATCACTGGATACGGATATACCACTGTTCGCAGATGAGGGACCTGAGACATAAGTTTGTTGAACTGAGTGAACTGATTAATTTGTTTATAAAGCTTGGGGTTGGGGGGGAGAGGAAGAGGAGGGGTGGGGAGGAGAGAGGGAGGGAGGAGAGAGGGAGGGAGGAGAGAGGGAGGGAGGAGAGCCAAAAATATTACAGGTTTTGCTGTGACACATTTCTAGGTTTGAATTCTTACTCTTACTCTGTCACTAATTCATTTTATTGCCTTGTATCATTTCTTTAACTTCACTGAAGCTCAATCTCATCTCAAAAAGTGGGCTCATAATAAGTAACTCACCAGGATATTGGGGTGTATTACATATTGAAAACAATTAAGACAACGCTTGCAAAATCCTTGAATCTAGCAGCACAGGGCGGGCTTGGTTCATTTGTCAGCCTGGCTAGGCTCAAATCCCTGCTCAGCCCCTCACTAAGTCACTGGATGACCTTGAACAAGTTAGTGAACCTCTCTGAGCCTCAGATTTCTCATCTGTAAGATGGGGATTATAATAATCATGTCTACTTTAAATGATTGCTATGAGAATGGAAGCTCTAATTATTAAAATTATGCTCTTTTTCTCTCTCCTTCTCTGTCTCAGGGAACAAAAGAAGTGTCCTGCCATGTCAGATCACTCAGCAGACATTGGCTGCCCCTAGGAAAAGGAGGGGCTTCTGGACAATGTTAGTCACAGGTGTGGCCGTTTAGGCTCATTGATTGCTGAGCATGGGACTTATCATGGCATGGCATGGCATGGCCGCCTGGGAGATTGGCCTCTGTCAGGAGAACTCACATTATTATTGCACCTGACACTCTGTTTATGGGCCTGGGAGACGAGAAGTGACAGATGTGCTCTGCCCTGAAGAAGTCGTGGTGCGTGGCCGGCGGTGGGCAGGCGGTTTGCTGCATCGTCTGTGATTGTTACGGCCATGTCTGTTGCTCACTCAGTGTGAGGGGAGATGTTCACAGAACCCATGCGGATCTTGGGAGATGAGCCATGTGGAGCAGGAGACGCGGGCTGGGGAGGAATGGGGGGAATAGCGAATGGCGCCTTTGAGCTGCTTTCTCCAAGTTGCTCTGTCGGATGCCCGCATCAGGACCAGAAGCGCAGGCACCAGGGGTCCTAAGTGCCCATCAACCTTCCCAGGCATCCTTCCTCTTCTTGAGAGCCTCCTCTGTGGATCTGTGCAGTCACGCTCTGATTCACTCAGCAGACATCGTTGATAACTTCTACGTGCCAGGCGCTTGGCTGCCACGGAGTGAACAGGCGAGAGCCACCACTCTCTGGGAACTTAAACCACCTACAGGAGAGACGATTTCAAAGCAGTGTGGAAAGGGTGGTTATAACTGCAGAGGGGGCGTGGGGAGCGGGATGTGGTACATGGAGTCAGCTGGGAAGGGCTTCCTGGAGAGGGTGGAGTGGGATGGGACGAGGCGCCACTACCTACTCAAGACGCCAGGCGCCATGGCTTCACGGCAGAACTAAAAAATATAGTTACCTACCTCAGCTCTGCCCTTAAACAGATGGGGACAACAAAGGAAGCCAGAGGTGGGGATCATGCATTGTGTACATCGAAAGATGTAGAAGGCTCTTGGCTCCTGGGCTACTTACAAGTCACAGTTTTAACTCCTTGTAAGTGACCTCGAATGTCAGTGCCGCCTAGAAATGTGTTGTTTTGCTATGGTATAAATTTGATTCATGCGTGGTGAGTGGCTATTAAGCAGAAATAAGGCACTTTTGAGAGTGGAAAAGGTAATGATAACTAGATAACTATGAGGGGACAACAGGTGACAAGCAGGGCCTGTCTGGGCAAAGGAAGATGGTGGCCATCTGTGTCATGGGGAACGGTGGGATGTCAGGAGTCCAAAAACACAATTCTACCTACTCTGGGTGTGACCTTTGAGGGTTGGACACTGAAAATCTCAGCGAGATGTAATGCTTAAAAGCATGTGCATTGTTGTCATCAGATGTAACCATGTTTCTGGTTACCAGGTTTGGTAAAGAAAAATACAGGGAACTAAAAAAATATACAAGAACTCTTAAAACTCAACGATGAGAAAACAAACAACCTGATTGAAAAATGGGTCACAGATCTTAACAGACACCTCACCCCAAAGAAGAAAATCAAATGGCAAATGAGCACGCGAAAAGATGCTTCACATCATATGTCATCAGGAAAATGCCACTTATTAAAACAACGAGATACCCCTGGACACCTGTGAAAAGGACCAAAAGCCAGAACACCGGCAGCACCGAATGCTGGTGATGACATGAAGCAACAGAAACTCTCATTCAGTGCTGGTGGGAATGCAACAT
>NW_011888944.1:820196-825926 GCF_000151845.1 Pteropus vampyrus | reverse complement strand
TTGATTGCTGAGCATGGGACTTATCATGGCATGGCATGGCATGGCCGCCTGGGAGATTGGCCTCTGTCAGGAGAACTCACATTATTATTGCACCTGACACTCTGTTTATGGGCCTGGGAGACGAGAAGTGACAGATGTGCTCTGCCCTGAAGAAGTCGTGGTGCGTGGCCGGCGGTGGGCAGGCGGTTTGCTGCATCGTCTGTGATTGTTACGGCCATGTCTGTTGCTCACTCAGTGTGAGGGGAGATGTTCACAGAACCCATGCGGATCTTGGGAGATGAGCCATGTGGAGCAGGAGACGCGGGCTGGGGAGGAATGGGGGGAATAGCGAATGGCGCCTTTGAGCTGCTTTCTCCAAGTTGCTCTGTCGGATGCCCGCATCAGGACCAGAAGCGCAGGCACCAGGGGTCCTAAGTGCCCATCAACCTTCCCAGGCATCCTTCCTCTTCTTGAGAGCCTCCTCTGTGGATCTGTGCAGTCACGCTCTGATTCACTCAGCAGACATCGTTGATAACTTCTACGTGCCAGGCGCTTGGCTGCCACGGAGTGAACAGGCGAGAGCCACCACTCTCTGGGAACTTAAACCACCTACAGGAGAGACGATTTCAAAGCAGTGTGGAAAGGGTGGTTATAACTGCAGAGGGGGCGTGGGGAGCGGGATGTGGTACATGGAGTCAGCTGGGAAGGGCTTCCTGGAGAGGGTGGAGTGGGATGGGACGAGGCGCCACTACCTACTCAAGACGCCAGGCGCCATGGCTTCACGGCAGAACTAAAAAATATAGTTACCTACCTCAGCTCTGCCCTTAAACAGATGGGGACAACAAAGGAAGCCAGAGGTGGGGATCATGCATTGTGTACATCGAAAGATGTAGAAGGCTCTTGGCTCCTGGGCTACTTACAAGTCACAGTTTTAACTCCTTGTAAGTGACCTCGAATGTCAGTGCCGCCTAGAAATGTGTTGTTTTGCTATGGTATAAATTTGATTCATGCGTGGTGAGTGGCTATTAAGCAGAAATAAGGCACTTTTGAGAGTGGAAAAGGTAATGATAACTAGATAACTATGAGGGGACAACAGGTGACAAGCAGGGCCTGTCTGGGCAAAGGAAGATGGTGGCCATCTGTGTCATGGGGAACGGTGGGATGTCAGGAGTCCAAAAACACAATTCTACCTACTCTGGGTGTGACCTTTGAGGGTTGGACACTGAAAATCTCAGCGAGATGTAATGCTTAAAAGCATGTGCATTGTTGTCATCAGATGTAACCATGTTTCTGGTTACCAGGTTTGGTAAAGAAAAATACAGGGAACTAAAAAAATATACAAGAACTCTTAAAACTCAACGATGAGAAAACAAACAACCTGATTGAAAAATGGGTCACAGATCTTAACAGACACCTCACCCCAAAGAAGAAAATCAAATGGCAAATGAGCACGCGAAAAGATGCTTCACATCATATGTCATCAGGAAAATGCCACTTATTAAAACAACGAGATACCCCTGGACACCTGTGAAAAGGACCAAAAGCCAGAACACCGGCAGCACCGAATGCTGGTGATGACATGAAGCAACAGAAACTCTCATTCAGTGCTGGTGGGAATGCAACATGGTCCAACCATTTTGGAAGACAGTTTGGCAGTTTCTTACAAAACTAAACATACTCTTACCATATGATCCAACAATCACATTCTTAGACATTTACCCAAAGGACTTGAAAATGTCTATCTACACACTTTTATGTGGGTGTTTATGGCAATTTTATCCATAATTGCCCAGACTTTGAGTTAACTAAGCTATCCTTCAGTAGGTAAATGGATAAACTGTGATACATCCAGACGATGGGATATTATTATTCAGCACTAAAAAGAGATGAGCTATCCAATGATGAAATACTAAGTGTAAGTATCACTAAGTGAAAAAAGCCAATCTGAAAAGGCTGTCTATCATATAAATTCAACTACATGACATTCTGGAAAATACGTAAGTGTGGAAACAGTAAAATGATCAGTGGTTGTCAGGGGTTAGAGGAGGGACGAATGAATAGATGGCGAACAGAGGACTTTTGGGTCAGAAAATACTCTGTATGACTCTAGAATTACAGACCTATGTCATTATACATTCATCCAAACCCATACGATGTACAACTGAGAGTGAACCGTCATGTAAGCTATGGACTTTGGGCTATTTCGATGTGTCAGCTTAGGTTCATCGGTTGTAACAAATGTACCATCTGGTGAAGGATATCGATGATGGTGGGGGCATGCAGGTATGAGGGCAGTGGGTGTATTGGAAATCTCTGTACTTTCCCTTCAATTTTGCTGTGAACCTGAAACAGAAAGAAAGAAAAAAAAAGACAGAAACTCAAAAAGAAAAAAATCCATACTGTTTTGATTATTATAGCCTCGTAGTATATTTTGAGATCAGAGAGTGCGATCCCTCCATCTTTGTTCTTCCTCAAGATTGCTTTGGCTGTTCAGGGTCTTTTGTGGTTCCATATACATTGTAGGATTATTTGTTCTAGCTCTGAGAAGAATGACATTGGTATTTTGACAGGCATTGCCTTGATTCTGTAAATTGCTTTGGTGGTGTCATTTTAACAATATGGTACATTTGTTACAACCGATGAACCTACGCTGACACATCGAAATCGCCCAAAGTCCATAGTTTACATGATGGTTCACTCTCGGTTGTACATCGTATGGGTTTGGATGAATGTATAATGACATAGGTCTGTAATTCTAGAGTCATACAGAGTATAATCCATGAGTATGGTTTGCCCTCCCGTTTATTTCTGTCTCCCTCAAAATCTTTCTTCAATGTCTTATAGTTTTCAGAGTATAGGTCTTTCACCTCCTCGATTAAATTTATTCCTAGGTATTTTATTCTTTTTGATGCAGTTGTAAATGGGATTGTTTTCTTCGTTTCTCCTTCTGATAGTTATTAGTGTATGAGAACACAGCAGATTTCTGTAGGGAGCTCAGTTAAATTTGAATTTCAGGTAAACGATAAATAATTGTTATAGTAGAAATATGTATACTTGCAGTAAAAATAAATCAATGTTTATTTGAATTTAATTTGAATCGAATTTAAATTTAATTGGACATTCCATATTTTATCTGGCAACTCTACCTGGGTTCACATCCCAGTTGTTTTCATTTCTCATTATATTATCTTGAACAGGTGCACCAGTTCCCACATCTATGATCTTGAAGTTGCCATGAGCTGATAGATATAAAACTTTTCGTATAGCCCTGAAACATAGTATACATTCAAGAAAAATCAAGTACAACTAATATTATCATCTATTCAGCACATATTTTCAAGTGCCTACTATGGTGCCTCATCTCTCAAATGGAGCCATATTGTTCCCTTGAGGAATTACTGTAGGGATTAAATGAGGCATTAGATGTAAAGTGCTTGGTGCAGTGTTTGTTCAGTAGATACTGGTTATTTTACTTATCAGTCTGTGAGTCCAGATGGCCACTTCCTATCTCTGCTGACCCCAGGTCCACATCCGTATATCCCAAGACTAGGGCAAGGCAAGCTACACTTACTTTAGGAACGAACTTTAAGCAGCATCAAAATACAGAGTAATAAGATAAAAAAAAAAAAACTTGATATGCTATTTAAGTACATTTAATAAAATATTAACAATAAAAATTAATGCAAAAATTTATGTTGAAATACATACATACACACACACACACACACACTTTTTTTTTTTAAGGCAAACAGGGTCAGACCCTACACCTGCAGGACTCAGCCTCATTTGACTAACCCCTATTCCTGGTCTTTCTAACCTGTCACTTTAATGAAGTGATTGACACTTTTCATCTTGAAAAAAATCATCTAGAAAAGAAAGCCATCTTCTATCGCTAGTGATAGAGATTAAGTGAAAATGAATTCTGAAAAAGTGATGGTTCTTTGTTCGAATATAGCCCAGCACTAAATTTAGTCCTTTTGGGAGAGAACTTCTGAGGCACAAATTTTTTTTTTTAACAGTTTATAAGATAAATAATATTTCCGTAGTGATATTATAAGCTCGGGACATTTCCGAAGGTCTTAGAGCTTATTGTTGAGGATTTCAAACATTAACGGTATGTCTATTTTTATGCTTCCCCCTATGTATTTAATCTGGGCGACAAGGAAGGGGTGTACATCGTTTTCCCCCATAACTACGATCATCCAAGGATCACCCCGTGACCAACACCAAACCTGGTGTGGGTAGATAGTCCAAGTACGGCGGATTAAAAAATTTAGTCCTGTGTTCACCCACTCTGTCTTTTTCTTTAATATTTTATGATGGTCTAATAAAATTTGAAACATGTAGTCGTGTATGTTACTACTTTTGTATGTTCTTTACTATTTCATGAGGGCCTAAGGGGAGTGAGTCACTGTTCTACACACCCACATGCCTTGTGTAATAAAACTTCATCAAGTTCTCCCAATTCTGTGTAATCGATACTATTAATCCCATTTTGCTGGTGAGGACACAGGTTCAAAGCGATCAACCACTCACACAAGGTCACAAAGCTGGCATGTAGCAGAGCTAGGTACCAAATGCAATCTTGCCAGCCTCCATGCTTTATCGTGACATCCTAAGCCAGTACCCCAGGTCCAAAGAAGAATAGGAATTAGCTTGAAATAAATCAACGGTGTGGGGGCATCTATTCATAGCTAGCTCATCCGTCACAGTGCGGCTCAAATACTCACTCTTTCGCGATATCTTCAAGGCAGCTAACTGTTTAGAATGTAATTTGCCTTCTCTATAATCTGAATTCGCTGACAGTCTGTAATTACAGACTTAATTATAGTTATCGTCTATACTGTAACTTATTTTTTCTTAGTTTTATATTACCAATAAGATTTTTAGTGCCCCGAGGACAAATCCCGTGTCCTATGTCCGAATCATACTTTCCTCTATCCCAAATCCCACATTATGTATTCAGGCCATAGGGTAGAGATTTCATAAATCTAGGATTCTCCTTATTTAATGTCTTCAATTAATAAATGTGAATGCTAAGACCCAGAGAGTGAGTCATTTAAGCAAGTCCACACAAATAGCTCATTCATTCATAGACATTATTGAGTATTTATTACATGCCTAGCACAATGGCAGGGAAAGAGGCAGAGCGAAAACAAATGAGTGAATAAACAAGATAATTTCTGGGAGTGACACTGTCTGAGATAAAAAGCAAAAGAAAGAGAAGGGACAGAGAATGGCAGGCGTATCTAAGTTGTGTAGGGTGGTCAGAGGCACCCAATTAAAAGAAGTAACAGTAGCATGAAGATCTGAACAAGGAGAAACGTGACGATGTGGAATCCTGTGGGGGGAAGCATTTCACGCAGCAAATACAAGATCTGCAATGTGAATCAGGCTGCCATGCTCAGGGGAGAGAAGGGAGACACAGAGTCTGGGGTGCAGGGAAGTTAGAATCTGACAGCGATGTAAGGGGAAAGCACGGGAGGGTTTTCAGTGGGAAAGCCACAGGATCTAATTTACAAAAGTTTATAATAGCCCTCTGGCTGCCGTGTGACAAACGAGATGGAGAGAAGCAAGGATAGAGTGGAGATCAACTGAGAAAGCATTTTATTATTCTTTTAATAACTTTATTGAAGTATAATTGAGGAAAAAAGAATGCAAATATTGAATGCATATCATTTGACTAATTTGGACATACACCCATGAAATCATCACCACATTCCCAAAGTAATTACCATATCCATCACTCCC
>NW_011888944.1:794753-819316 GCF_000151845.1 Pteropus vampyrus | reverse complement strand
GGCAGAGGCTAGCGCTGGCTTCAGAGAGGGAGTTCCAGCCAACGTGACCATCATTCCCTTGGAGAAACATACTTTTACAGCCTCCTGATCTGCATACCTCTGCTTCACTCTCGATATGAATTTTAAGTTGACTTAATTGCCACTGAGCACAGCGAGGGTGGGATCCTGATATTTTGGGCCAAGAAAACGCTCTGTGAAGAGGGCTGGGGAAATGTATGGTGTCTCCTTTGTTTGCTCCAGAGATCCCAGAGCCAGGAAGGGCTCTCCAAAGAAGGACATAGCAGAAAGGAAAAAATGGGGCGTAAGTCAAAAATCTAGATGAGGGCGTGAGAAGAGGAAGAAGGGGGGCCGCTCGTGGCATCTGAGAGTCCGCGCAGCAGCTCGGCGAGGACAGATGGCCCGCCCCGGTCCTGCGGGTGTGGCCAGGGAGGCTCTGAGGTGCGAAGTTATCCCTCCGTGTCATGCAGACCATGAGAGACAACATCGGGCTTCGCGCCCAAGTGTTCCTGGGACACGGTCCTGTCCTAGGAAGGGGCTACTATGGGAAAAAGACGTACGGGAAAGTCCATAATGGGCCTTCTGGGCAGGACCCCTGCATGGGCGCCTTTCCCTGAATCCCTGCTTTCACAGTAGAGGGGCGGGGGGCTCAGTGGCGAGGGAGCCCGAGGCCCGGTGTCCCCGGCCTGTGCCAGTAGCTGAGGTGTAGTGAGGTCTTCTGGGAGGCGTGGGGACCTTCGCTTTCCAGGTGTCACATCAACCGGGACAGCTCATCAACCGACTTCCTTTGCTCTCAACCCTTTGGCTTCCCATCGGTGACCCTTTCCTCATCCTCCCTGTCGGGAAGGGTATTAACCAAGATGCTTCCGGTTGCAAGTGACGGAAGCTCATCTGCATAAAAACAAGGGACTTTATTGGCTCATGGAATAGAAACGCTCGGGGGATGTCCTAGCTTCACAGACAACTGGACTCAGGGATTCAGTGTCATCATCCAGATGCAGACATCTTCTCCCTCACTAGACCCTCATTCTAGACCAGATTCGCTCTCAGACAGACCACTCTAAAGAGCACCATGGCTTCTGTGTCTCTGGGTTTGCCTTTGCAGTGAGCACCCCAAAACATAAACGTCTATTCCTTGATAATACTGATAAGCTTTGGAATGTCTCTGATTTGCATGGCTTCTGTCATATATCCATTGATAATATAACCAATATAGCGGAGGGCTAGGGGCATAGAACATAGCGATTGGCTGGGCTTGAAGCTCTCACCTGGACCACAGGCCCACACCTGGATCGCAGGCCCACGCCTGGAGCTGGGACACAAGAAAGGACTGGACCTCATGGCCCTGGACTGACAGTGCGTGATGGAGGAAGAGACTGGCCTGCATTCCAACAAGATCCCTCTGAGAGCTGTGTGCATCGAAGGCCGAGCAGCAGCAATCTGAACTGTGTCGAGCATCATTTTATCAAGGAACGAGTAGTCCGTAGGTGGAAGAAGGAAGCTCGGCCTGGGATGAGGCACAACTTGATTTGGGAATCTAGGCTTTGCCACTAACCCCAGGAACCCTGGGCACTTTCTGCTTCGCATCCTGTGTTTACATTCTCTGTCAGGAAAGTGACCGACGGGAAAGTAAACCTTCGAGATTTCGGCCAGTTTCTGACCTTTCAAATCTCAAAAGGGAAGGCAATTTAGGGATTACAAAAACCATAATCGTATATTTTTTTATAGCTGTCAAAGAAGAAAAACGCATTCAGAGGTTATCTTTGGAACACAAAATTTAGATTTTCCAATTTAGAAACCAAGCAAACTAGACTGGTAGTTTTAAATTAGGGTCCACAGAACCCTGGAATTCCAAGGAGGCCATGCAAAAGGCTGAAAATCCTGGACTAGACACTATGGTTCTAAGGAGAAGTTATTCAGAAACTCAAAGAAGAGGAAGAAGCCAGCAAGAACCCGAGCATTCATCCTGGAGGAGGCAGGGCATAAACTACACCTTTAAAACTACGCAGGACTGGATTCTGAGAAGCCAACGGGAAGCTTTTAAAAGTTTAAGCCTGCTTCTCCTTACACCATTAATTGCTTTTCAGAATATGAAAGAAATTAAATAACAAGAGTTCCAATTAAATAATAGCAGCTATCACTTCCTGTGGTAATTAGGGAGATAGATCTCAGGTAATTAATCCGGAGACCCTAGAAGCTCCTTTTACCCCCTTTGGCAGTCAGCTCTCAGCTGTTGGCTTTTCAATGAAACACTGAGGATTTCTAGTTGCCTTTTATGTTCAGCGTGTTATTAATACTCAGATACCTCTGTGTAAAACATTAATTGCCTGCCTGCCAGCCCACACCTAAATCTGAATACTTGGTCTGTTGAAACCAAATTCATCATCACGCTTTGCTGGGTAACTGACCTCACAGGTGGAGCTTTAACGGCATCCTGGATGAGTCTGATGCAGACTTTCCATCCCCTACGGAATGTTTGTCAATACAACCATTGCCCTCCAGAAGAAAAATACATTTTAAAACAGAAAGCAGACAAAAACGGGGCTCTATCCCACGACGGGTGTTAGTCGTATGTGAGCTAGCGTCCCGGGGAGCAAATTAGAGCGATAATGACTTTGGTGAAACTCAACATGAAGTGGCAGTTTGGAAGGGGGATGCTGCTAATAGCTTGTCACTGCCTTTGTTAGAATCGCTGAGCAGCAGAGAGAAGAGAGAACAAGCTGTGAGCTCACTGCCTGGCTGGACAAAAAGTGCTGAGCTCCGTGAAAAGTGGCTTTTAAAGATTCAGGGAAATTTTCCCTGGATGAGCTAACCCTGTGCCATGCATGACCTGCAGCGCCATTTATAAACTACTGACCCTCAGACCTTGAACTCCAGCCTCACTCCTCGCTGTAACTCCCTGCTCCTCTATCCGAGTGTCGACTGGCTTTCCTAGGTTACCGTTGTATTTCAAGAGCCTGGCAGCAAAGAGACGGAATACGCCAATCGAATGAAAATCTAGGTAATTCAACGTATTTTTAATAAAAGGACTACTCACAAAGGTGCAGGTTGGGTTCAGGAAAACCAACAGGGGTCAAAGCAGTATCCTGGAGCTGGCAATAAGGGGAGGGCCCACGCCCTAGGCCTGAAAAGTCCAGAGGAGAAGAGAAAGGGCTACATACAGCAAGTACCTGGAGAGGTTGACGGAGGAGAGGACCACGAGCCAGGAGTCGCGGGCTTTGGAGGAAGGATGCAGTCAACCCTCGCAGGCCACACGGCCAAGGAGCCAGGTCAATGCATCCCTTGTCTTCACTCGCTTTTCGCTGTCTCATACTCTGCAGCTCTCTGCTGGGCAAAAGCAGCTGGAAGAGAGAGGGGGAGCAGACCCAGTGAGGCCAGAAGACAGAGCCTGGTGGCAAATCGGGGAGTCGCTGGGAGTTTCCAATGGGATACAGTGAACGCAGCTGGCTAGTGGGTATTTCAAACCTATTAATCCCTCAAATGAACTCGAGGTTTCCCCTACCCTGACCCAAACCTTCGCCCATCTTAAGAAAGACATCACCAGTCACCCAGGGAACCCACACCTCAAACCTAGGAGCTGCTCTCATTCCTCTCCCTCCCCTCAGCCCCACGTTACAAGTCCTACAAATCAACTATCCAAATCTATCATGTATATCCTGTCCCCATCTTGGTAGGTGTCTTTTTGGTAGGTGTCTTCTTTCTCAGGGTCCATAAGAAAAAGCATCCAAAAAGGTCTGAGTTCAGAGTGCAGACAGGAGCCTGCTAACTGGGGAGTGGGGAGGGGGAGGAGCAAGTAAAACTGTGGTGGGAAGGAGGGCGGAGAGCCCCATCTGAGCAGAGACTGTAGGACTTTGGCTCCTATGGAGGGCCAGGAAGGAATCCATGGAGCGGACGACGAGTGCAGTGAGGAAATCCAACCGCCTTTTGCAGGAGCGCTCATGTTACTCTGACGAAATCCGACTAAAGGGGTAAAAGGGGGAGCAGGGACACCGGTTAGGAAGAAGTGGGCTGTGACGAGAACAGGGCAATAGTCGAAAGTGGTCACGTTCAGAACTTGCTGGTCGATGGGGCGAGAAAGAGGTAAATCCAAGGAGATGCCAGGGTGGAAACGCACACTTGGTTTTGTAGCCATCTTCGGGGCATCTCACTGGGCGATGGTGACCATATCGCTTTTCCTTCCAAAGATGTTATTGTTTGATCTGGGTCCCCTATAACGTTTTTGTGAAAGCCGTTCTCCAGCTGAGAATCAAAATGAATCTAACGTGACTCCAAGTGATCTAGCGTAGCACATCTGGACAGGATGGCTTTACTGCTCCCGATCTGATCCTTGTAACATCTTCCCCAGAGAATTTTATTGAATGGGATAGGGAAAAAGTCAAATACACTTAGTAAAAAGAAAGATAAACAATATCTTTGCTACCAGATTGATCAGAACCTCTAATATGTCACCGTGCACTAGGAGTCCTCAAGGTCAGTGTGTTACCAGAGTGTCCAGGATGAATTTTGCTCCCCATCCACGCCCCAACACATCTATATGTTGAAGTCACACTCTCCAAATCCTCCGCAGGTGACTATATTTGCAGACAGGATCTTTAAAGGACTGATTAAGTTAAACAAGGTCATATGGATGAGCCCTAATCCAATCTGACTGGTGTCCTTAGAAGAAGAGCAGATTAGGTCACAGACACACGTAGAGGACAGACAAGTTGAGGACACAGGAAAAAGACAACCAACCGCAAACCAAGGAGAGAGAAGCTTCAGAGGAAACCACCCCTGCCAACACCTTGACCTCAGACTTCTAGCCTCTAGAACTGAGAACACACATCTCTTGTTTAAGCTGCTCGATCTGTAATATTTTGTTGTGTAACCCTAAGACGCTAAAACACAGAGTGTTTGTCCCCTTCACAGAACTCAGCTGTATGCCTTGGCACTAATTGGAGCTCAAGACCCCTCAGGCGTGGGCTGCAGAGATGATTAATTTCTTCCCTGTTGACTATTCTCAACACCAGATGAGGTGTTACAAAAAAAAAAAATTCGTGTCTCATACCATCCCTTTCAGGTGGTGTCATTGACTAGCAGACTAATCATGAAACAGATCATAAGACAGAAATGAATACAAAACTAGCGGGAGCCTTCTGGGAAGGATCTGGCTAACAGCTGCGCGAATGAATTCCTTTAAAGCAAACTCGAACCACTGAATGGGGCTGGTTGCCAGAGATTAGAGAGTTGGAAGTTTCAGAATGACTTCCTGTGGTCGGGGAGAGGGGCTGGAGGTTGAATCAATCGTCAATGGCCAATGATTTAATCAATCATGTCTGTGTAGTGACATCTCCATAAAAATCCCAAATGACGAGGCAGAGCGCTCTTGATTGGTCAAAACGCTGGGTCCTTGGGGGGGGGGGCGGTGTGCCTGGGGACCGCCCAGAAGCTCTGTGCTCCTTCCCACATTTCTTGCCCTGTGCGTATCTCTTCCATCTGGTGTTTCCTGAACTGCATCTTTTTACAGTAAACCCATGTATCGAAAGTAAGCTCTTTCTCTGGGTGCTGAGCCTGAGGAGGGGTCCTGGGAACCTCTGCGTTACAGCCGGTCAGTCGGAAGCACCTGGGCTGGAAATCGGCGTCTGAAGTTGGGGACAGGTCTGTCTTGCGGGACTGAGCCCGGAACCTGTGGTCTCTGGTGACCTGATGTTCACTCCCCCGGTAGACTCAGAACTGAGTTAAATCGTGGGGGATCCGCATGGCGTCTGGAGGGTGGGCGAACTGCTCGCTGTGCAAATCTTGCCCGTCTGGGGTCGGAAGCAAAGTGCCGTGCGAAGCAGAGGAGAAACACAGAGAGTGTGTCCCCTTCCACGTGACAGTGAGTGTTTCATTCATAGCTCAGAATTGGACAACAGCAGCAAAGCAAAGAGAGAGACAACGCGGTTTTTAAGTCCTGGGAAAGTCAGCTGCATTTGAGGGGAAATGGAGCCTAAGCACTAGAGAGAACCATCAGAAGTCAAATTTGCATGGCCAAAATCCTATAAACGCCAAATGCTGGTGTATCCAAAACAGCTGCTAAAACTACATTGGGTGGATACGGGCGATGGAGATAGAGGAAATTTATGTTTAAAGCTGGGGAGGGGCATCCGCTTCCATCTCTCGTGAAATATCAAAGGCCGAAAATCAAATCGGGGATCGAGTCATTCTGCCACAGCCTGAGTCTCACGGGAACTGGGCTACACGTGTTTGCTGCGCGTGTGCCTGGAGATCTCGTTGGCTCCTGGGTGGCTTCTTCCAGTAGCTATTTTGAAGCTATCGAAGGCAAACCATCTCGAAATTTAAGAGGGGAGCATCGGGGTCATGTGAAGACTTTACGAAAACTAGAGCTGGAAAGTTTTACAGAAACGCCTTCCCTTGGAGCAAATAGGGATATTTTAGCGGCGTTAAGAATCATGACGTGTAATAATTACGTAGGGTGTCACATGGGTACTAGACTCATCGGGGAGATCACTTTGTAAGTTATAGAAATGTCGTATAAATCACCATGTTGCACACCTGAAACTAATGCATCATATGCCAGCTTAAAAATAATAATCATCATTAACTTAAGGAATATGGGGTCACGGGCGGCACCGACGAAGAAGCTGCACAGACATCTCTCTGTGTTAAGAAAAGATTGACAACAAGGTCTACATCTGGGGGAAAATATTTTAATTTTGATGAAACTGGTCTCTTTCAGAAGCAGAGGCCCTTGAGCCTCGACCTTTTGGAGGAGACAGTTTGAGCCTCAGGCTGTGAGGGTACCGAGGGTCCCCGATGTCAGGCCCGGCACAAATGCCACCAGAGATTTATCCGTGTGACTCTTTTTATTAAGCTTGTTATTGTTTTCGTTGACGCTCTATATTTTGACATCCGTAGGCTTTGAGTGGTCTGCCCTTAATGGCAGTTTTCTCATAAATCTGTTATTTTTAGGCTTTTGTGGTAATACATCTGACATTATAGCAGAAATGGCTATGCTTAGAGCTATAGAGACAAATGCCAGAAGAAACAGCTAAAACAGATGAAAGCAGTGACTTGGGAGAGCAACTCTTGAGGGAAGGGAAATGTGTGGGCAGGGACATCCGTAAGCCTCAGATACGCAACACTGAAACAACATTGATAAACTTTTAGCACATTAATAATTTTCGGTAAAAGACGTAAGCAAAATTATATGCCTACGCAGTATAACGGATCACTTATATGTTAAGTAAGTTAACAGATTAGTTAAGCAACAGTTAAACCATTAGTGAAGAAATATCTAGCAACATAACAGATTAAATAAAGTTACATTCTCTTATTACCCGCCACTCCGAAATGCTGCCTACGTCATAATAAGTAGACTTTGAACTCATAGGCCATTGCCTAAGAAAGTAAACCAGGGACTAAAAATGATAAGGAATTAAAAACCAGGGAGACGGAGTGGGGGGTGAGGGGAGAGAGAGAGAGAGAGAGAGAGAGAGAGAGAGAGAGAGAGAGAGGCTGCTCTCAACCAAGGAGGTTGTTTCAAAAGCTTGTCTATCTTTGCCTGGACATTATGTGGGGGAAAAAAAACCACACTTTCTTGAGATTTTGTTGCCAAATTAAGGGGTGGTATAAATTTGAGAATTAAATTTGTACCACCCCTTAAGCAAATAAATTAAACTAAAATGTGGTCCTGGGCTGAAATCCTGGGATATTTAGCAAAAGCAAACATAAAGCACATCCCTTACTAGATCACTCAAGAGATCCACATATAAAATTCAGCTGAAGGTGAGCGTGTAGACCAAAATTACAAAATCCACAAAGAAACAATCCAATTTTAGTGATCCAACACATATTTAGCAAGACCAGTTGTAAGCCAGGCATTGACTTAGGCACTGGGAAAACAGCAAAAAGGAAGCGAAACCAAGGTTTCCAAAGAAACACGCATTCGAGTGAAGGCGTCAGAGTGTAAACTCACCAACAGCAGAATTAGATTCCCCAATTCCAGACAGCAGAGTAGCTGAATAGCCCGTAGGGTACAAACATCGTCAGAATGACTAAAATTAAGAAAATGCCAGGGTGATATGCTAAAATAACTAAATAAAAAACAAACGACAAAATACAGTCGCTAAAAAAATAAAAATAAATAAATAAACGCGACCCGCGGCTTAAACAGCTGACTTGACAGAGATAAAGAATTAATGAATTGACAAAAATATGAAAAAAAAATACTCAGAAATCAATAAGGACAAAAAAGATACGAAGAATATGAAAGGATGACATGTGGAGAGTCCAATGAAAAGGTCCAATTACTGTCGAAAGAATGAGAGAGAGGAAATCTCAAGACATAATTAGAGCATTGGTAATTTTTCGGAATTTATGACGTTTCATGGTAGGAGTACACTCTGGTGTTCCTCCTCTGAGCTGACTGGTCTATAGCATTCTGTGCATTCTAATACCTCTAACGATTTTCACATTCTATGATTATTTTCTGTTTACAATCGCTTTTTGCCTTCCTTCCTTCCTTCCTTCCTTCCTTCCTTCCTTCCCTCCTTCCTTCCTTCCTTCCTTTCTTCCTTCCTTCTTTCTTTCCTTACCTCTTACCAACACCCCTTGAACACCCACCACTCTCCCCCGCAGTGGAGAATGGGACGCAGAGCTGTGTGGGGCTGTGCATTCCAGTGGGAAGAATGGCCTGTACTTTCCCGGCTTCTGGAGATGGGAGGCTGGGAAAGGGCTGGTGCTTGCAGATCTAAGTTCAAATCTAAGTTCAAATCCTGAGGCTCGTTGGGACTCTGTGATGTGGGGCCTGTGAACTTCCGTTTCCTCATCATACAGTTAGGAGGATAAAGTCTATCAGTACCAGTCAGGGTTCAGGCAAAAGACAGAAGCCATGGTAATAAATTTAACAGAGAGAAGTTGATTAAGTATTGGTAAATGGCATGCAAAATGGAAGGAAGTTACGGGGTCGGAGGAACAAAGGGAAAGGGTCGGAGCAGTTGACCGTGGAAGCGTGTGGGAGGCCTCCTGTGGAGTGGATGCCCCTTGGTCCCCAGCAAAGGGGTACCGTCTTGTGTTGGCATCTTGGGCGCTCAGGGGACGGCCCGCGGACCTGAGACCTAGGACCGTTTCTGGGTCCGTGTCAGGGAAGGAGGGCAGGAGGACGCAATGAAGCTGCTTCGACCAGCGTTTGGAAAACTACATACTAGAAAACCAGAAGCCACTGCTGCTTAGAACAAACTGCTGATACCAGGGTGAAGAAATTTTACTAGGATGACGCTGGCTGGCCCAGGAAACTTCCATAAAGGAGAAAATCTCGCCTTCCTCTTTTGTCTTCTCGTCTGCTCCGGCATCTCCCGTTGGCAGAGCCCAACAGGCTGCCGCCGGCAGAATGGACACACAGCTTGCGGAGTCCCGATCCCACTGTCCAGACCATGAAGTCACAGAGCAGCGGGACGGGTTTAATCACAGCTTAACTGCTGGCCCCGTCAGCCTCGTGGCGAACTCAGCATCCCACACACACACATATATACACGTTCACTGTATATGACAACAGAAACTATATGGTTTTGCTAACGAGATGCTATTCTTTTTTGCACCAATGAAGACATTCTGGCCTTCTTCCCCAAATAAGGAGACAGGAAGTCCTAACTGTTATCGGATCTCTGTCTGGGGGACAGTCACAGTTAACCCTCTCTGGATTAAGTTACTTATTTTGCAAATTCGCTTATGGTCTCATCTGAATATTTTGTTACCTGAAGAGTCCATTGTGTTAGCCTCCGATAAGGTTGGTTAAATAAATAAAATAATAAATTTCATCTCTAATAAAATGAGAAGGTAAAAGGAGAGAGAGAGAAAAAAATCCGGTCAGGTGTGTGTACGCGTGCGCGTGCACACTTAAACTTGCATACGTACCCTCTTGTGCTATTTATAATTTTTTCCTTCTCTTACCCATTCTGAGTTTCCCTTGACCCCAGCAAGGATCTTAGCTGGCCAGCGTTTTTTTTTTTTTATCTTGTAGAGTGAGCAAAACATTCATTCCTGAAGGGTAGGGATCCTCCCTGGTTCTACTCCTTGCCTCTTTTCATTACTTTTTCACTAACTTCGACCCCTGGGCCCAGAAGAATGCAGAGGAGCCGCTGAGAATCCCTCCTGGCTGCAGATGGAGCCCTGTTTCCCGCCGCTCCTTCCCGCTAATTAGGACCGGTCATCCCAGCCAGCGGGTGAAGGCCCGGCTTTTCCTAACCTGCCTCGGAGGCCGCCGTAAGGATGCGTGGAGGTAACGATGGGGGCCGAGCATCTCCTAGGTGGCGGGGAGTCTGCCAACGCAAGCTCCTCCCGCGAGTTTTCCTTCAGGCAACACTCGTTTATTTGATTGAAGGTTAATCTTGGAGCCTTTCTGAAGAGGTCTCCAGAAAGCATCTCGCTTCTTTGCCTGAGTTCTGAATGGTGTGAGAAATAATGTATGTTAAAAAAAAAAAAAAAACAAGGAAACTAAATGATCGTCTTTATTAACTATCAAAGCTGAGCCAAAGGAAGTAGAAACGAGACTGCTGACAGAGCCCCAGGATGCCGTGGCGGGTTGGCCCACCTAGTCCCTGTACACGGGGGACAGCTGGGCCACGTGAGACCCACAGCGTGAGGAGCAGAAGGGGTCATGTGCTCTATGAGCAGCTGGTTCCTGAGAGAAAAGCAGAGAGTAGAGCCACATACGACCAACTGGTTCTCCCCGAGTTCACCAGGTCAATAATTCAGCCCAGCACCCCCTCCCCTCCCCCAGGAGGGCTGGGAGAGGAAAGGCTGGATGGAGGATGCGTGGTATTTGCTTGAGGAAAAAAATGCTCTACGTGGACTTTGGGAAGGGCCAGCTTCCCACGGTCTAGCAATTATCGATAAATATATGAGGATGGGCCAGATCCGTTCATTCCTCTGTGTTTGCAGCAGTGAAGGCAATCAACACATTCGCCTTGTCAGTCGGAGGTGGTCAGTCTGCTTCCTGAGAGGAAGTTCATGGCACAAAGACCCAGAGTCTGGTTTCCTACCGAATGGGAATTTCAGCCCCTTTTAGTGCTGCTTTATGCAAGGCCAGACGAATTGTCTATTCAATACCACTTTCAAAAAAACTTCACACGTTATGTACACAAAATTCTGTTGGGATGAAGTCCAGCTCTGAGGAAGATTCAAGTAAAATGTAGATTCAATTATATTTTTAGTCATTTCGTGGGGAAAAAAATATATCATTTTGTGTGTCAATATCCAGAAAGAGTTTGGATACTTCATAAGTTAGAAGTGAAACAAACAGATTATCCTGATATTCTTTCTTTAGCTCCCCAGATCCCGGCGTTTCTGCCATGTGTGATGGTGCTTCTCATTGCAGCAATGAACACACAATGGCACTGCTTCTTCGAAATCCTAGACCAAAGACAGAGTTATCTCCTCAGCTCTCCAGTTCTGCAGCCATCTCTCCTTCTCACATTTCCTCTCCGATCCTGTCACCTCAAATGTGGCCCATCCTGTTTCCCTCGGTGCCAAAGTTGGAGAACCATCTTCCTTTCACACAATCGGAGGGCCTGTTTTTAGTGACAATTGTGCTGTGTCCTCTGAAGGAGGCCATCTGTTCGCCTTGGCGGACTTGAGTGTCTCATGACCTGTAAAGATGTCTAAGTTGGCTCCTGTTATTGGATTAGCATCCGAAGGTGTGTTTTTGATCCTTTGGCTGAGGTACTGTCAGTCTAGAATCTCCTTCCGGGGGTACGGTTTCACAGGCTTTCTGGGGGCCCCTTGGGACCCCGATTGTGTGGACATCGTTCGTCTGCTGTTCCTATCAGCAGTCAACTCATTCCTCACTGGCCCCGTGCGGTGAAAAAGCTGTAAAGCCCAGACTATGGACATCATATCCCAATTATTTACTGTTTTTCAAATAATGCAGGGAACGAAATAATGAAAGAAACAGCATGAGCTCAAGTTACCCAAAACTCTGCTCAAATAGGCTCATTATTTGCAACCCAAATTAACTTTGCCGTAGACCACAAATGTCAGGTTAGTTAGCAGCGTGAAGAGATTCATCTAACCGACCTAGGCACAGTTACCTGAGGGAAATGAGAAACAGCAGATAATAGTGAGCACCGAGTGCCTTCATTTATAATTGTAAAGCCGACCATTGCCCTTTCTTCCCCCGATGGAAAAACGTGTTATAAAGTCATGAAATTACTGTTCATAGCTCCAGAATAAACCAGCATTAGGCCAGTTGGCTAAGCCGTAGCATTAATTGGGGGAAGATCAAGGTGAGGAGACTCGCATTTATTAAAAACATAGCAGTGATTTTTTTTAGGTGGCTTCTTTTGATTACCTCTTTTAATCTCCATAGCCACCGAGTGAGGCAAAGTTTCACTTTATAGATGAAGAAAGGGCTCTTGGAGAAGTTAAGTATAACAAGTCCAAAGTTACCCAGCCTGGGAATTTGCTAAGAGTGAAGATTCCAGGGGCTCTCGCTGCACAGACACGCGAATGACAGCTGTGCGAGGACACGTGAGTTACCGCGGCTGCCGGGAGTCACCTCGCTCTGTGTGTGTACATCAAACCGCCATGCCGTACACCTTAAGTATACAGCTTTTCCTTAAAAACAATGTAATAAATACAAAAATAACAAAGCCACCCAGCCAAAGAGTTGGAAATCAAGCGCAGATTGGCCTGAAGTTCACAGCCTTTCCATTCCGGCACAAGTGACACACACAGACACGCACACACACACACACACACACGCACACACATGCACGCACACACATGCACACACGTTCACAAGCTTCACAGTCCTTTGAGAGTGAGAAATCATGAATTTATTCAACACACATTAAGCTCCCGCCCTGTGCCCTCTGCCAGCCCTGGGGACAGGGTCCTCACAAAGTCCCTGTTTTCATGGAGACTTCGTTCCAGGGGGCGTGGCCAACACTGAAACAACAGTTGCTGAAGCACAGTGAAGGGCCCCCAGGTTCTGCTCTGACGCGTAAGGAACGTGCAAATCTCGACTCCTGTCCTCATAGCGACGACGAGGCCAAACCAACTAGAAACCAACAACTCTCCTTAGACCCAGCCGATAATCGAGGTAGCAGGGGGAAACCACCATCCCTGAAGCTGGAGAGATGGGCAAAAACGGGGAGCAGAAACTGGTGCCCTAGCCTGGTGAAATGGAGCATCGCTGGCTTGAGAAAGAAGGTCTTTGCAGGACGCCCATGCTTCCGTGAGTTTTATCTCCAGGAGAAGGGACACACTCAGCTCCGGCCCCTCTGGCCTTCCTGTGTCACCTGTGGGACTGAGGGAGCTCTCGCGAAGGGCACAGCCCAGGGACGCAGGCTCGCCGAAGGACTCAGATCGAGTCAGAGGACTGGAGACGGAATGCCCCCCCTCCCTCGCCCTTCTCACCCCCTCAGTAGCCCTCCTGTAAAGTCACAGGGTCGCAGAGGGTCACGGCTGACATATATTACAATCTCATAGCCCCAGCTCTCTCTGAAACATGCCCCAAATTCAGCCACACCCTCTTTCTTGTCCCACTGACTTTGGTGTAGATTCTCATCAGCTCTTCCCTGAACTAGCAAAACACCTTGCCGACAGGGCTGCCTGGTCCCAGAACCTCCTGCCTTTTCTCTGCGTCACCTCATAGGAAGCTTTTTAGACAGGGGACCTGGTCACTGCTTGAGGTTCCCTCCTGTGTCTGGTAGGACGGTGATGAGGAAGCAGGTAGCCTAGTGACAACACAGCCTGCCATCATAGAGCCTCGGTTCAAATCTTGGCTCCATCTCTCCACAGCTGTGAGTCAGACACAGGGGGTGGTGCCTGGGCTGTCTGTGGCCAGGTCCTCCACCACTAATACGGAGACATCACAGCACTAACGGGTCATCTCCACACCATCGCCTTTGCTCATTTCATGATTGCCTCCTGCATGCTAGACACTGTTTCCGGTGCTAGAAATGAGATGAAGTTTGGTTCTGTAAGCCAATCAGAACATCTGGAACAGGATGGGCAAATACGGAGGGCAGGAGCTTGTCACTCACCAATCCTTCGTCTTGGTTCTTATTTTCCAGAAGGCTGGTTAAGTTCTTGAGCAGAAAGACAGAGGGAGAGAAGGAAAAAAAATTGACCAAGATTTCCTTTAAGTCTGAGAAGGCGGACGTTGTAGGCAGATAATGGATGTGTCAGATCTATGAATCTGGAGGAACTAAGGGCATGGTAAAAAGACCAAGATGCACCGAGGGAGACTGGACCTGAAACCAGCCAGGATTTCTGTGCCCTGCTGGCCTGGTACCACGTGGCCTCCTTGCCATAAGGATTTTGTAGGCTGAGACACATACAGGATATCAGCAGCGATCATAATTAGAGCATTTTCTGGGCACCAAGTAATGATCCAGAATTCTTTTGAAACTTTAAAAAAGGAATGAGTACATCTTCTTTATCAATCATATATTGATGGGCACTTAGGTTACTTCCGTATCTTGGCTATTGTAAATAATGCTGCGATGAACATCACTTTGTAAATTATATAAATGTCTAACCCATATGCCGTATGCCTGAAACTAATGGGAAATGATATTGAATGGCAACTGTAACCGAAACAATAAATTCAAAAAAGAAAATGAGTGCTAAATATATATATTTCCACCAGTCCCGTGCGTGAATGGAGGCTTAGAATGGAGATTTAATATAATTTAAAGTAAAAATATACAAATGTGACATTATCATGGGCCTCAAATTGCCTAATAAGATACTAAACAGCCACATGTGCAAATGCCATTTGAATCCAGCCAATATGGAAGGTTTTTTTGGAGGAAGCAGACACTGTAAAGAAGATTGGGAAAAGGAAGGGCGGGCTTATGTTTCAACAGACTGAAACGCTGGCGTGCCAGAGTCCGGTCTTAGCATTCAACTCGCCCCCAGGAGACATTCTGTAATCAGCCCCACTTGATACCTGTCCTTTTGGCTCTATCCTCAGACCTGCTGAACACAATCTGAACTTGACACTTCATGTTCAGTCCCAACTGGACGAATGAATGAAGCCATTCTACAGACATGATGGGACTTCTGGATTAAATCCAGTTTCCGCTCACGGGCATGGCTATTCTTCTGAAGACTCATGCAGGATCCGTAGACTCTCGAAGAGCGAGGTAGAACAGGTAGAGAGAAAGGAAGCCACCCTACCTCTCGGAGATAAAAAACCCCAAGTGCATTTCATGCATAATGAATTATCAGCCAGAGTATATGACTTTGACATCAGAAGTCCAACTGCCAAGATTCAGTGCGTGAGTTCAGCACATGGATGGAGCTGCCTTCTTCGTAAGCACTCCCCAAATCCTCACATCCAGGGTATGCCCGGTGGACGGCTGCTCCAGTTTCTGTCATTTGCTGAAGGACACTGTCAGAGGTGGGGCGGGAAAGAGCTCAGAGCCCTGAGTTTGAGTCCTGCCCCAGTTTCTTAGCTACTTTATTAGTTAGCAATAGGTGTAGCTGGAAAGCTGTTTATGAGGATCAAATGAAATATGGCGGATACAGACTATTTGTCAACTGTAAAGGACAGTTATTCGATGATGTTATGCCTTTTATAAAGGACATTGATGATGATCGCTTAATTTCAAACGATGTAAATAAAATAATAGCGATATTCACGCAGTACCTACTACAGACAGAAAACGTGATGTTCTAAATTTTTGCATGTTTTAATGCATCTTATCCCACATGAATCTTATATAGTGCGTGCTTTTATTATCCCTATGTTACAGAAGAGGAAACTGGCACACAGAGCAGTTAGGTAAATAACCTTAGGGCACACAGCTTGGGAGTGGTGGAACTATAATGTAAACTAATTTGCCTGGTCCTTGAATTCTTAGTTTTACCATGGGGCTAGGCTGCTTGTCTGAATTTTGTCTCTAAGTGTTCTTCCGTCTTACTATGCTTTTCATTTCTTATTCATGTGCTTGTTTCATTTGTCCAGGTCTGTATCCAGAACGGATGGCATGACCTGTGTTCCCAGGAGCTCGCACACTGGTAGAAGGTTAGCTAGCACCAGGATGGATTATAAGAGACCCATCAGCTGTAAGACTCCAGGGCTATGGGGTTCAGAGGAGGGGTGGCCAGCTGTCTAAGGCCCCGAAGAAGCGTCTGTCTTCCCCAAGGGGGTGGCATGAATGCTGAATCTCTAGTGAGCATCTCAGATGCCGAGTACAGGGGTTGGACAGTAGAGAAGGCATCTGGAATATGGCAAACAGCCCAAGACTCGGCAAGAGCCTGGTTGTTCAGAGAAGAATAAGTGAGCCCAGAACAGCCCACAGAGGAATAAATCTGTCCAGGTTAGTGGGTCAGAACTTTAATCCTAAGGCTACAGCAAGTAATGAGTCTTAATAACGGGAGTGTTAGCATCTGTCCTTCATCTTAAGGACGTGATTGACAACATCAGTGACAAGGAAAGTAATCGTCAGCCCTTCTGCCACCAGCACAAGGTGAGGATCCTCTTTGCATTCTATCCACTGGGAACCCACAGTAGGTGCCTAGCTCTGATTTTTAAAAAATTCTATATTTCTGAGTGCTTGCATTTCTAGGCAAGTGTGCCAGCTCTGTGTCCTGCAGGTATTCACGTAGTTTGTTTTTACGTCTTTTAATTGGGTAAATTGCCCTGTGAGACTGACACATGTACTCATGTGGCGTCTTTCCTTTTTGCTGTTCCTTTGCTGTATCTTTTGGTAACTGTCTTGCAGAACTTATAATCAGCATACAATTAAATAAAAAAGCAATCAACCCAGAAAGATGCCTCCTATAATTTGCCACAATCTCGCCTGGGCCCTGCATTGCTTTTACCGTTGGATAATTCAAGCCTGAGTAGCAGCACTACATTCAATTATGAGCAGTCTCGATATTGAAGGCGTACCTGGATACAATGCAAAATCAAACAAATCAAGACTGTCTTGTTCCCTTTGCGGCCTACAGAAATGGGGACTCAGCGGGTGGCAAAATAACGCACACTGACCAAGGTCCCGTAGAATCACTAGTGAAGGCAGCCTGGCCAGTCAACACTGAAAATAATCGAGGGACACTTTTCATCAGAGCTCTCTTTGATTTGCTGTTAAAAGACTTGGTTAGGAGAGAAACGCTGTTATTTCCAGCCTAGGTTAGCACAACGAATACAGTTTCAAGGCGTCATTAATCATTTGGTCAAAGAGGCAGCCAGGAGTCAAGTGTCGAAGCTCGTTCTGTGCCGAGCACCTTATGAATAGTGTTGCTAATTCTCACGAGAATCCTACCAGTGTGTCGATTATCCCCATGATGAATTTGAACCACAAAACCTCAGGAAGTTTCCTAGAAACTCAGGAAGGAAAGAGATATTTTATATTTTCTGGGAAACGTACTCATGGTTACAACATGATACGATGTTTTGTAAATGATAAAAAAAGTTAAGTTGCTTCGACACGATCAGAAGAAAGGCAAGCTGGGCTGCTCTGCTTCCAAAGCTGGCAGAGCCTGTGTTCCTCGGCTCAGGCCGCTGAGGGGCAGAGGGCAGAATCTCTTAAGGTCCCCGTGATGGTCAAGTTCATCACAATGTTGAATGGCTTAGAAGAGCCCGAGAAACACTGTATGACGCATACCCTTGTGGAAGATTACAGTGACGAGGAACGCATTTGCCAATCACCTTAACATCCATCAAAATGTAAATCAATTTACTCTTTCCTGAGCAACTACTATGTGCCTGGCATTAGATGCTGAGACATAATGGTGGACGAAACAGAGTTCCTGCTTCAATTACATTCTGTCGATGACCAGATAATAAGTAATAAACAATAATAACAGCAAATAAGCACTACGAAGAAAAACATAAAGTAGGGAATGGGTATAAAAATGAGAGTAGGGATGAGGACAGGGGTTCCTTAGGGTAGATGGGGTGCGTTCACAGAAGATGCACGGGGTAGGCACTGAGAGGAGTAATGTCTGAGCCAGGACCTACGTGGAGCGACGAGGAAGCTCTGCAGATGGAGACTCTGAGGGGGTCCCCGTGTGCCGGCGGGGCCCAGGGACGGCTGGGAGGCATTTGGAACCGGGTAATACGAGGTCCTATGGGTCACGTGAGGACTTTGAATAACGAACACACAGATAAATAACAGTAATAGCAAACACCGATGCGCCAGACAGTGTTCTCAGTCACATCTCTGGAAAGCCTTATCGAACGCTCCCAACGATCCCGCTTCCCAGACGAGGACTCGCAATCAGTTCAAGGTCCTGCAGCTGGTCAACGAGGAGCCTGGATCTGGAAGTAGGTGGTGGGGCTCCCACGTCTGTCCTGGTCATTACTGCACCACGGCACCACCGAAAACAATTCGTGCACTAATAAAACAAGGTCCCAGGAGAGTGGGTGATGAGAAGCTTCTTGGCAGGGCTTCCGGCTTTTTAGGTGGGCCGTATGTACTTTGTCCATCTGCTCTTGAAGCCGCTCAGAGATTAATTTTTTAATTACCGCGCCAGCGCAAATCAATAATGGCATTTTACGGAAGTGCAATGTTTAAAATTTAAGCTATTGAGTCATATTATTTCAGCAAGCCCTTAATGGAGGGCGGGATCCTCAGTTATGAGTCAGACATAGTTTCCCGGTAGGACGTGGTACCAATCCCCGTGAGACCCAGTCACCATTCTTCGGGATATTGACACGGTGTACGGGACGAATATTTTTTGCCAGCTGCTTCCTCTATGAGCCGGAATGGAAGAAGTACAGCAAATACCGTAGAGGAGAAAGCTCACTCCGAAACATCGCCTCAAGCGGACGTGGGTTTTAGTCTTCCCTCCATCACTCACTTGTGATTTCAGAGAAGGTGTGTCATCTTTATGCATTTCAATTTTCTCACTGACCAGACGGACATAATACCTACCTCACAGGATGTGGGGAAGAAATAAAGGACACCAAAAAGGATGACCATTGCTCCTGTGACTGGCCCAGGAGTCGAAAGGGGACATTCTCAGCATTCCCAGGGTGGGAACGGGGCGGAGCTGACCCGTGACTGGGCACTGTTTCTAAGGGCACAGAACTGAAAAGTATTGGTTATTACACGAAGGAAAAGAGGATAATTGTAGGAGAAATGATAGGTTCACACATCAGAAATCCCAAGTGCATATAAGCATCCACCCTAAATGGCTTTGTGGGTCAAGATTTTTCAGTTGGGGATATTATTAGATTCTTATTTGGGGATATTATTAGGTTCTTATATAACGAAAGAAAAGACAAATTACCAAAAATGTTATCTAGGTGAAATTCAAAATATAGTAATAATGAGTACAATTTATTTTTGTACTACAGGTCTACTAATGAGAATAATGGAATTTGGGGGTTAGGTGTGGCTAACACCGCACTTAATCAGGATGCAAACTTTGCGTTCCGTCATCAAATCTGTTGTAAATAATCATCTGTTAATGCTGCTCTGTAATAAGGTTTTACATATGTCAACTTTTTTCTTTTTTAATTTATTTATTTAAATTAGTTTCAAATACACAGTACATTGGTTAGACATCTATATAGTTAATAAAATGATCCCCCACAATTGCTCCCTCCCTCCCCCGGCCTTCCACCTAGCCATTACATTAATGCTGACTGCAATCCCCGTGCTGTGCTCCCCATCCCCATGACCATCTATCAACTACTAATTTGTACTTCTTTAATCCTTCACCCCAATCTCCCAGCCCCGCAACCCCCTCCCCTCTGCCTATCACCAAATCGTCCACTATATTCGTGAGTCTGTTTTTGATTAATTTGTTCTTTTTGTTCCTTAGATTCTGCATATAAGTGAAATCATATGGTATTTGTCTTTCTCTGACTTATTTCTCTCTTTTAAAGTGTTTTTTACAGATCGGTACTGACAAATATTGATATCAATTTATGAGCATGCAATCAAGCACATTCATCATTCGGAAAGCAGAGAATTTTATTAGGTCCTTCTCTACATCTACCTTTTAACATGTCATTACATTACAAATTACTCACTTTCAATTGAAGGTTAGGTGGAAGTTCCTCAGCTGAACATTCAAATTGGTTTTAAATAACGGAAATTTTCGTTATGCTTGCATCATGGTCTAAAAAACAGTGCTGGAACAGTAGTTAGAGCACAGAAAATGTGTCCGTTGCCAATTTGCAGGAGAATGAAAATCTTGCTTCTTGCTTTAATTTCTGACAACAGCAGAAGTTACAAAACGGGTTCACATTACTTGTGATTTAAACAACACTGTCATTGAAATGACTTTAGCACAGTCGAAGGTTTGCATGTCACTGTTTCACCTATTAATTTTGTGTTGAATTCATTACACGATGTTATCAAGGCTACTGCAAAATTTAATTTCTAAATCCATTCAATTACATAATAGTGGCTGAGGGTGGATTTTCTCTTTTAGCAACATTTTAATCTTGGCCCTGAGCTCAAACAATTATGATAAGTCTTTAAGCCAATGAACGATTGCGTGGTAAATTCAGGATATTCAGCCTTTATTGCTGCCCCCCCCCTCCAAAAAAAAAAAGTCACAGGACCGATGATGGCTAAGCTCACAAGAGGAATGAAATATCCCAATAAGTCTATTTTGGTAGAGTGTCCTTCCATTCGACTTTGCTTGATATTGATTCACGTATTTGGATTATGTATTTTTTGACAAGAATATCAAGAAACGATGCTATATTCTTCTTGAAATTAACACACAATATTTTGGGGAGTTATTTTGAGGTTATTCCATTTTTCATCAAACTTTTTAAAATTTATGTATCGTGTACATATTTTTTATCAGTATTTCCTAGTAGTTTCCTAGTTTATTCAATGAGTTAGAATCCTTTACTATCATTATTATTTCGAATGCTCAGTTTTTTTCCAGATTTGTCCAATTAACCAGGACAAATTTTTTCAGGTCTTCATTAACCTGCCTTCTATGTCCTTTGACATGTCCCTATCATTCCAACTACAATGTCCCTATCATTCACTGAGCAATTTCTTACTTTCTCACATAACAACATGCTTCAGATTCCTCTTGTACTTTCCTCGGTCCGATCATGGAACCAGATATTTTTCAACAAGCATTGGTTCCTTTCTTTGGAAATTGTATTTAGAAACCAAGCTCTGGGTACTAAGTGTGCTCTTATGGGAGACCCTCCCAAGACGAAATTAAGGATCCAGGCCCTTTTAGGGGTTGGAGCTAAGGCATATATATGTGTATACTCACGCACACATTGACATCGATTTTTTCCTGCTTATATTTAAAAGCATGGTTCGATACAAAAATTCCAATCCCAATACAATGCCACAGGGTTCAATTTAGCTTCCTGTTTCCTTGTTTGTAAGTGACCTTCTCCGCTAGAGAGACATCTGTCTCCCATTATCCTTAATATATGTATTCATTTCATCAATCTCCCTGTATGGACCTGACATCGTGGCCACTTTCCTCACCTGGCACAGGGCTTATCTCATCATCAAAACTCATGGAGCACCTATTATGCCCCATGCAAGGCGTTAGGCATTTCGGGAGCAATGACAGGTGAAAGCAGCATAGGCTGCTAGGGAAGCCAGGTGAAAGCAATCACACAGATGAAGATGTAGTTGGAACCGGAAGTTAAGCCGAGAAAGTGTACGGCTTGTGGTACCATCGGAGCTTATCCCGATGGCCCCTGACCCGGGCTCTGAGGAGAAGTGTCGTGAAGAAGTGGAGTTTCTAGTGAAAGACAGAGAAAATCTGGCTGGATCTCAGTGAGCAGAGGGCAGGTGGAGGGAGAGAAGTCTGTAAGAAAAGCAGCAGCCGACTAGTATAAAGTCTTTTGGTCGTATGGGGGTTGGTTTGCAGGTATCGAATAGGGATGTCGTGATAAAATTTTTATTTTCAACAGATGCCTGTGGTTATAAGCCAGGAGTAAGCTTTGTACACCAGTTTGGGAGCAATTGCAATAACCCACATAAAAGATGACGGCAGCTTGGACTAGCGAGGTCGTTGCAATGCTCAGTAAATATGTGTCGCCTGTGCTCGTGCATGCATACATGATTCACGTTATGAGGGGACTCACAGCGCCCGCCCTGATCGCATCCGTTTCAGCCAACGCGTCCCTCATGACCACCTAGATGTGGTCCCCTCTGTGACTCTCGGCGCCCACCCCGCACGAATCCGTGCGGTGGAACGAACCGCTGCAGCCCCAGGTGCGATTTCCATTTCCATGTTTCGTAATAACACCGTCCACACTGTGCAGAAACCGTGTAGTCCTTTGCCTTTGTCCACCGCTGGCCTTTGTTCCTTTCAAGATCAGAAACCACATGCCCAGATCTAACTCAGGCAGAGCCGTATTTATTTTCGGGATGAAGGATTCTTTTGTGAAGCTCCGAAGGGCAAAGGATATTTCAGTCTGTGAGGGGTGGAGGATGGTTTAAAGAGCACTTATTTGGAATCCGACTTCTTAGCCGAAGTTCATCCTGTAACGTGTGGTGTGGCCTGGGGGAAAACATCTCTTCCTGGTCGGACCTCAGTTTTCTCATATGCAAAGTAGTGAATAATTCTTACTGCGCCCTGAGTGAGTCCTTGGAGCCAGGTACTCTTACTAAAGCCTCACGACAACCTTCTGAATTAGATTCATGTTTTCCTTCCTATAATAAATGATGAAACAGAGGCAAAAAAAAAAAAAAAACCATTTCGTAACTTGCCCATTGTCCCCATAGCCAGTGGCAGTCTAGATAAACCCAGGCGATCCAGAACCAGAGCTGATATTGCTAATCATGACTCTGAAACGGGCAGTCACAGTCACAGAAGATCAGCTCTCTAACCTGGCTTCGGCGAGGTACTGATGCTGATTATGGGAAAGTGGCTCGTGGAGAGGTGAAGTTAGCCGGCTGAGGCTGTGCATATACATATGGGTAACCACAGTAGGCACAGATTAAGGATTATTCACATACTATCACACTGTTGATATTGAGCATTGAGGGGTGCACCGAATAATACAAAATGTCCCCAATGCACACGTTAATTTCAGATACTGGAATTAACTTCAGCACAGCTGAAGTTGACTTAGTGAAGAAGCATAACAAAATATCAAGACGAGACTAACACCCCCATCAACGAGGGCATACTTTAATTAACTGAATAGTAAAGTGAAACGAGAAACACACACACACACACACACACACATAAACAAAAACTGAAGTCCATTCGGTGTTCACGTTTAGAATGCACGGTACGGCCGGATAGTCTGTCAGACACTTGAATCTGGTCCCTAAGATGCTGGAGAACACGGCAGCTGGTTTTTCATGATTTCTCACCCTTGCTGTCAGCCTGCAACTTGATAAAATGGAATCATTCCAGGTGTATTGGAGTCGAGGCGCATTCAGGTCTCCTGTGAGAGACAGGTGAAATGCTCAGTGGGGCGAGGAGCTTTTCAAGGCCACCGGTCACTAATTACAGGTGTGGGAGAATCCAAACAGGGAAGCCTCAACAGGAGACAGAGCACCCGGGAGCAGGAAAGCTGGCTGTTTTCCACCTTACAGCCACCAGGTTTCTAAAAGCCAGCCCGTGCACACCTGTCACCAAAAGCTGTTCTCAAACTCAGAGGCACGATTGACTCCGCAGGAGGCTGCCTCCTGGAGACTTTTGCCCACAAAGTACAATGGCTGGTGCCTGAGGGAGCACCCTGTATTTCAATTCGCTGATTTTATAAGAAAATGGAAAAACTTGTGTATACGCACACACTCAGAGCAGAGTCAAGCAAACAAACACAGAAAGAGAGGGAAGATTACGTGCTTATGTCATCTCGCTGAAATCGTCCAGCGACCTCTTGAGTTGAGCGTGTTATTCTCCTCTTCCAAACAAGAACCTGAGATTTAGAGAATTTAAATGATTAATCAAGTCATCAAAACAGAAAGACAAAAAATCAACTCCAGTTTATCGGGCTCCAAAGCTCATACAGTTGTCTCCCATTATCTGTGGCGGACATGCTCCAAGACCCCCAGTGGATGCCTGACACCGTGGGTGGTACCGAACCCCACATAGACTATGTGTTTTCCTACACATACATACCTGCGATGAAGTTTAATTTATGAATTAGGCACAGTGAGAGACTAATAACAATAACTAATCATAAAATGAACAATTTTAACAATGTACTTTAATAAAAGTTATATGAATGTGTTTTATCTCTGTCTCTCTCAAAATATCTCATTGTACTATATGCACGGCACGGTCATGCAGACGAAGAGATGCTTCATGTCCTGGGGGGATGGAGAGAGACAGCAAGAGATTTTATCGCACTACTACTCAGAGCAACGCATAATTTTAAATTTATGAATTGCTCATTTCTGAATTTCTTGTCTAATATTTTTGGACCACAACTGACCGCGGGTAACTGAAATCACAAAAAACAAAACCCAGGGTTAAGAAGGGCCGACTGTACATGCTTTACAACATGGGCTGTCTCCCATGGAGACGTGGCCAAGGCTGGCTTGGGTCCCCATTGCCTCTTTTCAAAGATTAGTTATCACTTAACTCAGGGTCACAAGCCAACTTCGAGTCCCAGGCATGGCCTTAGGAATTACTGTTTCATTCAGAATGCACTCTATGGT
>NW_011888944.1:788084-794703 GCF_000151845.1 Pteropus vampyrus | reverse complement strand
GGATGCCTGACACCGTGGGTGGTACCGAACCCCACATAGACTATGTGTTTTCCTACACATACATACCTGCGATGAAGTTTAATTTATGAATTAGGCACAGTGAGAGACTAATAACAATAACTAATCATAAAATGAACAATTTTAACAATGTACTTTAATAAAAGTTATATGAATGTGTTTTATCTCTGTCTCTCTCAAAATATCTCATTGTACTATATGCACGGCACGGTCATGCAGACGAAGAGATGCTTCATGTCCTGGGGGGGATGGAGAGAGACAGCAAGAGATTTTATCGCACTACTACTCAGAGCAATGCATAATTTTAAATTTATGAATTGCTCATTTCTGAATTTCTTGTCTAATATTTTTGGACCACAACTGACCGCGGGTAACTGAAATCACAAAAAACAAAACCCAGGGTTAAGAAGGGCTGACTGTACATGCTTTACAACATGGGCTGTCTCCCATGGAGACGTGGCCAAGGCTGGCTTGGGTCCCCATTGCCTCTTTTCAAAGATTAGTTATCACTTAACTCAGGGTCACAAGCCAACTTCGAGTCCCAGGCATGGCCTTAGGAATTACTGTTTCATTCAGAATGCACTCTATGGTCGTTAACACCCCAAATTGTGAGAGATCAAGAAGCAAAATTGGGATGGGGGCGGGGATTCCAGTCAGAAGACAGAAAGCAATTTAGAAAAGAACAGTAAACGAGTGGGCGTGTGTGCCTCCCGAGATTGCCTAGTCTCGTCCATCTTTGCTTCTCTTTAGCAGGTAATGGGTGTCTGAAAATGTTTCCTGTAGGATGAGAAACTGAGCTTGAAACCTCAGAGTTCCTTCCAAGATAGTGCACTCAGAAACCAGAACTTTCCTAAGAAATGCATGGAGATTATTTCCCAGCAGAGAGAAATCCTTGCCAGCCTCTCCACTGATGCTGACCACACTTCCGGGTCTTTGTGGACCCGCGTACGCACCAGACCTCGGACTAAGTGGTTCATTATCGAGAAGAAGTCGATTAAGCAAACCTCATTTTTGCGGCAGAAGCAGGATAATATTTCAGTTAGCGATCAAGGGACTGATCGCCTGGCATTTGTCTGTCCATCCTCTGCTTCTGCAGAAGCTGGTCCAGTGCTGGCCACAGGCAGGAAGGCCACCTTGGACTAGTCCCTTTATCCTAACACACTGTCATGTTTTTCACAAAAGGACTTTGATTCACACTGAGTGCCACCTATTTAGACTGGAATTCTCTCCTCATGAGGACTCGTTTGAGGGAGAGACTCATGTGGAAACGGACTCTAAAGGTTAGTGGTGTCCCACTGTCCGGACACTTGGTTCTCATTTTCCTGATGCATGACTGAGCATCATCTTTGGTCCCCAAGAGGTAGGGGATGGCTCCTCCTGTGTGTCATTGCATCCCAAAGTCTAACCAGGTGCCGCTTAAAAATACCTGTTGAGTGAATACATACAAGCATTAACATACTTGGATGAATTCCTGCCCAATTTTTTCTTTTAAAAAAACAGAGAGGAGGATATTATATATATGGAACATCTACTATGTACTGAACGTTATGGTAAGTGCTTAACATGCATAATTTTATGAGGACGAGTGTGATCATTTTCATACGAGGAAAAAGAAAGCTGAATGTAGTCAAGGGACTTTTCGAGGGTCACATAGGTAGCAAATGACAGAGCTGGGATTCAGGCCCATGTGTGCCTGACTCTGACAGTCAAGGGTTGTTTCTGTTCGGTTTTGTTTTTCTGTTTTTTTTTTTTTTTTTTTCCCCACATCTCTAACAGTTTTGAAGTCCCTAGAGTAGAAAGCATAAGGTGGGAAAAAGTGGAAAAAGAAATAGATAACCCAATTTAGATGGATCTGAGGGCATGGGAATGTGTCTAAAATACACTCAAATGAAAAAAAAAAGTTCACAAACAAAATCTAGACGTTCCGGTTAAGAAAGATTTGCGCTTGCTAGAAAACCAGATAAGACAATCGAAGATCACCCTGTGGTTGGCTGGACTATCACTTCAAAGAAAAATGGGCAACTTCTCAATTCCCCTAGGAGGCAAGACGATCTTTTGATGCACATCATTACGTTTATCAATCGCGATCATTTTTCCTGTGTAATGGGGAAACATGGAGACAGTCATTCATTTATTCATCCGTTCCTTCAAAGTTTCCCGGGCACTCGCTAAGTGCAAAACACTGTACAAAGCTCTGAAGCTGCAGACTCCCAAGCCTTGCCCGCTTCCTCCAAGACCATCCACGTGTGGCCAAGGCACCATGGCACACCCCCAGGCTAGGTGGAAATCAGGTATCGAAAAATAAAAGAACAAGGTCAGATTCCTGGACCAGGCTACGCCAATCAACATCATAAACAAGAAACGGCTTGATTCACTTCTCTCCTGGGATAAAAGCACACTTCCCCCCCGCCCCACCCCCCCAGGAAAGATGTGGCCCCTAACATCCCTGAGCATCATGGTCCTTAGTGTGCCTCATGCAGCAGTCAGGGATGATTCACTCTGTGTCCTCCGGTACGCAGGGCGCCTGCAGGAGAGGCGGAAATGAAAGCCAGAGCAACCGGATGCCTGCCTCTTACAGATATATCATTAGCATCGATCCCTCGATAAAGACGAACGGAACAGTCTGGAGGCACGGTGGCCGGGTGACAGTGCAGGATGCGGGCAGGTCAAACTGGATGCAGAGAGTGGTGACAGAGAAGCCCAGCCGGGGACATGGGAGAGGCTCCCCACAGGATTAAGGTGGCTTTTCAATCACTGCTCACATTAGCCCTGAGACTTGGTGATGTGCATAGACGCAAGACACATGGCATGCCCAGGCACTGTGATCTGAAGAACAGGCACACATGGCCATTCCTTTCCAATTTTCTCTGACGGCAAATGCCAGTCGGTCAGATCTGTTTAGGCCAAAAATAAAAAATAAAGCAGATTAAGGTCTTGCTGTCTGGTTCCTATTTATCAGAGAGGCGAGTGGGCTGGCCCTCTTCCGAGAACTAGCGTAGCATTCTTTAATCTGCCTTCTTTAAGAGGAAACTGTAGCCAAAGCACCATAACTTTGCTTAAACCAGCCACTGGCCGTTGCTATGGAAATTCCAGTTTCCGGGTACCCGAAGGCCGCCCAGCAGGCAGAGGCAGGATGCAAATGGCTTCTGTCTTAGAAGAGCTTTGCAAAGTGTCGGACTCTGGTTTTCACAGAGATGATTCTAGGCAGAATCTCCCAGTTTATGACTTCATTGGAAGAAATCCCCAAGGAACATAGTACTGAGGGTTTTTTACAGGGTTCCGATGATGGGTCCTTCTCCATTTGTCTCCCTTTATGTCCCAACCCCACCCCGGGTGCAGTCATTTGGACTCTGCACCTCTTCGTTTCAGCCAGATGCAGCCAGCTGTGGACATCAAGTCTGCTCTGTACTCCGCAGAGCGCGTAGGTCGCCCCGAGCCTTTACTTCCCCTGGCTTTCTAGTTTGCAAGACGTGCACGTTTATGGGAAATGTTAGACGGACTTTCTAGAATACGATTCTCTCCTCACTCTCACATACTCGTTTTTCAAGATCCAGCTCAACAGTCCCTTCGTCTCAGCAGTTCTTCCCTGCCCCTCCCCTGGGAAAGGAGTCGCCGCTGCTTCTATGCGGAGATGGCGTTTGGCATCTCCGTCGCAACACTTATCACGCTGCTTGATAATAACTCACACATATGCTCATTTAACGAAAACATATTCTCCTTCGCTCGTGTCCCGCGTCCTGGGACCGTGATGTGCAAGACATACCGTGAGGACAAGATGTTCTCGTGTCTCTCTCGTGGAGCTGACCATCTGCTTCTCCCTCTGGACTTGACCGAGAACCTTGCATTGGTATTGTGATCACATAGCACAGGGTCCAAATTGAATTCCATCCGAAGACTGCCTCGGGGCCTCTGGAGAGTATGGTTAAAAATCAAGGCCTGCATCTGTCCCCATTTCACGGGTATCTGTGACTCCTCCTTGTGTGTGTGGGTCTGGGGGCAGAAGGACAGCATGTGGGCGCAGATAGCAGGGGACTTGGAGAGGTGCAGGGGTGGGGAGCCTTTCCATTTACCCTCCTGGTTCTTATTTGGGTCTGTGAAATATACTGACAACAGGCAGATCGAGAAGAAAAGATATACGAATGTATTAAATTTTTAATATTACTTGCATGGCGGCATCACAAGAAAAAAAAGTGAATACTCACAAAAGTCACGGTGATATTTGAGAGTTTATAAACCATCTTCGTAGGGGAAGGGGAAGGGTGGTGGACCACACGGGGAAGGTAAATGATTTTTAGGGACGGCGAATAGGCCCTTAGAAGAACAGGTGGGAGCATGACAGTTTGTGACAGTGTGTCTGGGTGTGGCGTCCACCTGTCATCTCCTCTACTGTGACTAGAGTCCATTTTTCTGGTTAATGAAACTCCCAGAAAGAGGATTTACGACCTCTTAGCTCCTTTGGGAGGATCTGTCTTCAGGCAGCCAAGGGGGGTTCAAAGAAAGCCTCTCCCTGCCTTTGCTGTTTGCTCAGTGCCTTCCAGGCTTAAAATAACCAATATGCCCAAGTGGCATTTTGCGGGGTGGCGTGTCTTAAACCTCCTTCCAGTTTAAAGGAACGTGGCTCCCATTCCCCTGGGCTCAGTAAAGCTGGAGCAGGAGGTGGCAGGTGAGGAGGTGACGCTTCTGTGCGGTGGGGAGGGATGAGCGAGGACCCGCCGGGGGTGGAGGAGGAGGCGGCCGTGACGCAGGGCGCGGAGAGCTGCAAACGCCTCCCTCCGGTCTCCTCTCCGCTGGCCTCTGCTGGCTCTCCGTCCGACCCCGTGACTGACACTGTCTTTTGCTTCCCGTCCCCCTTACCAGCTAGCCCAGGGGCCTGTCTGCGGGTCATCCAATCCGCCTCTCCCCTTCGGATCACACCTGAGCTGCTGGTGTCGCTTGCCAAGTGTCCAGCATCACCCCTTCTGGACAGGCAGCCGTCAATTCCAGTTCATGGGGCATTTAAAGCAAGGTTTCAATCATCCCTTAAGATGTACCAATTGCATGTTTATCTTTCCTCTGGCTCAGCAGCGTTTAATTTCCTGCTTTGTTTGGGGGCTGCCGTTGTATCGGTCATGCAGACGAGCGGCCACAATTCTCTAACCTTGCCTTGCGCATCCTGCTCCCTGTCACCCTCCCACCCCAGCCATGTGTCCCTGCTCCCGAGGAGCCTGCAAATCTCCTAGCTTCTTCCTCCGCGGTGCTGTCCGTGTCCTGCGGCAGTGCCCACCACAGGAGCCCCTTCTCACCCCACCCTGAGCTCTTCAAGGTCTCTATCAGAACGACCGCAGTCACCCCGGAATGTACCCTCCTCTAGCATTTCCGATCGGTCATCACTAAGCTTTTGCGAACCTGCGTTGTCCCCAGTGCCTGCTCAGTGTGGCATTCGAGGCCCTCGAGAGCTTGCTTTTCATTCTCATCTCTTCCCCGCTTCACTAAGGACTTTGTTCTACCCTCACAGAATTAGGAGAGGAGGCCGGTGTGGTGGAATTGTCACACGCTGGCAGAAAGGGAGCTTCATTTCAGCATCAGCTCTGCCGGTGATTACTAAATGACCGTGGGCGACTTACTTTAACTCACATACGCACTGTTTCTCTGTTTCTCCATTTTTTTTGTTTTGTTTTGTTTTATCTAAAACACAGATCAGCAAACTGTGTCCCATCAGCCAAATCTAGCCTACTGCCTAGTTTCGTACATGGTTTCATTGATGCACAGCCATGTCCATTCATTAACACGTTGTCTATGGCTACCTTGGCACGTAACAACAGGCTCGAGTAGCTGTGACAGAATCTGTCTGTCCCACGAAGCCAAAAATACTTACTCTCTGGTCCTCTGTAGAAAAAGTGTCCCAATTCCCTATTTATAGAATGATCTTTGATGTGTCTATAACTTCTAACAGTTACTGATTATAAGTAACTAACTAAACTTATGATAATTTTGTAAAAACAAATCCCATGTATATATAGACACCAGTGAAAAATTAAGCTGTTTAATCCTCGGTGTATTGCCACTTCTGTGGTAAGGCAGTGCAGACAGGTCATCTCATCTCTTTGGGTCTCAACTTCCCCCTTTTTTAACTGATGTCAGCATCTCCCTCTTAGCGTCGTTGTGAGATCTGAAGGTGACAATACTTGCCAAACCATCCAGCCTCAACCCTGGCCTGCAGCAGGTGCTCAGTTCATGTTACTTTTTCCTTCCCTGAATCTTCTCAGTCATTTCATCCTACCCGGTAAGTAGAGAAGAGACAAAACGTCTTTCTTTCTTAACAGGCCTTGACATGAACTCCCGCCACTTCGACACCAATACTTCATGGCCAACTTGGCTCCAACATCTACACAAATACTTGGATTCATGTGCAAGCCCTCTCCCCTCCCTTTTCTGTCTTTCCGTGAGTGAGGAAGGCAAACACAATCCCCTTGCGTAGTTACTGGCTCTACAAAGGGTCAGGTTATTCAGGGCAGGTGCCACTCCGGAGCCTGGGGGACAATAATCATCTTGAGATGCATCAACCGGACAAGAGCTCGAGTGTGGAAGTTCAGTTTAGCCTCTCGTCATCTTCACCTGCTTC
>NW_011888944.1:785347-788034 GCF_000151845.1 Pteropus vampyrus | reverse complement strand
CGGTGATTACTAAATGACCGTGGGCGACTTACTTTAACTCACATACGCACTGTTTCTCTGTTTCTCCATTTTTTTTGTTTTGTTTTGTTTTATCTAAAACACAGATCAGCAAACTGTGTCCCATCAGCCAAATCTAGCCTACTGCCTAGTTTCGTACATGGTTTCATTGATGCACAGCCATGTCCATTCATTAACACGTTGTCTATGGCTACCTTGGCATATAACAACAGGGTTGAGTAGCTGTGACAGTGTCTGTCTGTCCCACGAAGCCAAAAATACTTACTCTCTGGTCCTCTGTAGAAAAAGTGTCCCAATTCCCTATTTATAGAATGATCTTTGATGTGTCTATAACTTCTAACAGTTACTGATTATAAGTAACTAACTAAACTTATGATAATTTTGTAAAAACAAATCCCATGTATATATAGACACCAGTGAAAAATTAAGCTGTTTAATCCTCGGTGTATTGCCACTTCTGTGGTAAGGCAGTGCAGACAGGTCATCTCATCTCTTTGGGTCTCAACTTCCCCCTTTTTTAACTGATGTCAGCATCTCCCTCTTAGCGTCGTTGTGAGATCTGAAGGTGACAATACTTGCCAAACCATCCAGCCTCAACCCTGGCCTGCAGCAGGTGCTCAGTTCATGTTACTTTTTCCTTCCCTGAATCTTCTCAGTCATTTCATCCTACCCGGTAAGTAGAGAAGAGACAAAACGTCTTTCTTTCTTAACAGGCCTTGACATGAACTCCCGCCACTTCGACACCAATACTTCATAGCCAACTTGGCTCCAACATCTACACAAATACTTGGATTCATGTGCAAGCCCTCTCCCCTCCCTTTTCTGTCTTTCCGTGAGTGAGGAAGGCAAACACAATCCCCTTGCGTAGTTACTGGCTCTACAAAGGGTCAGGTTATTCAGGGCAGGTGCCACTCCGGAGCCTGGGGGACAATAATCATCTTGAGATGCATCAACCGGACAAGAGCTCGAGTGTGGAAGTTCAGTTTAGCCTCTCGTCATCTTCACCTGCTTCTGATGTGATGTTGGAGGGAGGGTCTTCCCGCCACCTTTTGAGCCAATGGCGTTGTTTCAGAGAGAATGGCCCTCCCAAAGAACAGATGAGGCATCCACGAAAACCTGCTGTTCGGGTCGTGTGCCTTGGAGAGAAATAGTCGAATGGCCTCCCCAGCGGGTGCTCCCCTGAATTCGTCACCGTGTTGGTTCTGAGGCCAGTGACTGGGCACAGTGGGGACACTGGTGCTGCTCGTGGAATGTGGGATGCCTCCAGAGGGCACTGTCGGGTAGAAGACTCCACTGTGTGTCTGGCTAAGAGGATTGCATCCTTATCGGTGTGTGGGCACAGGAAGTCCCCGGTACCATGTGACAGCCGGTTGCCAAATATTTCACTGGTAGGAATGTAGAAAGCAGAGGCAGACACTTCAGGGGCATTTTAGATGGCCAGTCACAAAATGAGGAGCTCGGCAATGCTCTAAATGGGAAGACTCAAATTAGATTTAACCACGTTAAGAAATGTGTTAGGCTTCGGGAGGATTTGGTTGGGAAAATTGCCTCGGGTCTCTTCAGACATTTTCCCCATGATGAGCAAGAACTTTCATTCTGGAGAATGTTGTTTACCAAGCCTATGAAAGATTTGCATCTATCACCTGAACAAACAAAAATAAATGTGGTGAAATCGAGCCAAGGTGTCAGGAGAGGACGGAGTGCGTGGTGAATTTGCCAAGGAGAAAAATCTCTGAAAAGTCCCAGGGTGTATAAAGCCCCCTGTGATAGCCATGCGAACCCACAGGTATTGAATCTGCTGTATGCCTTCCGGACATATGCCCATTCTGTGACGCCAACGTGGCCATTTATAGTGCTAACGACCAAAATGCAAATCGCAGGGGGCGGGATGTCAAAACAGAGGGCCGCAGGTGGGAAGCAGCTTACCCGCTTCATTGCTAGTTTCGAACGTAAGTAGGGAGCGACCAGCAGTCATCTAGAATAATCACAGTGATTAGTACGCGTGAGGGGCTAATATGCTTTTAAGCATCTCGCGTCCATTCCCTTGCTTCGGTCTCAAGGCCACCCGTGGAGACATTTCACAGACATCATCCCCGATTTATATAGAAGGAAGGCAGGGTAAGGAAAAACTTACAGTGGAACAGGTATGGGACCCAGGTGTTGCGACGTTATGTCCTGGACTTGTATCACCGCTGAACATTTCTATACTCTTCACCAGATACATATGTTTATATGCTGTTTTCAGCATAATGAATGTGTTCATTATCCCTAGGAAATATCTAAATAATTCGCATTTAATGATTGCTGTTATGATAAATTTAGTCATCATTCTCTATAAAGATAAGGAGATAAAAAAGCTTCTTTTTTTTTTTTTTTGCATGTTTTCTTGTTATGGGAATACAGATCCATTTTCATTACATGTCGGCTTCCGCTTGGAAATGTCCACTGTGCAAAACAATGCTTCTGATTTAACGCTTCTGTCCCTTAGCAAGAGAGAGTTTAGCACAAATAGTCCTGTGGACGCCTCACCTGAAGCCCGTCCAGGACCCAGCCGTGTGCCTGGAGCTGCTTGCTCTGCCGGCCGCCAGCGGGAGGCGCGAGGGACAGGCAGCCTTCCTCACGAACTTACTTTAGGGGCTCAGCTCAGGGCTGGTTCTCCTCCCCCAGGA
>NW_011888944.1:779717-783517 GCF_000151845.1 Pteropus vampyrus | reverse complement strand
CAAGAAAATAAGTCACACTCTAGGGATTCCACAGCACAGTCTAAATTTCAGAGGGGTCACAGTTTCGCATGGTAAGAGGCTCCCTCTAGAAGAATCTTTTCCAGGATTAATTAGCTATACACCACGTGTTAATAGCCCTGATCATTTTAAATCGAGACCTTTATATACTCCGTGCATATAAATACGAAGATACACTGACGAAACATAGACCAAGTTCTCATTTCTACCATCTGCCAGGCAAAAAAGTGTCAATAATTTGTTACTTTCAGAACGTGTTGTAAGGTGAGAGACAAACATTTTCTCATCCAGAGAACAAGCTTTGATAACTCGGTCTTGAAAAAAACTAATGACAATAGGCAATATCGACATTTATTGAATATTTTGGTTACGCCAGGCAATAATCGAAGTGATTTACATGTTTTAATTCTTTGAATAATTATATCAGATGAATATTATAATTGCACAAGTCATAACTATGGTCCTCCAAAAGGGACAATTTTGCTCCATGGGGGAAATTTGACAACGTCTGGAGATATTTTTAGTTGTCAAACTGGGGGTAGGGATTGGAAGGTGCTGGCACCTAGTGTGTAAAGCCCAGGGATGCTGATAAATATTCTACGATGCACAGGACACTCTGAAGCACCAAAGGATTACCCGATCCCAAATGTCAGCAGTGCCAAGCTTGAGAAGCCCTGCAATAGGTTGAAGAAGAAATAGAAAATCTGAGGTATCCAACTGAGATTCTATAAATTGAACCTATAACCAGCCTGCCCACCCTGCCTCTCTCGCTGCCCAAATAAAAAATGGCAAGGTGTTACAGACGAGTCTCACCAGAAGTCCCTAACTCATTTTATTGAGCGAATGCAATTTTAATCTCTAAATCACACAAAGACATTTCCAATAGGAAAATTATAAACTGATCTACCTAATATATATGATATGAAATCTTTTACACATCAGATCCAGCAAGATACAGATGAATGTATCCTGACCAAGTCGAGTTTATCTCAGAAATCCAAAGATGGTTCAGCATCAGAAAATCAGTTGTTAATGCACACCAATCAATTATAAGAGAAAAGCTATGATCTATGTGGAGAAATATTTTTTAAAACTTTAAGCTTCAGTTTTGAAACATAAAAATTTTTAAATATTAAGATTATAAGGGGATTCTTTAAATTGGCATCTATTAAAAACTTTTGTCAAAGATTGTACATAATGATACTATTTAGGAGCATTTAAATGAATGGAACAAGAATTTTGGAAAGTATCATACATATTTAGAAACAGACCTCTTACCTAAAGAAGAAAAAGGAAAAGGTAATGTGAATAATAAAAATCAGAAGTGACAGGATTGTAAACAAAGAAAATGCAGGCCAAGCTATGAACCATTAAAGCTAGTAAGTTGGTGTATCTAGGTTGCTGTAAGCAAGATTAGCATATGAAAATCAATGGCGTCTCTATACCTCATAATAATTAGAGACTGTAATGAAACGAACTCATTCACTATAACGACAAATTACAAGATCCTTAGTAACAAATGTCCCCGCAAAATGTGCAATTCCTTTATAAAGAAAATTGTAACACATTATCGAGTGACATTAAAAAAATGCATTACTAAGTGGAGAGATATAAAAAGTTCCTGGGTGTAAGGGTCGACATCACAAAAATGTCAATTCTTCCACATTAATTATGAATTATGGATCCCATACAATTGCAACAGAGTTTTTAATGGGAGTTATCCAGCCATTACTCTTATTTACATGTAAGAACAGAAGGCCAAACAAAGCCTACGACAAGTGTCTCTGTGCTGCCCGGTGCCCAGCCTCCCACGCGAGAGCAGTTCCCACTGAGCAGCAGGCGCCCAGCCCCAAGATGACCGCCAGTGCCCGGGCTTGGCACAGAAGCTGCAGAGAGAGAATGGTGAGGAGGCGGTCAAGCCTTGGACAATGCGCATATCCATGGTGACGTGCAGAGTCTAAAGACCCAGGGCCACAGAGGGACTTTGTCAGTACGTAGTTTACTGTAAGACCAGAAGAGTGTTTCGCATTGCCCCATGAGTAGTCGACCAGAATCACTACCACTGAATTTTTCCATCAGTCTGGCAAGAAAGGAGCTTAGCATCAAATTTTATATGACTTTAGAAAAAGCAAAAAAAAAAAAAAAACAGTAATAGCCAATGTTTGCAGACCTGCGTTTGGAGAAATGCTCACACCCGTTATCGACACGTCTACCATTTGAAGCTCATCCATGGAACTCCCGATGAAGTTTTAGCCTAGAACCTTGGGCTAAAAACTCATATCACAGAGATTTCCCTCCTCTGCACCCCCTCTGTTGGGACAATGATCACGTTATGCATAACTGTTGAAATTCTTTTTATCTTCTGAGTCCCAGGGACTAGCACGCCTGGCACATAATAGCCACTCTGGAAATCGCTGCGCCTTACTTCTGGCAGGTGGGAAGTCACACTAGCTGTGTGCCTCCCGCTTCACCAACAGGCAAGCCTAGGTCTCACGCAGGACAGTGACATTTAGGAATGTCATCTTGATGTTTTGTTTTTCCTCGAAGCTCCAAGCATCTTTCATCCAACTCTGTCGCATATGAAAATCAGTCATTCTTCTCTCAAATTTCTCCCGGCTTAGTGCTAAAAATACTGTGCCGATCCAAACAAAATAACCTCCCCACCCTCTTTCAATGGTCTAATTTTCAAGTGAAAATCCAGGGATTCTGTCAGAGCATTGAGTGTGGGACCTTTCTCTCCTCTTGCAACTCACAGGCTATTATGCTAAAAAGCTTTATTGTCTGTCTAATAACCACCAGTAGTTAGTTACACAGCTCGGTGGTTACTGCAGAAGAAAAACATAATGAGAGGAGAAAAAGGTAAACTAATAAAGCATTCTTTGTTCTGGTACGGAGGATAGTGGGCAATTTCTTCCTGCTTATCGACCACGTGGAGAGTTTGCTGTGATCCACGCCTTCTCAGAGGCTGAGAGCCGCATCCAGGATTTGGAAAAGGGGGCCGGGAGGCAGAGGCTGGACACGCCAGGAGTTTGAACATATGCTGTCTCACTGAGACCCACCAGGTGAGGGCGAGTGGTGTTACCCCTCTTTACAGGTTAGAAGAAGGTTCACAAGTGTGAAAGTGACTTGCCCAAGGTCATTGAAAAGGCTGAGGCCGGATGTCAAAGGGAGCTCTGTCTGATACATAAGTAGCATCTCTTGAATGTCAAAAGTCACAGCCTTCTTTATCTCTATCACTCCAAATCCTCCTCAGCTTTCATCATCCAAGGTATGTGTCCCCTCCTCCAAGAAGGCTTCCATGACTGTCCTATCAACCCAGAGTAATTTCAGTTTGCACCCAATAGGTTGGCTCTGAAGATGGCTATTTCTTTACCCACCCGCCCTTCTCCCGGGAGATGACATCCTTAATTTTCTCGTTTGAAACGAATCTCTCGTCTTTGGGATGTCCACGGAACTTCTCGCACAGCCCTGGAAAGGCTGCTTTGGTGTGCGTTGGATTATAATGACATGTACGTTGGACCTTCTTCCCTGTGAGGGAACCAGGTGTGTCGTTTTGGTTGAGAGCACAGATTCTGTGTATTTTTAAACTACATCGTAAGAACTAAGGGGTCCCCCCTCTGGTCAGTGCTCAGCTTCCAAAGGGAGAAAAACCACTGGTAACAAAGAAATATTACATTCGAGTCGGGGCTTAAACATTTGTTTTGTCCATGAGACAGAGATGCTTCTTACTTAAACCGCAAAAGGCATTAATTTAACAAACACTATGTAAAGCCTACTCTGCG
>NW_011888944.1:776748-779667 GCF_000151845.1 Pteropus vampyrus | reverse complement strand
TCATCATCCAAGGTATGTGTCCCCTCCTCCAAGAAGGCTTCCATGACTGTCCTATCAACCCAGAGTAATTTCAGTTTGCACCCAATAGGTTGGCTCTGAAGATGGCTATTTCTTTACCCACCCGCCCTTCTCCCGGGAGATGACATCCTTAATTTTCTCGTTTGAAACGAATCTCTCGTCTTTGGGATGTCCACGGAACTTCTCGCACAGCCCTGGAAAGGCTGCTTTGGTGTGCGTTGGATTATAATGACATGTACATTGGACCTTCTTCCCTGTGAGGGAACCAGGTGTGTCGTTTTGGTTGAGAGCACAGATTCTGTGTATTTTTAAACTACATCGTAAGAACTAAGGGGTCCCCCCTCTGGTCAGTGCTCAGCTTCCAAAGGGAGAAAAACCACTGGTAACAAAGAAATATTACATTCGAGTCGGGGCTTAAACATTTGTTTTGTCCATGAGACAGAGATGCTTCTTACTTAAACCGCAAAAGGCATTAATTTAACAAACACTATGTAAAGCCTACTCTGCGTCAGTCTCTGGTCCAAGAATTTAACAAATGTATAATCGTTTCGTAATCCTAATATTCCTATGAGGTAGGTACTCACTACCCCGACTATGCAGTTGAGAACACGGAGGTACAGAGAGAATAAGTAACTTTGCCCAAGGTCACACAGCATCATTCGCCCAAATGTCGGAACTGAGATTCAAATCCAGGCCATCTGATAAAATTATGGGTCACAGATACTGTCGATAAAAATGGGCATCTTCGTAGAGTTCACCAAATGATCTGCCATAAACTCTTATTAATAATTATTATGCTCTACTCACAGAATTTCTAGTAGGAAAAAAAAAAGAAGGAATAAATATTTATCGAACATCTGATACTTTATGCTTAGAAATTAAAATGTTATCTCATGGACTGACATCCATAAAAGAAGATTATTATCCTCACATCACCAACGAGGGACCAAAGTTTATAGGGATGAGAAGATGAGCAAATGGCCCGCAGTTAGCAGCAGAGCTGTGACTGGAATCCACGGCCCTCCGAATTAAGAGTTTTGTGTTTAGCATCTTCATGAGTTTTGTGTTTAGCATCTTCGTGTGAGGCGCACTTGACATGGAATTGCTGTCAAAATTGTCCTTATTCTTCTACAGAACAGTCGATACAGTAACTGTTTGCTTACCGCTAGGTTCTCTCTCTACAAATATCACTAAATCAATCTAAAAGCATATTTTTGGCACAGGAATATTTTTCCCACTTTGATCACAATTCACCAATTGTGGTTCATATTATTGCACGGTGCTTTGCAATGCTCTGAAAACCATTTTTCGCTCCCTGTTAATTGTGTCTGTCTTCTCTCTTACTTTTCGTTTTGCTGAGGGAAAAGCTTGGTTTGCAACAAAGGCACTGCATAATTTTTTTCCCTTCAGAAGTTGCTGAAAGCCCACGTTCGCTACGCTGTCTGCCTCTTCCTTTGTGATCAGCCCTCTGCCCTGTTCTGTTAAGGACTCCTCTCTTCCCTGGGCTTAGAATAATCAGAGAAGCATCTCTTCATTTTTTTTTTCCCCCCAGTTTCCTTCCTTGCCAGCCACATGTTCCGAGCTGATCAAAAGTAGCTCGTTTGAGTGTCAAAAGTGCTTCCAGGAGCGCTAAACTGCAGAAATTCAATGTCGCTCAGGTACAATATATGTATCATTTATAGATAAGCAGATGAAGTTGGCAGGTGTTTCTATGAGCACTGTGACAGTGGTTAATTCTCTCGGTTCAGGTTCTCGTGAGTTTATTCAAAGGTCAGTTTCCAGTGACCAGGAGTCTGCAAAGTGTGGTGTTGCTTATCCTACTAACTCTAGCATAAAATCACAGTGATGGCAACATTATTTCAAAAACAGCAATGACAAAAACAAAGTACAACTAGTTCTGTGAGATACACTCTCATTGGCTTGAAAGCTCATTTTCTCCCCCCCCCGCCCCCGCCAAAAGTAGTTTGTTTGCACCTGTCACCTTTCACCTCTTTTTATAAAAATGTTCTGTAGGAGGAAACCTCAGAGAGACAGTCCTATGCCATAAATGAATACGAAGGAAATACAATTGCACCCCTCCGGTTCCTTTCGAGGCTGAGACAGAGCATCTGTTCCAGGCACCTTCTCTGAGCCTTTGCTGACAATCTTAGGAGTCCTTGGGCTTAAAAAACATCACTTTAATCTCCCCCTTCATCCTAACATGGCATCCTCCTGTTCCATGTGTTAGCCTCCAAGTTTCCCCTTTTTATAAGCATGCCGGCCATACCGGAGTAGGGCCCACCCTAATCATTTTATCTCGACTTGATCACCTCTGCAAAGACATTCTCTCCAAATAAGGTCACATTCTGAGGTCCTCGAGATGAAGGCTTAGACATTTGAATTTCAGAGGTCACAATTAACCCATAGCAACTTCCTTGGTAGAACGTGGTCCATTAAGCAGCACACACAAGGACTTTTGGAGAGGCAGTGGTGCAGAGGGGAGCTACACGGGTCACGGAGGCGGATGCTGGATTACAAATTCTGGCTCTGGCCCTTATGGGCAGCCCGTCTGGGCAAGCGACTACCCCTCTCCGGGCCTCATTTTCTTCTAATGTAAATGGGATTGTATTAGTACCCACCTACCTTACCTGGCCATAGTGAGAGTTAAATGAGATAATATAAGTAAAGCTCTTAAAATAGTGTCTGGCACTAAATAAATATGTACTGAAATTTGCTTTTTGTCCCTTTTACTATCGTTGGCCAAGGCATAAAGTAGATGTTCGATAAATATTTATTCCTTCTTCTTTTTTTTTTCTACTAGAAATTCTGTGAGTAGAGCATAATAATTATTAATAAGAATTTATGGCAGATCATTTGGTGAACTCTACAAAGGCACCTATTTACTATATATAATTTTTGTAC
>NW_011888944.1:769625-776473 GCF_000151845.1 Pteropus vampyrus | reverse complement strand
CACAGTGATGGCAACATTATTTCAAAAACAGCAATGACAAAAACAAAGTACAACTAGTTCTGTGAGATACATTCTCATTGGCTTGAAAGCTCATTTTCTTCCCCGCCCCCCGCCCCCGCCAAAAGTAGTTTGTTTGCACCTGTCACCTCTCACCTCTTTTTATAAAAATGTTCTGTAGGAGGAACCCTCAGAGAGACAGTCCTATGCCATAAATGAATACGAAGGAAATACAATTGCACCCCTCCGGTTCCTTTCGAGGCTGAGGCAGAGCATCTGTTCCAGGCACCTTCTCTGAGCCTTTGCTGACAATCTTAGGAGTCCTTGGGCTTAAAAAACATCACTTTCATCTCCCCCTTCATCCTAACATGGCATTCTCCTGTTCCATGTGTTAGCCTCCAAGTTTCCCCTTTTTATAAGCATGCCAGCCATACCGGAGTAGGGCTCACCCTAATCATTTTATCTCGACTTGATCACCTCTGCAAAGACATTCTCTCCAAATAAGGTCACATTCTGAGGTCCTCGAGATGAAGGCTTCGACATTTGAATTTCAGAGGGCACAATTAACCCATAGCAACTTCCTTGGTAGAACGTGGTCCATTAAGCAGCACACACAGGGACTTTTGGAGAGGCAGTGGTGCAGAGGGGAGCTACACAGGTCATGGAGGCGGATGCTGGATTACAAATTCTGGCTCTGGCCCTTATGGGCAGCCCGTCTGGGCAAGCGACTACCTCTCTCCGGGCCTCATTTTCTTCTAATGTAAATGGGATTGTATTAGTACCCACCTACCTTACCTGGCCATAGTGAGAGTTAAATGAGATAATATAAGTAAAGCTCTTAAAATAGTGTCTGGCACTAAATAAATATGTACTGAAATTTGCTTTTTGTCCCTTTTACTATCGTTGACCAAGGCATAAAGTAGATGTTCGATAAATATTTATTCCTTCTTCTTTTTTTTTTCTACTAGAAATTCTGTGAGTAGAGCATAATAATTATTAATAAGAATTTATGGCAGATCATTTGGTGAACTCTACAAAGGCACCTATTTACTATATATAATTTTTGTACGTTCCATACGAAACTTTCCAAATGCCTTGCTGAATTCAAACATATTTTTCCCCTCCACCCATCCCTGATCTATCTCACCACCAGCTTCGCCAAAGATAGGAACCATTTTATTAGAAATAACTAGTTTTTCAAGAATCCCCAGGAAACGATCATCTCTATTGGTTCACGAACCATTTCTACATTTATTCGGCCTAAAAATCTTTTCTCTCATTGAGTTATTTCTCCTTTATTTAACCTATAATTCCGCTATGTTAATCTGTAGTTCCAGAAATTCGTCTATTTTCTCTCCTTCTCATTCGCAGTCCCGACACACACGCATGTGCTTGCACACATATGCACACACTTCTTTTATTAACAGGTACTTATTTGCTGTCTTCCATATCTTTAGCCATTCCCCACCCTCCATGCTCTCATATTACATGACTGTGAACTCAACAGCCTCAGGTTCAAAGTTCATTCTTTTCACGAAGGAAGGAAGAAAACCGATAATTAGGGAACATTCTAGACATTGGGAATTTCAGAAGAGATATTTCTCTAATGTTATGCCTTTCCTAAGGTGACACAGCTAGTGAGTGTCATAAACGGAATTTGACCTCGCAGCTGATTTTAAAATGTGCAAGTATTTTCCCACTATTGTACAGTCTGAATAAAATAACCATTGTTCAGCCCTGTTATAGTCAGGGCGATTGTGGCAGGGTGTTTCTTTATGACCCGTGTCAACTTTTCTCCATGTTTCACAAAGCTCTCAGAAGTACTGGCTGTGTGGCAGGGTCCGGGGGCTGAGGCTGGAGTCTGTGATGACAGCCGAGACCTCAGAATGAGACCAGTGCCATCTGGGAGTGGCAAGACCTCTTTAATTGATTTAGAAATCATTTATTTACGTGATTCGAAAAATATGACTTGGCCAGCGTTAATCCTAATCTGATTGGTAGGCAGGCGGGTGACAGGAAGAGACGATGACAGCGGGCAGCCTCCCCAAGCCTCCAGCTTCACGGCAACAGAAAGTCACAGCTGACTGCCCAGCCCACGTGTTGCCCAACTGCAGGGTGTGATGACAAAGCGGCATTTTGAGAAGTGAGATGCTGCTTTTTTTTTTTTTTTCAATATTGCCATCCTGCCAGGAACTGCTATGAAAATGGAAGGGGTAGGTTTTCCAAACAGCGCCAAGTACTGTGGAAGCGCTGAGCTCGTACGTTTGCCCAGTTGGATTGTTGGCACAGGCAACCCAAGTGTTTATTAAAGGCCCAGCTGTCCTGGCTGGCACACGGATGCTGTGCAAACAGCCAGACAGAGGAGCAGCCCGCGCTCAAGGCTCCATCGGTAGGACCTGGCTCTTGGCGGCTGAGAGTGTGAGCATCTCGTGGTAGGTGTGTGCAACGCTGCATGGCTTGCAAAAGTGCGTTCTCCTCCCATTCGTCCAAAGTACACCTCTTATGATAGGACGAAAGATGCAATCTGGCTTTCACACGGGAGCACCACAACCCGTGGGCGGCAGAGTCACAATTCCAAGCCACATCTTCGGAGTTCTCCACCCCGTGCTCTTTTTATATTACCTACTGCCTTCTCCACAGACTTTGCACTTAAATGTGTTACATAAACACGCATCTAAGATGCAGATCTTGAAGTGGCAAGATTTCGAATCTGAAAGACACCTAGAAGCCTGAGCACAACACCCTTATTTTATTCATCAGGGACCTGAGCTTCCTTGGAAGTTCCGAGGAGTCCTCAGGACAGTACGCACTTTGCAGATGTAAAGCCTAGAACTGCAAGGAGGCTGATGATTCCCATGAAGGTTATTTGCATTTGAATTCAGACGACCTTGGGGCTAGCTCTCTCGCTCAGGTTCCTTAGTCCCTGGTCCAGGCTTTTCTCATTATCCCATCTTGCTTCTCTTGTGGAAGCCTGAATGAAGTATTGATCGCCCTCAGAAATGGGAAAACGCGGTGGGTGTGATGGGAGGATGGACTTATTGAGACACTGGAACAGAAAGAGAGAGACAGTGAAGTTAGGCTGAGGTTGCCACTTCAGGAATTGGCTTCGGTCTTCCCAGTCATGGAACATCAGCCCAAAATAAAAAGAATGGTCTGAACACAGACAGCCCCGCCCACGACAGAGCCACGAAGTAATCTGAATCAGACACAGCTTTGCAGGCTCTGCTTGAAGCAGGGGTGCAGGGTACGAAGGGAACACAAATGTCAGAAAACCGGAATTCGTAGTTCCGGGTGCAAAGTGTCATACTCTGGAAGGACTAAAATTAGATCCGCAGAGCACTGAAACATGTTGAATTGAAATTGACTTTTTGTCATTTTCCATGGACTGAACTGAAATAAAGTGTCCTAGAAACTTCTCTTTCCGGCTCCCTTACTTACAAAAAAAAAAAGACAAGACACATACACACACATGCATACATTCAATATACATTCATTCTTTTAAAATAGATCAGCAAGACGAATGAGATGATGTTATTTATTTTTAATCAATAAATCAATATTTATTTATTGTGAGCCACCAGGATAGCATGATGGGATTTAAAAGGCACAGCTGCCTGCCTTTAAGGAAGTCTGAGTCTAGCTAGCAAAATAGACAGGGACGTAGCTATCGAAACACGACATAGAGAATACAAAGAATAAAATGATTTACCTGAAAAATATCATGGGAGCCGAAGAGTGATTATGCTGTCGCGGATTAGGGGGTGCTGATAAGAGGTGATGGAGGGCATGACATTAAGCAAGTAGAGAGATAGAGACGGCATCACAGAAAGAAGGAATCATGGAGTAACGACAGGGTCAGGTGGACGCAGGAAATAGACAAAGACTTAGCAGATATCAAAACAGAACAGAAAACCTATGTCAGACCCGGGGAGAGTCGCTGGCAAATAAAGGAGAGGAAACAATGCAGATGCATTGGTCTTTCTTTCGAGATACTTGGAACCTCCCTGCCGAAGACCAAATGTTTGTGTCCCCCCCAACATATAAATGTGGAGGCCCTACCCCCCAACGTGACAGTGTTCGGGCGCCTTTGGGAGGATTAAGTCAGGAAGCTGCGGCGAGCCCATCGCCCCGACGCCGGGGTGGGCGCAGCGAAAGTCAGCGCTGAATGTGGGATAGCGCTATACACCGCCCACGGGATGGGCAGCCCGTGCTGGAAAACCCGAACCCCGGTCCAGGGTTCGGGGTGGGGTTCCGAGGTTTACAGGGAGCAGGTATGTGGAAGTGCTGGCAGGACAAGCTTTAACTGGAGGAGCTTGGAGCTTGGCCATTTATGGCAACGGGCGCCAGCACCGGGTCCTCCTGAAAAACGGATCCTTCTCTTCGGAAAGAGTCCAGAGTTTAGGTTCTGGTTTTGCCCCAGTCCTTCGGTTCCATGGCGGAAGCGGGTGAGACTTTGGATCCGGGGCAGCTGGAGGTCGCAGTTCTCCCCTGTGCGCATGCTTCGGCTGCGTGACTCGCAGTTTGGGTCTGTTGTCTCTGAAAAGCAGCTCGGTGTTCCGTTCAACAGGGTAGGGCCGTTCTGAGCCAGTTCTGCGGTTATGTCAACATATGGGGTATAGCAAGACGCCGGCCATCAGTACATCAGAAGGAGGGCCCTCACCAAGAACCCTACCGTGCCTGCACCCCAACCTTGCATTTCCAGCCTTCAGAACTGTGAGAAATAATTATTTGTTGTTTAAGTCATCTTTTTATGGTATTTCTTTTGTAGCAGTCTGAGCTAAGATTCCCCATGGAGGAGGGCGAGAATTTTGGGGGTGGAGGAGAATTTGTGTCTTTTTCTGGAATCCCTAAGCAAGATGGGATAAATAAGTGTATTCAACAGAAAATAAATTCAAGAGAAAGACAGATATGGATGATGATGATGATGGTGATGATGGTGATGATGGTGATGTTCATTAAAAAGTATTGTTACTGAACTCAAGAGGTTGGTTGCACCTGCACACATTAAAACCAAAAGATACACAGACGGGAGTTTGCAGCAAAGAAAGTAAAAGTTTATTTAAGGAAATGGCGCCAAGCCCAGAGACACAGGTGAGCTAGCCTCAAAGACCTGGCTCCTGGAGGGCCTCTAGGGAATGGGTTATATAGGGGAAAGCCCATTAGTAGCTGAGGGGGTTGGGGTCGAGGCCCCTACTGATTGTTCAGGGCTGGGGTAGGATGCGTCGATCTTGGCATCAGCTCTGATGTCAGTCACGGTGTCATTCTGTCCGGTTTCAAGGGGATCTGGCAGGGTGGTTCGCTCTTCATGGGTGTGGAGCTGCGAGATGCTATCTGTAGTGTGACCCGAACTCTGTTTCTGTGGTCAACAGACCTGAGGCTTTGTTCTGAAGATTGTTCGATGTTGGCCTAAGGGCTTAGTGATTTAGGGAGTGGTCGTGCAGGATGCAGAAGGATAAGGAATGAAAAGAAGCAAATGAGCACGAGGATCCTTTGAATCAAGGAGAAAGAGAAGAGAAAAAGTCACTTTAAAGAAGTGAAGATTTGCACGGTTATAATATTGGTAAATTTTCTGGGTTAACAGTAGCATATTATTTGTTATCAAATTTATAAATTTAGCACAAAATTAAAATGCTGATGATAAGCATTGTGTCAAAGTTTTGCTGAAATCAATATACTCAGATATTGCTGATGATGTAAATTGTCAAAGCTGTTTTGGAAAGAAATATAACAGTACATTATCAGAAGAATATATGCAGTCATACACTAGGCAGTAGCAGTCCCACGTCTGAGAAGTTAAGAAAATTATCCGCAAGCCAAAAGTACTGTATATTTAAAGATGTTTACTGCAGCATCATAATAGCCAGGAAAAAAAATACAGAAGCATCCAACATTAATTCGATTATAAATACATCGTAGCATAATGACCAAATGGGATATAAAACAGTGATTAAATATCTATTAAAACATGAAAAGTTTACTTAATATGATGGTTTAAAATACAGACATGCGTGTGCATTATTATTCTTGCTATGGAAAATTATGTGTAGAAAGAATAATTGGAGGACAACAAAGACAAATGTGCACTAGATAATGTGTTCGGAAAGTAGAATTTTTCTCATGATATAGAGTTGCATTAATGTTTTTATAATGATGTTTGTGTAAGAAACAGCATTTAAAATGTCTGTCATTTATTAAATGTTTATATTATGCTCAGCACTATACATGTTTTATCTTATGTAATTCTCACGACATCCTACAAGGATGGTACTGTTATAATTCTTTCAATTGAATTTTAATTTTTTTTCAAATTGATATAAATATATACTTTTAAAAGATAAAGCATTATGAATAAAATTATATTAAGAACAAGAGCAGTCTCCTGCTCCTTCAACCTCAATTCCTTTCAATATTTTATCAGTTTTTCTTGTGAGTCACCCATTTTTCCAAATCATGTGATAATATGATTATTTGTAAATTAAGCTTTAAATATTATTTATTAGAATTCAGACATTCTTTCAAAATGCATCTTTGAAGAGAAGCATAAAATTAATAAACCCTGAGCAAGACTCATCAAGAAAAAAAAGAGAAAACACAAATTACCAATATCGGGATATTAAAATTATAATAAGACAATATTATGCGGTATTATTTGGTAATGTACTTGAATATTTAGAGAAATAGGACAAATTTGTTGAAAAATATAATTCATCAAAAATTGATGGAGAAACAGAAAATATCAATAGCATTATATCTATTAAGAAATTGAGTTCTGAGTTAAAACCTTCTCACACACACAAAAAGAATTCCAGGCCTGAATGATTTTGCTGCTGGATTTCATCAAACACTTTTGG
>NW_011888944.1:753151-768993 GCF_000151845.1 Pteropus vampyrus | reverse complement strand
GAGAGAGAGAGAGAGAGAGAGAGATTGAGATTCAGAGACTTGGGCCATAGCGCTCTGGGATCTTTTTTAGGATGTCTGGCTATAATTTATTTGCCATAAATAAATTAGTTGTGTCTTCATGGGACTTCAGTAAAGACATACCTTGCTTTACAAACTTTTCCCATGGAGGCTTGTGTTTCTCTTGGTGAGTCTTCCTGGGGAGACTGAGGAAGGCCTGCTCCAAGCAGGTAAAAGGCACAAAATCTTGCACACAGTTACAGGCCACATCCGCGTCTCCAGGGCTAAACTTCAGGCCTCTTTACGTTATTATCATTCTAATGAAGAAGGAGAAATAAAAGGAGAGGAAAATGAGTCTGCCTGGGGGAATGATTCCTCGCCATGCTGTTTACCAGGGAGACAGGGACACGCCCGTTCACCCTGGGCCCCTGGAAACAACGTTGGAGAGAATTACTCAGGCTTCCGTGTCATATAGAACAATCTTGTTCTTAAGACCCGCAAGAGAGTAAGTCAATTAGCATATAGGAGATGCTAATCTATAACACGCGCATACATACATTGTGTTGATATAGATTTAGAGCTTAAAAAAAAATCCACGTTCTTTTCTTTCCTGATAATTCGTTGATCGTTTTAACAGAAATCAGTTTCTCTTTGGAATTTTTCACAGGAAATGGTAAACAGAAACATTGGTAATATGTCCAGTTCAAGACAGATTTTTATGGGCAATTTTCCTGCCCCTTTTGTTCTCTTCAAAACCTTTTTACACCCCACTACCCTTTCCTCCACATGTCCAAAAACACCCAAGTTCGTGTGCTTAGTGGTCTGGAGCACACGCCTTGGCTTCAGATGGGCTGGTTTTCGGTCAAGGCTCTGCGACAGGTCATCCATTACCCAGCCAGTGAATTACACTCGGAGCCTCAGTTTCCCCCTACGTGAAGTGAAAGAGACTAGGATGCTCTCCGTCATGGGGTTGTGTGCATGTTAAATGAGAGAACACCCACACAGTGTTGTCGTGGGAGTGTCCACACAGTGAACGCTCCATAGATGTTGTCACCACCCTCCTCCTACGGCCATAGCACCGATTCTGCTTCCTGCCAGGACGTCTCGGAAATCCCTCCGCCCCTCCCCTTCCCCAACCCTACAGAGGAAATAAAGCCCCCTAAGCCTCTGACCACTTTGTGGAAAAAAAGATCACAATAAAAAAATATAAAAAAATTTAAAAAAAAACGTTCCTTTGCCATTCCTTCCTTCTCAGATTTTTATCTCGCTTTTTCCCATGTGGTATTTTCATAAAATCAAGGTTTTTTGGAATTTGTTGTATTTATTGTGGCCCTAATTCACCCAAAATTTCACAAACACACGGATGCTGCGCCTGGCTGCCTCTGCTGTCAATAGCTAGTTTGATTCCCTCTCGGCAAACCTTGGGAGCAGAGCTATGAGTCACTGAGATTCTTTGGAACCTGATGAGTTATCTCAAATGAAAACGTCACCTGCTTATTTACTTTGGATTCAAGGAATCCTGCAGGAATAGAAAGAAGGACTATAGGCAAGGGTCTCCTAACAGCCAGGACACGGGAATATAAAGAAGCTAGAATGGCTACAGCCATGCTTTTTTTTTTTTTTTTTTTTTTTTTTGGCAACGAAACTTTACCTTGCACGTAAAGAGCAACTATGTATATCCGGTAATCAGCAGTTTGATTTAGATTTTGTTTGCTCTTGACAATTTCCAGTCCAAAATAAATACGTTCTGACCAAAATGAATGCCATTCAGATATTGGAAAACAGACTCCAGACACACAGTTCTTTCAATAGGCTTCAAATGAAGCATCTCAGAGTCACGGTAGCAATAATTATAGTTGCAACAGGTCAGTTGGCTGGCCAGAGGCACAGAGCCTCTCTTGAAAATTTGTTCACTTGTGTAGCAAATTATTTGCCATCCAGAAATGTGATAAACACGGAAGTCACCAAGAAAAACAAAACAGAATGATTTTTTTTCCCTAATTTCATAAATCATCAACAGATAATTATCACCCTATGTGCTAAGTGTGATAATAGACACATATGCAGGAAGAGGGCAGCTAACCTAGTCTGAGGGTGTCTAGAAAATCTCTGAGCAGGTCACTTCAGAGAAGAATTTGAAAGGCTGGCAGAAGTAAGGCAAGGGATGGAGGGAGGAGAGGGGAAGAAGAGACAGGGAAAAACATGAGCTAAATGGGACAGAGAACTGTGGTCTACAAGGGGGAAAGCTCAGGCTACTCAGGGCTCCCGAAACTCAATATGCCTAAGGGCTCAGAAAAGACGCTGTCCAGGTAGACTGAGGCCAGAGCTTAATGGATCTTGCAGGGTCCCTTCAGTTACTTACTTAGATCAGGGGTCCCAGCCTCGAGGCCGCAGACCATACCGGTCCGTGACCTGTGAGGAACCGGGCCGCACAGCGGGAGGTGAGCGGCGGGCGAGCAAGCGAAGCTGCATCTGTATCTGCAGCCGCTCCCCAGCGCCAACATCACCATCTTGGCTCCACCTCAGATCATCAGGCATGAGATTTTCATAGGAGCACCGTTCCCTGGTGCCACAAAGGTTGGGGACCACTGACTTAGATCTTACCCAGAGTGCAACGGGAGGTCTTACGTGATTTTAAGACACAAAATCATAATATTGATCGCTGTTGGTTGATGAATGTATTCTTTTTCAGATTTCTTACTCATAATTCCCTCTAATTTCTAAGGTTTTCAAAAGGTCATATCTTTTCATCAAAGAATAGTTTTAAAAAGGACTGCTTCCTCAAAGAAATTTTATTGATTCCCTACCTGCAAAAATGATACGATTTCCTTATTTTTCTTACCTCTTATTGGCAAATCTTGTCTTGGATTTTGGACTAATACCCTTTCAAATGATCATTACTATTTGATATCACATCTTTCATCTTTCCAGAAGTAATGATATTTGCGTTTTTCTGTAACTGCCTCTATAACAATTATTTAGGTGTCATAAGTGGAGGTGTCACATAGCATGACATCTTGGGGCACCATTCGGCCACGCACCTGATCTTTTGTGACCGGTTTTCTTAGACCTGAGCAGCGCAGCACATGCGGCAGCTCTCATTAAATTATTTTGATGGTTATTCCACACACTGTGTATTCCATTTGTATTCTCGAAGTTTTTATTTTTAGTCTTCTCTAACCTCATTAGGTGTTCTTTGAGTAGGTAGCATTGGCTCCCTAGGAAGGGTGGTGTAATTTCTTTAAGTTGCCTCTCCTAAATGATTTTTTAAAAATCAACAATACAAATGAAAATAAAGTCATAAAGTCAAATGAAAATAAAGTAACAGTTCTCAATTATTTGGCATCTACCTTTTAGGAAAGTATAAAACCGGTTGGATTCATTTGTTTGTTTGGTTGGTTGGTTGGTTGGTTTTGGTTAGGTAACATTTGTTTATTTTTACACTTTTTGGGAGAAGTTTTCTTTGGAATCGAAGTTCAAGACTTTCTCCAGATTTGGCTGTTTCAGTATGTATTTCCTGCTACTATATAAATTTTCTAATCTGCAGATTCGTTGCTCTTTGGCGCAGGAAATGTTCCTTCCTTTATTTTTTTGAACATCGCCTCCATTTCATTGGTTGTGGTGTATGTGCCGGGAACACAGAAGGAACCGCGTCTCAACCAGAAACAGAAGCTGATGTTCCTGCTCCCTAAGCGAGGGACGGGTGTCCTGGAAAAGCGCTGGGTCTCTGATCAGAGCAGAGCAAGGATGTCCTGTGCGGTTTGGGGAAACACGGGGCTAAGACTTAGAGCGTTGAAGCAGCATCGGTGTTAGGGGCTGGCTGCGAAGGCCGAGGATGAGAGAGAGCGTGACTGGTGCTGGTTGGCTGGATGTCAGACACGCGTGGTCATGGAAGAAAGTTGTCTAAAGTTCATTCACTTGTCCGCAGTGTCCTCTCGACTGACAACTACAGGTGGTCACTGTCGCTTTGACTGCGTCATGCCCGCACACGAGGTCAGGTTTCACTGTGTCTGATGGTGCAGACCATGATGAGAACCCGCGGACACACCGCATAGCCCGAGTGTGGGGTCTGCACTGTAATCCCACGGCCCGTTGGTTTCTCTCTGCTGGCGAATGCGTGCTCGGCAGGTGTGAGCTCATGGCAGACAGAGAAGGTGTAACGTCGTCAATTACTAGATTACTGACGTCTAATGAAATCTCAGTCTGCTAGAGTATGTGATACGCTGAACATGTCAGGACAGCAGTTCAAACAGCGAATCTCAAATGGCAGAATTTTAGATGTCACTAGGAGTCACGTGGAGGAGGCACTCTTCACGACGAGTCCATCTTTTCTGAGGTTCCTCAGGTGACATTATTTAGACATCTGGTTGTTCTCTGCTATTCAAATAGTTACAGAATGGGCACTCGAGACCACTAAGGGCAAACTTAGCCACAAAAGAAAGACCAAGTCCCATTGGCCTCTGAGCTCTCTCGTCTGTGCTCATCATAAAACTCAGCTGGGGGACTTTCCTTAACTTTTTAGATTGTTCGTTATCACAGATTGTTATTGCATTTTTTTGTACTTTTTCCTTAAAAAAGTAGCATTTGTTTTCATCTTCTATAGAATACATTTTAGTCGATAAAGAGCCATCTTAGATAAGGTTCTTGCAAAAATAGAATTTTTAAATGAACATAAAAATTTAATTATTTTTTAAATTACATTATAATTAAAATATAAAATAAAATAAAAATATAAAACTATCTGTTCAGTGTTTGGCAATTCAGTGTCTACAATCTGCTTTTGAAAAATTATGAGAATAAAATTACCAGTACTTGTGATTATGAGTATAATAAAAATCCATTTTTTTTAAATTCTGAAGTCCATATTTGCATTATGTATTTGGAGGGGTGGAGAGAAGAACTCACAACAAACCAGTAACGCTGTAACCAAGTCTTAAGGCTGAGTGAGAATTTGCCATTGGATGAAAGGCAATGAATATATGAACGACTGGAGTTATGTGCAGTGTAAACCTTTCGGGGAAGCTAACTCTCACGTCCCTTCCTGCTAGATAAAAACATCGAGCAGCCCGCTTTCTAGTGCAGATATGCCTGAAATAAAAGGTAGTCTTGGATCTCAGCCCCGTTCTGGGGCTGACGCCATGTGACCTTGGCTGAGTCTTCAGCAGAAAGCCTGGGTCGCTCTCACCAGCACCTGCCCTGGGACAGACTATAAGCAGTCACGGGCCAGTCTGCACTGCTTCCCTGACCGCATCTCCAGGAGCTTTCCAGCTTGGTGCTTGAAAATGTTTTCTGCCCACTCCTGGCGTCAGTCTTATTGGGGGTGCTATGGAGAGTGAAAAGGGCATGAGTCCTAAGGTCAGAGTGACCCACCTTCCCGCTTTATCCAGGACTGAGAGGATCCCCAGACGCGGGACTTGCAGTGGTGAAGCTGGGGATATCTAGTGGGGTCACCCAAAGGAGACGATCACTCTGTTAAAATACAATCCATATTTAAAAAGTCCTTCCTTCCCATTCATCTACCCTTCCTTCCTCCCTCCCTCCCTCCCTTCCTTCCCTCTCTCTTTCTTTTCTTCCTTTAATCTTTTTTTTTTTTTTTAAATCCACATCCACACTGAACGAATGTCCAGAGACCTCCAAGTTCTTTCTAGCAATTGCTTAGATTCTCCAGTTCAATTGAAAGAAAACCAGACGTGGTCCAGTAACTCCATCCCTTGCATTTGGCCAATTAGCTTTCATTCTTTGAGAGCTTAAAATCCTTTCAGATATTACCACTGTGGTGAGTGACCAGGGAGATTTTAACCGGTGATGACTCTGACAGTCAATCGGCAGCCTGATTCCCCAGCAGGCTAATTACCACGAACCTGAAGGGACCATCGGGGTCCCAGCCCCTCAAGTGCATTCTTTCCTATAACGATTTTCTATTATTGAAACTAAAGAACGTATTTGTGAAATACTTAAAGGCAGGGAAGGCTAAGCCGTGATATGTCAGAATTGGCAGGACATTTGCAAATCAACTAGAGATGGCACTTCCAGCTTTATTCCTGGAGCACAAGGACGTCCCTAGAAGGTCCAGTTGGGGAGTGAGAATGTAACAGAGCAGGTGGGACCCCTAGGCTTCCATTTTCATTTTGCTTAGAATAGCCTTGATTTAGTCTGGTAAGTGCAACAAAGACCTGTGCGAGGTGATGTCTCACTGTGGTTTTGGTTTGCATTTCTCTGACGATTAGCGATGTTGAGCACCTTTATACGTACCTGTCGGCCATTTGTATGCCTTCTTTTGAGAAATGTCTATTCAGGTCTTTTGTACCTTTTTAATCGGGTCATTTGTATTTTTGTTAGCAAGTTGTTTGAGTTCCTTATATCCTAGTGAAATAAACCAGACCTAGAAGAAAAATACTACATGATCTCACATATGTGTGCAATCTACAAAGCCCAACCCATGAAAACAGAGCATACAATGGCGGTTGCCAGGGGCTCAGGGCCGGCAGAGAAAACGAGGAGACATTGGTCAAAGAGTATAAAGTTTCAGTTACGCAAGATGAAAGTTTGTGGAACTCTACCAAGCAGCGTGGTGACTGTAGTTAATGATTTGTATTGTGTACTTGAAATTTGAAATTTGCTAAGAGAGTAGATTAATATGGTAATTATTGCACAATGCATACATATATTAAAGAATCACATTGTACACAATTTTTATTAGTCAAGTAGAGCTCCATACAGCTGCAAAAAAGTTCTGCGCAATGTCTTAATTTTGGTAATCTTACATATCCACAAAAAGGAGTGGAGTGAATAATGGATTGTCCCAACTCCCCCACTTTATAGAGAAAGGAATTAGGGCTCAAAAGGCGGTTGAGTTTGGGAGAGGCAGGAGAGGCCGGCCCCCTGGGTTGTGCAGCTTTGGGCACAGTGCTTGAACTCTCTAAGTCTCTTCTCCTTCCCCATCTGTCAACCCCTCCGTAAAGAGAGAGAGGATGAAGTTCCAATTCTGCGATTCTCGCAAGGATCCCCATGACATTTGTGAAAGTGCGAGGAATTAATGATTAGAGGAAGCCGTCTGCCCAGACCCCGCCCCTGTCCATTCGATGCGATTCGTCTGTCACTCTGTCTCTTCCTAGGATCTTTGCTTTTGGCTAGAGCGCCTACCCCCTTAGAGAGGGGTGGGAAGTACGCCCTCTGTCAGGGCCTGGGCTCCCGCCTTCTCGAGGGAAGGACCTATCACTTCCACCCTCATTGATCAAATGTCACTTCAGCTACCCTGCTGCTGGAAATAGCTCTGGCATTTTTCGAAGGCGCGTAGCTCTGAAACTCCTGTCCAGTGGATTTCTGTTTCACTCTGTCAGCCTCCTCCTCCTCTCTGGGGTCTTTGATTCATTTGCTGCTTGTCCTGTTCCCAGCTCCCCTTCCAAAAACTCAATCTTCTTCTACTTCGTTGAGCCCTCAGCGGATTCTAATGGAGTGGAGTCGGCATAAGCGTCTTCTCTTTGCCTCTACAGTTGGGTGTCCTCACAGCCTGGTCCCCTGTCCTAACCAGTGTGTCTAGCATCACGTAACTTTCTGCCACCCACAGATTTCATCGAAGGGCTATTTCCTCCCCTCTCTAGGCCATTAATGAAGAGATGAGCCAGTCGGAAAATGGCACATTACTAAGCCTCCTCCCAGCCGCACCCTCGGCTGTCTATCTCTCCCCTTTGTCTGTATTTCCCCAGGCGCCGTTCAATCTGCAGGTTTAGAAACAATTTCTGTAGAAGCGAGAGAGAGACTAGTGCTTCAGTTCTTGCAGACGTGCCTAGGAAAGCGGGAAAATCGGGGGCTTTGGACTCCTCGGATGAACTCTCCGTCTGCCCGGACCTCATTGTAGTCACTCAAGGAACGTGAAGGGCGCTGAGACGCTAAGAAAGAAACCAGGAAGACTGATGACACCTTTCGAGATTTACCGTGAAGATCGAATTGCGGGAGACAGTGTACAAAGCACCGACACAAGTCTAACCTATGTCAGGGATTCTATAAAGTTGATTCTTTCCTCCCAGCGATTTATATTGAGGATTTGTGGCCGACGCCACTGTGGCCAGCCCACGTCCCCTTGCCTTGGCCATTTTGGTGTATGCCAGCCTAGCTTCCAAGGCCAGCACCAGCATGTCCTTGCCTCAAGGGGCAGGCAGATGGAGCAAGAGAGGAAGCCCCGCCACCCCCAGGCAGCTACCTTTAATCCATGAACAGAGGACTCAATGCATAAATGTCCCAGATACCCGTCTTTGGTCAGGGTAACTTGGGGGTGCCTGTGCCACATTGGTCCAGAGTCCCCCCAGCAGATCTCAACTCCAGTGGCCTGCAGTAGAGTGGCCTGATAACACAGCCTTTATCATCTGCTTTTCCTGTCCTGACCTACCTAAGATCGCACAGTCTAAGAAATAGACCTCATGCAGTGTGACGTGCTTGCTTAAAAAGCATTTCCTCCTCCACATTTTTCCTGACCCTGGAAGTTCTCAGACTCAGGCCAGGCAGCTGCTTGGTGGGTTAGCACTTATAATATGATACTGCATCATTCGGAAGATTGAAAACAACTTTTAAGGTGTCTTAATACATTAGATAATACGACTGGCTTCTGCACCGTGCGCTACGAAAAACACTCAGAATCCCTTTGTCATTAACCAAGTCACGATCTGTACAAACATCGATGACCTATTGATCATCTGTCTGAACTCCTTGCCAGCAGGGAGCTGTGTCCCAAAAGAAGGTCTAATGTTGGGAGGGAATCAGGATGGTTGATAGTAGGTGAGAGATGAGGGTGGAGATAAGCCAGCTAGAGACAACGAGAGAGTAAGTTGGTGAGAACTTAGGAGGGGGCTCATTATGGAAAGATGGGACCTAGAATCAAGAACCAGACCAGGACCAGAAGACAGTTAAACATTAACGAGCTGGTTCCGGGAGAATCTTGAGTCTTTACGGCATAACCCCCCGCACCGCCCATGTTACAACTTCACAACTTTGTAAGAGCCACCAAGGCAGAGGATGAGCTGGGTGGCCTCCTGGAGGAGGAGACCCAAGCCCAACAGCCCTGTCGGGGCTCAGCAGACAGGCCAGTGCGCTACGGCCCGCCCCTCCGCGCTGCGTGTGAGCCCCCTGCCCGAGAATGCCATCGCTGTCACACAGCTGCCTCTTCTTTCTGTCATAATGGTTTCACTGATGACTTCACTCCCTTCTCGACACAGGCCTCTCTCCCGTTTCTGTGCCAGCTCATCCGCTGTCAGCTGACCTGGAGCAGAAAATAGGTTGCTTAATAAATAGTCCCAGCGTCGGCACAATACGGCCTCTTTCTAGGTCAGCTGTACCTGGTGGGGAGCGAACAATGGTGTTGTGGTTAAAAGGGACCGTACTGCCCTCTTAGGAGTGTTGTCTCTCAGATGGTTAATTAACCAGAGACCCGGGAGCCCAACGCAGAGGGCATTCTCTGAAGATGAGAGGTGGTGGCACCGTAGGCGAGCTATAGGAAATAACCTTGGATGTCCTGTAAAGAGTCGGTCACACGAAATGCTCCGTGGAGAAGGACCAATTTAGCATCTATATAGTACTCAGCACTGTCCCTTCTCGCTGCTGGGGACCTTTCCAGCAGGGGCTGTTTAATCTACTAGGACATTTAATCAAGTCTTTTTGAGAGTTTCCGGCCTCATACACTCTCTTTATCCAAGCAGGTCACCTTCCCCCAGTCCCTGACCGGGCAGCCAGTGCCACACAATAACAGCCCTGGTGCCCTCGCAAGTGTCCACGACGCCCCTTGACCTCCCTGCCCCCACCCTTCACACATCCCACTTCCGGACCATTTCCCGGTCCCGACGCCTTCCAACCGTAGCGCTTATCGAATCCACTGTTGATCCGATGTCTCCCGTGAAATATGAAGCACAAACGGGAGCAGGGAACGTGAGTTTCTGAGCGAACAGACGTGGATTCGGACCCCACGTTGCTGACCTTTTCTTGTGAAGTGATCTCGAGCAAGTCAACCTTTGTAAGCCTCAGCCGATGCATCGCCAAGATGAACATGAGCACAGAAGCGCTAGGTGAATATTGGCTGTCATGCCTCTTATTAGCCATTGCTTGTATTCTATTATATAATAATTCGATTAAATATAATGATAAATACATAATTATACATGGAGATAAAATATTCAGTATTATAAATGTGGGTAATTCTATAGTATTATTAACTTATTACTCTTAATAGCTAATGTTATTACTACTTTAACGTGTCACCATATTTATGCCCATGTTATCTTATGTAAATGCTCACTTCTATGAGGCATGTGTAATTAATTTCACTTTAAAAATGGGGGCACTCAGGTTTGGGAAGATTCGATAATTTCCCCATGGCGACCCTGCTAGTAGTAATGAGCAGGACGAGAATTAGAACCCTTCGCCCCCCAATCCACCTTCTTTCACCTTCTTCCTTTCCTGTCTCTCTCTTTTTTCTTTAAATATTACTCCTCTCCTTTCCATTCTCCTCCTCCTCCTCTCTCTTTCTCTTTCTTTTTTTCACCCTAGGCAGCTGGAATTTGGAGGCAGCTGCCCTCACACCTGACATTCCACAGGCAGGACTTTGAAGAATAGATATTTTCTGCATCGGGTTCAAGTATGAAGCACCCCAGTTGAAATCAGGGCTGGGATCCAGCACATCTCTGATGAATAATAAACAGCGACTGAGAATCCAGGTCATGGGAGGTGGCCAGAAATTCTGCAGCATCCACCTGTCCGGTCAGAAAACCGCAGCTCTGAAAACCTAGATGTGCAGTGAGCCCTCACGCATCTCGGCCAGGGGTCCTCAGCCGACTTCTGAGGCTCAGGGATCCCTTGTTGTGGGGGGCTGTCTTGTACATCACAGGATGTCAAGCGGCAGCCCCGGTCTTGCCACACTGGATGACAGTAGCACTTCCCCTGAGCCGTGACAAGCAAGAATGTATGCAGACATTGCCAAATGTCCCCTGTGGGGAAAACTTACCCCCAGCTGAGGAAAACCCATCTAAGATAATCAGAAGAAGAGTAGGAGGAAATAATAATAAAATGATTCGGGGTCATAGAACACGTGGAGGGAGGGAGATGGAAAGCTTGCTTCTTTGGCAGGATGGCAGAATTTGGGACTGGGAGGAGTTAGCAGAATTGCACTTGGCCCTTTCTGGCTGCACTTGATCGCCCCCTGGACAAGCCAGTTTCTGTCTCTGAGCCTCGTCTCTTCACTTGGGAGATGGGGCGCTGAGGGTCGAACGTTTGTACCGTTCCAGATTCATTTGCCGAAGCCCTAAACTCCAGTGTCCTAGGGCGATGGCATTTGGAGGTGGGGTCCTCGGGAAGTAATTAGAATCAGATGAGGTCTGGAGGGTGGGGCTCTGATGGCATTAGCGCTATTTTTAAGAAGAGCATCACAGAGTCCCTCTTCTTCTATCCCCCTCCCTCCCCTGCCTCCACCAATTGAGGACACAGGTAGAGGGAGGCTGTCTGTAAGCCTAGAAGAGCCCCACCAGGCCGGCACCCCCATCACAGACTCCCAGCCTCCAGAACTTGAGAAAATAAACTTCCGTTTTTTTAGGCACAGTCTAAGGTATTTTGATACAGCAGCCGGAGCGGACTAACACACGAAGGTAATAATGTTGCTTGTGGTTGAGGGTTGCTAAGGGAATTAATTGAAGTAAATCTGAACATTGTCAAATGGCATTTGATATTCAGTTTTTATTGATAGTTATTAGTCTCAAGATCATTTAGCAATTAACTGCTTACGAAGTTTGGCTAGCACCGGTCCTACTAGACCAGCTTTGCTGAAGGAATGATTTAATCGTAATTAGCTCATTACTGGAATGCCACAGAACGCCAGTTGCTTTTTTCACTCATTTCAGAGGGAGTGAACAAGTCAGACTCAGAAGTAGCCCTCATGCAGTTTATATTCAGGTGAATACACAAACCTCACTTACATGATTGAGTCAAGACAGATACTGAACAGAATAAAATCATCAATTATTTCATTCCAATTTTTAAGTGGTTTGTTTTCTTTCTCCGAAACATTTATGGAGGGGACACTGCTGTGGGCCACCAGCTTCACTAGGCACTAAAATATCAAGATCAGTAAGGCAAGGTCTCTGATCTTTAGAAATTATCGCCTACCAGGAAAGAAAAGCTGTAAGGACAAACCCTTCACGATGTGACAGGGCTGCTTTGGTAGAGGAGAGACTGTGAGCTCTGGCATCACAGAAGAAGCCATGACGCGGGGGTCAAGGCCGGTCAACGTGTGGCCAGGGCAGGTCCCTCCAGGCAGAGAGAATGAGCCATATGAGCAAAGGTGGGCGTGTGTGAAAACGCAAGCGTGTTCAAGGAATTCCTCCTTAGAATTGAAGCTTAGCTCCCGGAGATGGTCCTAAAAGTCCTTTTGGAAACCAGGTGTGGAGATGTTTCCTTGTATCAGTGACGTTTCGAGCATCATGGAGACAGCCAGGTGAGTGTGACCAGACAAAAGACTGTCACTCTCTTTGTTTTGGAGACTAGAGATGCTAATTGTGCTACCTGAGGCAGGGTTAGGCAGAGTTACATGTTTGCCTCTTCATTCATCATATCACATGAATCAATTCTCTTTTCTTCAGTTCAAAATCTCAGCCCCTTGAAAATATGGACTAGATTGTATATTTTTCGGTACCTCACAAAGTAACGGCAATTTAGAAGTATAATAATTATAATAACAACGTGTGTATGTTGGTAGAATTTGCAAAGCAATTTCATAGACAACTTTGTGGGGGGAGGGTAGCTATTTTCTCCCATTTTACATTTTAAGAGAGGGGCTGGGGATCCAGAAATGTCACATGGGTTGCCGTCACCCCCATGACCCAAATACCTTCGGTAGACGTAGAGCTGGAGTCCAGGTGTTCTACCAAATACCTTCGGTAGACGTAGAGCTGGAGTCCAGGTGTTCTAGCTCCAAACTAACGTGCTCTCCTCTTACAGTTAATGGTTACCGTCCTCCGAAAAAAATACATGTGACAGAAAGGAAGACCACCTATTCTGTGACCAGCCTCTTCCCTGCGTTTGTTACTCCTCTCCATTCCATTTATACGGCAGTCCCGGGTCTTTTAGAAAGGGTCTGGGAAGCTGGGGACCAGCTGTCAGCTTTTCACAAGATCGCTACTCTGATTTTGAAAACACGCCTGCCCGTGGATGCAGGTAGCACGGCACATCCCAGCAAGCATGGATAAGAGGCAGGGGCGCTCACGCCGATCGCTTAAGTCCGTGACGTGCGGTACCCTTTCGTGCAACATCCTGTCAAGCAGCTTGGATAAAACACTTGCCCTGAGGTTACCGGCTGTGAGCATGTCTGTCTGTCTGTCCACTCTTTCAAAAGAGAGTGGAGGAGAGAGCTGGCATTTCATACCACGTAAGGTGCTACGGCAGGGTGTTAACAACCAAAACGTTTGCCAAGCTTTAGAGCGTGACCCGTATGTAACTGGAATTCTTAACATCATCTTTCATATTGGCATTTTTAATCTCCATTGTATGGTTGACGAAACTGCCAGTCAGATGAAGGAGGAAAAAAAAGCTACTTTGAGAGCATTTGTTATGGTAAGCATTCTAAGAATTTTGCGTATTTTAATTTATTTACTTTTCGCAACAACTCTATGAGATAGTTACTGTTTTTCTCTTCTCCATCAGTGAGAGTCAGGTTGATTCTATAACTTGCCCGAAGTCACACGGCTGGTAAATTTGGCGTTGAGATAAGAAAGCTTACAGCAACAGCACCACGGTACTACCGCAAGTAATTCCATTGGGCATCTTCATCACATGTCACCTTAGTCAGTCTTGTGTGTCACCTGGGCAAACAGGATGCCCATATCTTATGCTAAGAATGGGAGAAACTAAGAGACGTGACCGAATTCACGTAGCGGAGCTCACATTCAACTCCAAGTATCCTGACGTCATGTCCATGTCATTCTACTACACTCAAGTTACTGATGAATATGACAAATTAAGCTCATGCCTTTTCTATATAATAAAGAAATAGCTACAGTCTCAATGCTGTGTTAGGGCAGTCAGGAAATACAGGCAATTTGCCAGTATTACATGGGCTAATTTCATTTCTGTTTTTTTAAAGTATGACATCATTCTTCAAAACTGGTGAAAGTCAGATATAAGAGCGTTCGCTCTCATTTTCTTGAGGTAGACTACTGCACAAATTCCAGGGGAGCTCAGATGCAGGTAAAAGTGTGGGCTGTGGGACTTTGGATGGGCGTCCCTCTGGCCCAAGGATCAGAGGACTTCCCTGCCAATCAAACACACTTCTCTTCTCAAAATCTAAGCTCCTTTGAAGTCACCGGGCCTGTTCCTGGAAGTTCTGGGGGTTGGCCACCCATGACCCTTTCTTATTATTTTTAACGCTGGGTCAAAGTCCTCAGAGTCTTGAGTCTTGTTGTCTTATTTTCTCTGGCTCTTAGGAGGCTAAATTTTTCAGATCCCTTCATGATTTAAATAGAAGTACTAGTCCCAAGATGTTTCTTTCAGAGTTTCCTTACCCGTCAAACTTTATGCCATAAAAAGAAATAGAGTCTCTCCTAGACTATACTTGCCGCCTTCAGTAATTAATTGTACAAGCATCAACGACCTTAACTATATATTTTCCAAAGTTTAATTTGCAGCTTCTAGGAAGAGGCAGATTTGAAGAGAATAAAACCTTGTATTTTAACATCAGACTGGCTATTTATTGTTTGTATAACCATTGTTATGAGTTAAGCATTCTGATGCTTAGCTTTCTCATCTCAAAACACTAAGCTCCGTCATACATCCCGAACAGCGCTTCTGGAGATGAAGGGGGATCGTTCTCGCCTTCCCTCGCTCATTCTTATGGTGGAGTAATCAGGGGGATCGTTTCATAAACCATAGATGTCTAACTGTACATTTGTACTGTATATTTGAAACCAAAAATTAAATAACATTTAATAAAAGAGAAGTTCTGAGTTTACTAAGTACCGAGTATTCTGGCAACCACTGGAAATAATAGAGGTTATGATGCTTTCATTTTTACTCTCGAGAAATGCATAATCTATTGGGAGTGAGCTAAGCGCACGAATAACAATTAGAATAATGTCTACTAGCAGGATGTATGTACAGAAGCGACAGGAACCCCACAGGATGACACTAACACCAGTTGTGTGTTGAGGACCGGAAAGAGTATAAAGGAATCAGGTGTTTTTTTCTGAGGACGAGAAAATTAATCAATGGCTTAAGGAATGAGCAAGAATCAAACAAACAGGAGGGGGCTGAGGAAAGAGCCTACGAGAAGCACACTCTGTTCGCAGCCCACGGGACCAAATTCCAAACGCTAGGAAGCACTTAGTATTTTGCATCTCTTTGATTTTAAATAAAACTAAAAAAGCCAATTCGACCGCAAAACCGGCCTTTAGTAGCATGTAACCGGAGCTATTACTTCTCAGTGTTGAATACTGAATCTTCACAGTTTCTCCAGACCTAGGATCTGTTCTTTGAAGTACCCAAAATGTAAGGTCCCACGTGGGCAGGACTTTCTGAACGTGGAGAGATTAATTTACACCACCACAAAATAAAATCAACCTGCCGCTAATCAAAGTTCCAATTCCTATTTTCCAGGGCATTTCACATGAGGATTTTCCTACTATGGGGGGAAAAAAGTAAAAGATAATAGAAAAATCACTTTTGTGCTGCTTTGGGATGAAAACACACTCCGGAGGCACGGTCCGATGGGGGAGTTAGCGGGCTGGCATTGATGCCTCCACAGAAGGGGAAAAGGTAGCATGACGAAGAGCGGAAATGCTGCCTCTATCAGGTAATTCAATCTATTTATACGCTGCTTT
>NW_011888944.1:750405-752611 GCF_000151845.1 Pteropus vampyrus | reverse complement strand
CTATAAATAAAAGAACAAATAAAATAGAAACAGATTCATAGATACAGAGACCATGTTGGTGATTCGATTTGATTTCGTGTAACCCACTTATATTAAGGATGAACATGGCATAAAGAAGGTGAGCCTGTGGATGCTGTTCTGACTGCGCCGCTGATGTGGTGTGACCTTGGATGTGACCTTGGGTGGGTCTTGACCCCGTCCCCACACACCCAGCGGGGTGTGTAGCATCAGCCTCACGCACCACACTTTTGATAACCGAGAGTAGTGGATGTGAAATGATTTTAGGTGCAATAATACGAAATGATGTCAGATATTGATCAAATTAAAGTTAGAACCTCCTTCAACGATGAAATCATTTTGAGTTAAACCTTGCCTAATGCTGGCCCCGAAGGCACAGGGCTGGGAATACAACAAAAGATACGCAGGAATGTGTGATCCTAGTTGTCGTCATCAGCTTGAGCTGTTAGAACAGAACACCATAGACCAGGTGGCTAAAGCAATAGACATTTCGCACAGAACCAGAAGCTGGAACATCCCAGGTGCCGGCGGGCTCCGTGTCTGGTGGGGGCCCTCGTCCGGGTTCGCAGACAGCTGCCTTCTTGCTGAACCCTCACGAGATGGAGAGCAATCCCCTCTCTCGTGCCTCTTCTTATCAGGGCACGAACCCCGTTCACACGGGCTCTGTCTTTGTGACGTAATTATCTCCCAGAGGCCCCACCCCCAAATATCAGATTGAGAATTAGGGCTTCAACATATGAACTTCAGGGAGACACAAAGAGTCAGTTCATGGCACCGGCCATAAGTGTGCAGATAGTTTCTACCTTTGTGTCATTTTGCAGATTTATTACCGATGTCTTTGCTTTTGTTTGTGAACTTGATCTCGACTTACCTATACAGACCTCCCGCTCTACGCCTTTCTCCTTTTTTATAAGTTATTAACCTCATACACCGTTCATCAGTCCCTGACACAATAACGAATTTTTTGATGAGTAAGCGAACGAACACGTGAGGAGAATTCACGGTGTTTCCCTTGCTCACAGTGACCCTCAGAAGGAAGAACAGTGTCTCGATTCAGTACAGCTCGTGGCGCGAGGGGACACTTACGTGCCATCGGTCACCTCCCACGCTCCTTCACTGCCCTCAGCTCCTCCCCAACGCTGAGGAGGAGACAAGTCAGAAGGCTAAGGACGATGTTCCTCTCGCATCCAGTCTCAAAGCCTAATTCTGCCATCTGCTTACCGTAGGAAGTTCCTGAAGTTGATTAAGGTCACTGACAAACTTTAGCTGACATACATCGAGTAACAGTCGGAGACCCCAAAGAGCCTAAAACGGGTCCCCGCAGAGGGCATGCTCTACTGGTGGAGGCGGCAAATGGATTGGTTTTGTTTTGCTCTTTGCGCTTGGTCCTCTGTCATTCCCCCGATGTCACAGTGCAATGCTAGCCACATCGGCTTTCTGTTTGGGAGGCGCTGAAGGCTGTGTCGGGTGTCAGAGCAAAGGGGGTCTCACAGCCGGCCGCAGAGGCCCCCAGAGCGGCGTTTTTCAAGGAGATTCCTCGAGGAAAGGGGAACAGCTCGACATTCTCTGGCTTACGGAGAAGGAAGAATCTGGAAGAGAGTAAACCCGAGCCTTTCGCCCCGCATCTTCTGCCCAGAAGCTGCTCCCAGTGTCATGAAGACTTTGAAGCATCTGTTTACTCAGGATCCTGCTCGTCCTCTGAAAGGCAGCACAGAGGAGGAGGTGCTGGTGACTGCGCTGCTGAAAGTCACCGCAGGAATCGGTGACAGTGAGAAAGGGGCTGTGACTTTCACCCGACAGGAGTGGACTCTGCTGGACCTCCCTCTGCAGGACCCGCGTGGAGGTGACGTGATGGCGAAGCGCAGGCCTCTTTTTGCCTCGGAGTTGCCCCGGGAACACCCGTGGGACCTACAAGTCAGATCCCACGAAAGGGCCCTGTGCAGTGAAAGGTCGTTCGTGTGACAGTGTTAAAACGGGGAAAAAAAACATTTAAAAACAAAGAGGCAACTGTTAAGCATGACATTCTCGAGATGGGACAGCCCAGTGTCATGAAACGGCCACTAAAACAAATAAGCCCACGGGCAGCCAAAGGCCTCCTTACCCAGCCCAGTCCCCTCGATCTCCCCACGAAGGTCCCAGGGATCTCAAAGTGGGGTAACCGACTTCAAAGTTTCGTTCTAATCACATA
>NW_011888944.1:743327-748045 GCF_000151845.1 Pteropus vampyrus | reverse complement strand
TAAAATGGTAATCAAACTCAGATGAGATCATCTTTTTAAAAAGATGCCTCGGCCCATAGCTTTACTAAACGCATGTTAGTTTGTTTCTCTTCCCACCCTCTTGGGGAATAGCAATATACCAAATGTTTTGTTCTCTGGGTCTTAGTGTGTTACCTGGATCTTTAAACGTGTGGGTTTTCTTCTGATTCGTGGTGGATGATGTTACCTAGCTTTCTTTATGAGAGCATTGTCTGATTTCAACATGTCCAATACTGAAAACATACACATATACCATACGCTTATAAACACATTTACATTAAAGAAAAGAATCTACATAATCATTTTTTGAAAAAAATATATAATTAAGGTGCTGTAATCCTGCTCTGCATTTTATAATTATTAAAGACACCATTTTAGACTTTCATACAGAAATTTTAAACACATAAAAGGGGTACACATACACCATCATTTTCTGTCTCGCCGTCTATGGTTTTAGAAGTCAGTGAAATGTCTGCGACCTTTCCGTGTAGAAGGTGAATCAACGCACAGCTGTTGTGGCCACAGTGTCTAAGAGTGGGCCTTCCGGACCCCGAGATCCCAACTTCCTTGTCGCACAGTCCCCGTGAGCAGGTGGAGAGGTGGCCGTCACATCGAAGTCTGACATGTTTTAGCCTGCTGTTTGCATTTCTTTTCCTGTGAAGCGACTTCTCGTCTCAAAAGCAGTGGGAAGTGGACATGGAAAGCAGATACTCTGAGTAAAATTAGAGAAGATGCAAAAGGAATTTGCTGGAAGATGAAGAAGGATCCTTTGGGGGAGACTGCCAGGGTACTTAAATGATAACGCTTTCGATTAAAACGATGCTGCCGGGCGAATGAGCCTGGGGACGCGTCAGACTCTGGTTCTGCCTCTTAGTCAAGGAATGACCCTCTTGTGTCTTAGCCTTTTCTTCCTACCTGCCGTACTCAAGAACTGAAGGGAGGCTCCACCGGAATAATGCAGGTAAAAGTGTTGAGAAAACAAAAGAAGTGTGATTTTAAAAATATAGACATCATAACGGAGTGCTTAAGCTTGAGTCGAATTTGGGGAGCTTACTCATTTTGAGTAGAACTTCCGGGCTGACAGATCTTGATGAAAATCCTGACGTAGACACCCCACGGCTCTTTCCTTGAGTGTCTTATTGAATCGCAGGTCGATCTTTGTTGACATATAAGCAGTGGTTTTCACATATGAATAAGGAAGAAAGGGGCTGACAGTCTATGCGAAAACGTGAGACATCCAGGGCCGATGAGCTTGGGGAGCCATTAATAGATTAGTACGTCTCAAAGATAATGCGCATGGAAAGGAATTGGTAGGGAAGTCAAGGGAGGTGTGATCCTGAAAAGATGTAAGGGACCAGCGAACAAGCTATGACGACTGACTAGACGAGAGATGATAAGATCCTCCACTCGGACGATGACAGCAGAGTTTGGAGAAGAAAATGACCGAGAGATACTTAAGGTCAAATCTGTATGACCGGTTAGTTCACTGTCTACCACGTACAAGAAATATAGACGTACCATAGATCTGTTACCTTCCTGTTCGCCAGCGTCCTTCTCTCATTCACTGGTGAGGCCTCTAATCACATGGACAAAACAGGGGAAGGGAGAGAATCCAGGTTGGCCAGCAGAGCACCCCATCTTGCTGGGGTTGCGTGGTAGGCACGTGCCCCAGGCACAGCTGCTGGAGACCAGCATGGGGTTTCTGTAACTGCCGGAATTTCTGCAACCTGCTCTGTCTTATGGGAGTTGCAAAAATGACTGAACCCTAGAGCTACCACGTGCCATATTGTCCAAATGTCACTACAGTCAGTGAGGTTGGCCCAGGGAAAATCAGAGCCGAGAGAGGCGAACACCTGATGACATCGTTAGAATCCTCAGACCCAGCTGAGTCAGAAGCTATAATTCAGATTACACAGACCCGTTTAGTCACTCTTTTCGAAAGCTTTTTTGAACTGTGTTCCCATCACCCACAATCACACGATGGATGACGAAGCTATGCGATGCAGGAAGTAAAGACAACTCTGAGGTTTCCAGCTCGGGCATCTGGAAAAGGGCGATGTGATGCTCGGGGACCACAAGTAGAGGAGATGTCTGCGTTGAACTTGCAGCAGTGGAGGCACCTGCCCATGAGCCCGGTGATCAGCACGCTCTCCTCACTGCGACATATGCCAGCACGCACACGTGTCGCTCCCCCATGGGAATGCTCTGTGTGAAGCACAGCTCTTAGTCCGCGAAATGCAATTCCACCCCACCCCCGCTCGCTCTAGAATCGTGTTATAAAGCCAGCAGGTGGAGTTATTAACGACCTCACCGATTTATATATTTCGAATGAATCAATTTGATATCATCAGTTAATTAAATACTAATAGTGACACATGGTTCCCCACCATACTTCATGGCTGATCGTGATATGCGACTCTGACCTAAATCGCATTTGCGACCTCGATGCTTTTGGCTGTTGTGGTGTAGAGATTCAGAGAGAAGACAGAGCTGGGGTTGGAACTCGGAGTGAGCTGGGGCTTAGTCAGCGTTGCTCCAGCTGCTGTGACCGGCGATCATTCAAGCTGCAATGCGAAGCCCCTAATTCTGAGTGTAATGCAAGTAGCTTTTCTCTCCCCGGTGTGTTCTGTTGATTGCAGACAATATGTAATTACCTTCTGAGATATACTTTTCTCATCTTAACTCCCTCTACATGTGAAATGAACTGTAACAGACAAATTAGCTTTTCTTTCTTTTCTAACTCCTAACGTTCTTAGATTTTTTTTTTTTCCCCCTGATTTGATGACCGCCTTATCCAATAGAGCGAGGCGATTTAGGATTAACAGTATGTTCTATGCAGCCTGATAAAAATAACATGCAGTCTGGTGCGGTAGCTAGAGCTATAAGGCAGGAATGCCACAGCCCAAGGGGCCCCCTCAAATCAATACACCTCAAATCCTTGTCTTACCTAGCGATAACCGAAAGCAGAGGCGTCTCCAAGGTGGTCCAGCCTTTGTTAGTCACTGGGTTGCACAAGCATCTCAGGCCTCCATTCCAGACTCCTTCTTTTCATTGTCTTAAGATCCTATTGTACATACTGAATATAGTGTAGTTTACAGACATTTCACATGGTTTGCTAGTGGCCCGCACGTCCCATCGCAACGTCACTTGTTTCCATCAGAGTATTCCCCAGCTCAGTTCTACTGCATCGCTCCCATCTCGACCACCTGTGTCTGCAGAAGGAGCAGCATCGGAGGGAGTGCTTGGCACACGCGTCTTAAATTTCCAAAATCAGGGCACCTCAGCCGGCGCACGATTCAGGTACATGAATCCAGAGTGCTTGGGCTAAAAATGTTCTTGTGGCACAAGCATCGTATTTGCATTTGTACGGCACCTTACCGCACATCCGGGGGGTTGTCGAGAATTGACAATTAGATGAAATATCTAAATGCAAAGGCTTTTATCAGAGACAGGCCTGGAAGGCCCATCGAATCCATTTAGACAAGAATTGCTCTTTCATTTTCAAAACCAATTTCACAAAGAATATTGTAACAAAAAAATAAAAAATGGAAAACCCCCTCCACAATCCAGTCATCAAACAAACCTATCGGATCCCATTTTTCCTATTTCCTTTCTGAATTGGTCCATTTACATCGCGTATATATGTATGTATACATATATTTATGTATGCATTTTTAAATGCTTAAACTTTTATTTAACGTAACTGCATATTACTCTCCATGTTGCTACACTGTGTTTATGATAATCTTGGCTAATACTTGCTCAATATTAAAGTGAATAGCTATAATATAATTAAACATATTTTTTCGATTAGTGCTACCTTTTTTGCAAAAATGAATGAAAAAGAAATGATGTAGGTGTGAGACGAGAGGCTTAAAAACGTAACTGTCGGTTTTTTGTCTGTTCATGAGAATTAGATGGAGAAATAAATGAAGGCAACTCAAACGAGAACAGAGGCTATCGATTTAGAGTTTGCTGTAGCAAGGACGTCAGCTACCATCACTCAGTCTCGGAAGAGATACAAAGGCAGTAGAAGATGCGGGAAGCTTTACAGTGTAAAGAAGGGAAGGCTTTGGGTGTGTCTTGGTTGGAAATCGGGGAACTGGTTGGCAGGCTGACAGGAGCCGGGCATCTGTGTGATTAGTTTGGGGGCATATTTGCCATTTTGCTTGGTCCTGAATTGGAAGAGCAGATGAAAATGAGGGAAGCTGGCAGTCACTGACAAAATCTTGACCTTTCGGGCAAGTCGCTGCAGAGATTGTGGTATAGTTGCTGGAGAGGCGTGGGTCAGAGCTCTGTCATTGTTACACAGGATCTGGCCGTTGCCCATCTGTATCATCCATCTCTCACTGAGTCAATGTTGACATTCATCACTTGCAGCCAACGCTAAGTTCAGAAGCCATCTCTGAATCCTGGCAGTGAGAGAACCCTAAATGTCAAAGAATATCTCTGTGGTGAGATAAGACACCCTTAATAAAGTCCTACGTTCCCACTCGGACAGTTATTTACTGAAATAAATTTATCAGAAATGGTTATTTAGTCCCAGTTCAGAAATAGTTACTAAACTGACCCTTTTGTATTTTATTTGTCTGTTTCTGCTAACATAAATGTGGTAGTCAATTAAATCAATCTGGAGGTAGTCTGTGACAGTCTTTCCAAGCACCCACAGGTGATAGCCCAACCAGAGACTGGCTTAGCAT
>NW_011888944.1:734977-741642 GCF_000151845.1 Pteropus vampyrus | reverse complement strand
GCACCTTACCGCACATCCGGGGGGTTGTCGAGAATTGACAATTAGATGAAATATCTAAATGCAAAGGCTTTTATCAGAGACAGGCCTGGAAGGCCCATCGAATCCATTTAGACAAGAATTGCTCTTTCATTTTCAAAACCAATTTCACAAAGAATATTGTAACAAAAAAATAAAAAATGGAAAACCCCCTCCACAATCCAGTCATCAAACAAACCTATCGGATCCCATTTTTCCTATTTCCTTTCTGAATTGGTCCATTTACATCGCGTATATATGTATGTATACATATATTTATGTATGCATTTTTAAATGCTTAAACTTTTATTTAACGTAACTGCATATTACTCTCCATGTTGCTACACTGTGTTTATGATAATCTTGGCTAATACTTGCTCAATATTAAAGTGAATAGCTATAATATAATTAAACATATTTTTTCGATTAGTGCTACCTTTTTTGCAAAAATGAATGAAAAAGAAATGATGTAGGTGTGAGACGAGAGGCTTAAAAACGTAACTGTCGGTTTTTTGTCTGTTCATGAGAATTAGATGGAGAAATAAATGAAGGCAACTCAAACGAGAACAGAGGCTATCGATTTAGAGTTTGCTGTAGCAAGGACGTCAGCTACCATCACTCAGTCTCGGAAGAGATACAAAGGCAGTAGAAGATGCGGGAAGCTTTACAGTGTAAAGAAGGGAAGGCTTTGGGTGTGTCTTGGTTGGAAATCGGGGAACTGGTTGGCAGGCTGACAGGAGCCGGGCATCTGTGTGATTAGTTTGGGGGCATATTTGCCATTTTGCTTGGTCCTGAATTGGAAGAGCAGATGAAAATGAGGGAAGCTGGCAGTCACTGACAAAATCTTGACCTTTCGGGCAAGTCGCTGCAGAGATTGTGGTATAGTTGCTGGAGAGGCGTGGGTCAGAGCTCTGTCATTGTTACACAGGATCTGGCCGTTGCCCATCTGTATCATCCATCTCTCACTGAGTCAATGTTGACATTCATCACTTGCAGCCAACGCTAAGTTCAGAAGCCATCTCTGAATCCTGGCAGTGAGAGAACCCTAAATGTCAAAGAATATCTCTGTGGTGAGATAAGACACCCTTAATAAAGTCCTACGTTCCCACTCGGACAGTTATTTACTGAAATAAATTTATCAGAAATGGTTATTTAGTCCCAGTTCAGAAATAGTTACTAAACTGACCCTTTTGTATTTTATTTGTCTGTTTCTGCTAACATAAATGTGGTAGTCAATTAAATCAATCTGGAGGTAGTCTGTGACAGTCTTTCCAAGCACCCACAGGTGATAGCCCAACCAGAGACTGGCTTAGCATGTCATATTTAAAGTCAGTTTGCAGTTTCGGTTAGGTAATTTTTCCCGTCCATCCTTTTTCAGATCCTGGGTTCACAACATTTTATCTCTTATCTTTTTAAAGTCATGAATAAATTTATTGTGAAGTGTACATTTGAAATATGTAATCCACGCACAGACGGATGACACATAACCATCGTAAAGTGAACACCCATGTCATCAAAACTCAGGTTAAGAAATCGATCAGGCTAGTTCCTTTGAGGACTTCGAAGCTCGTCTCCAGTTTCTTTCTCTGTCTTCCCCCAGAGCTAACCACGATTCTGATTTGTGTGCAATGGGGAAAGAATCCATTGTTCCAAATGCCTGTTACGTCTGCCCTGCAAATCTCGGTCAGTCCACGTGTTCCCATAAGACTCTCCTGCTGAAGCACCTGTTCCTCCCTGTAGGTTCCGCTGAAGTTCAAAGCGAATGTTCTCATGAAATGCATTCTCCCCAGATGTGGTTTGGGGGGCCCATCACTCACCAGCGGAGCACCTCCAAAGTGGAAGAGATTCCATCTGACTGAGAATCAGACTCCTTAGATTTAATGGTGTCCCCTCTCCCCAGGATTCATTCATAGGTGACAGGAATAGGAATCCTAATGAAGTCTGTTAGCCCAATATTAGGGGCAAACCATAAAATATATAATCAATTCCTTTGGGTTTCCTTTTAAACTAATCCAATAACCAGGGTTTCATTGAGCACTTCTCCCTGAAAGCCTCCCAAATCCTGTGGGCAGAGGTGGGGAGTCAAGGGGATGAGAGAGTACTCGTAGTATTATTTCTTCTCCATTAAACTCACTGCATCCCTGTAGGAGAGACAGAGAAGCTAGTATTGTCCATTTGACTGGTAAGGAAACAGAAAAGGCAAAGGCTGTCCCAAGGTAAAAGTATAAGTGACAGAACTGAAATTCTCACCCCCATTTCTGATTCTGCATCCTATACTCTTGGACCGCTTACTCCTATAACATCGTACTTCCCAAGATCATCAAGAATACAGGAGAAGATAAGCCATCTCAGTCACTTATTTGAAATAGAAGAAACGAAGATTTCACTTCTTAGCTTGATCTAGGACAGGCTAGAACATAAACGTTCCTAATTGGTAATAAGCGATTGAAGAAAAATGCATTCTTTGAAAGAGCTGGGATCCACTCTCCACGAACGCATTGCAACATCAAAGAATTAGGCTCTCTCGCTCATTTATTCATTCTTTCGGCATTTAACAAACATTGACTTCTTTAGACATCTATAGAATAAGCAGAACATGAATAATTAACATCATTTTGGGGAAGACGTAATTCATGCTCAGAAAAGGTAAGCAGCTTAGCATCTCACAGAGCTAAGAACTGATGAAGATTGGCATTGACCACGGTCATCATGGATGCGAATCCAGTCCTTCCCACAGGCCTCCTCCCTGAGGACAGTGGCTGCGCCTGTTCCTTACCTCATGGCTAAGTCCTTCCACTGTCTACGAAGGCTTAAAACAGAAGTAGAGCAGAAGGTCTGTCCAGGTCTGCCTTTGCTTGATTGAACTTCTTTTGTGGTAAGGGGACAGGGAGCATGTATAGTCACTGTTGAAAACCAAATCGAAATGCTTCAAGAGAAGCCCATCAAGAAAGAGAGCTGCTATTTCAACTATTCAGTTGAGTGAACCCAACAAACAGTCAACGCTAATAAACCACCGAGTGTGTTTCTAGCTCAAAATTAGGCTCCTAAAATATAAGGAAAGTATAAACTTGGTCCTTTGCTCGGAGGGGCTTAAAAATCTCGTTTCAAAGGGAACAGTAATGCACAGGTAATATAATACAGCATACAAATTTTATTTCTTAAAAAAAGTGTTCTCTGACGTACGTAACCAATATTTACGATAAACTGTTGGGCTCCCTTGGGCTCCAGGACTATGTTGTTGGCCCTCTGTCCTCATCTGGGGACTGAGACTCCCTAGGTGATCCATTTAGCTGCTATCACACAGTCCATGGGTGTTGGAGACCGGGATTTTTTATTTTTAACTTCCCATTCAAATCTCTGGCTCATGATTATAGTAAGGATATCCCTCTATTTCAGCATTCCAGGTTTAAGTTCATATCTTGGAGGAATAAGAAAGGGAAAACAAGAGAACGGGAGAAAGCACAGGAAAGAATGCAGGGGAGGTAGGAAAATGCTACACCTCTGTTCTCGCCTGGAAAAATGGTGTGTTGGTGCTTCCAGGCGTCTGGCAGGAGAATGGTGGGTTTATAGCATTGACAAATCAATCGGAAATAACATCTTAACTAGAATGAAGGGGGAGAAATAGATTTTCCCTGGTTTACTCCATCTGATGCTTTTTTACATAGATGAAGAGGTTTCTTCAACTCTATTATGATATTGCTTTCTGAGTTTTCAATAATAAGTTTCTCCAGTGGCATCTTTGTATCTCGCAAAGTTGAAAAGCTTTCCCTGTGATGGCACTCTTAGAAGAAAGTGTAAAATGTAATTGCTTTGGTAACATTTCGCAGCAACATCAAGAAAGACTTTGATATCCCTGTGATTTCAAAACCCAAATAATATCAACTGTGTTTTCTGGACTTTTTTTTCCCCCCTGATCCACACTCGTATTAATCACAAGGTGCTGACAGCTTGACAAATATTCCTTTGCATGGTATTCAACTGATATTTTTAAGAGCCCAATAATATATCAAATGGGGTGGGGGAGAGCTGATAAAAATAAATTACCCACTGTTGACGGCCAGAGCTTTAGATCTCCAAAAAATGTTTCTAGCTCCAAGGTAGCTTTACTTCAAAGAGATGAAAATCACCCAAATGGAGTGGAAAAACTTCTGCTCTTTCGGAACCACCTTTCAGTTGAGGGAAAAGAAAGGCATCTACATTATTAATCAAGAGGGAAAAAAATCCCATCGGCGTATGAAGTTTCACAGCATGTTTGTTATTTCCTGTGGACACTGATGCTCTAGGAAGCCCAGCTAGGTGAGGATCCTAAACCCAAAACAGATGGTCTTTAAAACGATTGTACAGATTCTCTTTCATAATGAAGCTCAAGAATCCTATAGGATTTATAACAAAAACTGTTCATACATATGAAAAGACAGATGTTTAGATGCTGCTCACCAGTCCTTTGGTTGAATCCAGAAAGAGCCATTAGCTGTGACTTTATTTTCAAGCAGTTGATTTACGTGGGACTTTAGTCTCAACTAATCAATGTCAAAATACCTTTTAAATGGAAATCACTTTTCCTCCGGGGTGCAGGATGGAAGGCGTGTGCTCGGGAGTCCAAGGAGTTAAGTCCCCTTTTGTATATATTTTTATTATTGCACAGACCTGAGAGAGCCGCCAGACTTCTTTTGGTAATTATTTGTAGAGGAAGCAAGATGTTGTTCAAAATCCATACTTTCTGTTTAATAAGCTGTGATTAAACTGCCTATACATGTGAAGAAAGAGTAAATTCTAAAGTTTGACTGTGATCGTGGTTTCTAATACTGCTCCAAGAGGCAGAAGCTGAGTTCTAATACAGAACCTATCACTCACCGGCTTCTGAGTTCATCTCGATCGGTATCTAAAGGCATCTGGAACAATCCAGCTTATCACAAACCCAACGGAGCCCATGAATCAACCGAAGAGTTCTCGAAAATGTACTTTTCAGATTGCATCCCAGTTGTACAGAATCAGAATTTTTGAGAATAGGGCTTAGAGAGAAGATGTAGTTAAAAAAAAAAAGAAAAGAAAAACCCACCTTTTTGAGTGATTTCACATTTACTCACTTCTAGGAGAGAAAATCATATTCGTGTTTCTCAGTTGGTTAGACATTCACTCCCCTCAATTGATGCCATAACCTCAGGTTTGGAAAATCCTTGGCTTGGCCACTATTTTCGTCTGTTCTGACACACATCTGGGCGCACACATATCCAGTCAGTCACACCCCCTTTCACTTCTAAAACATGTGCGAGTATATCCATCCACACATACTCAGGCGCACACACTCTCACACACTCACATACAGATATGCACGCTCACACTCCCCCCACATCGATGCCATTATGTTATCAATCGCATCGTTTGTGAATATGTGTGTATTAACATCTATATTTACCTAGGTATGTACGCGTGTATAATTTTATCAATTTGTTGATCAATTCATCCATTCACAGGGGCTTAATTTTTAATATTCTTCCATCGAATTCATGTCTTTAATGTATACTGGTAATAAAGCACGCAGTAGGCGCAATTATAAAATTGTAATAATTTTAATAGATTATTAAGAATCTATTCTTAATATTTAGGAATATATGTTTTCTTAAAAAATATGATCACTGCTACATTGACAATATTGGGAGAGGAGAAGCAACTCAATTAAATGCTAATCTAGACAATTATATGCTAAATACAACATGTATCTGTCTCAGGTAGAAGATTATCTTGCCTTTGAAAATGATGCTCATAAGATTTATTTTCATTGATGGAAATAGTTGCATTATAAGGTTAATTTTAAAATTCAGTGTAAACGTGTATATTATTATGATCTAAGGGGCACTTTTTTTTCTTTCCTTCCTTTCTCCCTGCCTTACTTTTTCTTAACAGCAGACTATTTTAATGCAAAATTTTTCATTCAATGTATTTTTTTTAAAAGGAGCCGTACTGATTGAAAGGGTGCTGAGCTTCAGGAGTTAAATAATCCCCAGAGACTCAAACCAGATAAGGTGATACCCCCTGGGGGAAAGGGAGTGACCAGGTCAAACTTCCTCTGAGCACGGCTAAAGGACTCTGGCGACCTTGAACTTGCATTGTGATGTCTGCCAGAGAGACAGGAAATAAAGGCCACCTCCTGCCCAAGGTGGGAATCCTAACAGAAAACTTCATAAAGACGAGATGACAAAGGCCTAACCCCTCAGTGGAAGCATGAGTGTTAAGGGAATTGCCTCTCTTGTCCTTTGACAGGAAAAGGACAGGTCCTCTCTAATTCACGATCAATATCTGACCATGGGTTCTGGTCATATATTTAACTGCCTGTCGCATGTGAAAACCCCAGGCTTTTAACTCAAAGGGTGTGTCACTCGTATTTCCCTGATGGCTGGTGTAAATTCAAAATCTCAGTGAAGCGGTGCAGAGTCTCAAAGATGCTACAGACCTAAAGAACATAGAACCTCGAATGGTTCTCTCCCTCTCTCCCTGCTCCCCACACACGTAAACACACACACACACACACACACACACACACACACACAATCATAACAATGTGCTATGAGAAACAGTGTAAATAACAGTAGGACAATCAGACCTGCAAAGATTTCAGGTGCAAAATTATGAAATACAGAATTTTAAAACAA
>NW_011888944.1:725547-733622 GCF_000151845.1 Pteropus vampyrus | reverse complement strand
CAATGTGCTATGAGAAACAGTGTAAATAACAGTAGGACAATCAGACCTGCAAAGATTTCAGGTGCAAAATTATGAAATACAGAATTTTAAAACAAATTTTATTAAATAAGAAGTAAAGTAGATGTTTAAAAACATAAGTGACAAGAGACTAGAAACACGAGAAATCATTCTTTACAGCATTTAAACAGAACTTTTAGTAATCAAAACTAAAAGTTTTGAGTTAATTAAAATTTATAAGCAAAATAGATGTACCATGCAGAATATTTAGTAAAAGCTATAGGAAAAAAAAATCGCAAAAGATAATATGTAAAATCGCAAAAAAATCGATAATATGTAAAATCGCAAAAAAATCGCAAAAGATAATATGTAAAAAAAAAAATGTCAATATTCAACAAAGAAAAAAAGATATGAAAGAGAAAACAAAATATAAAGATATACAATAGTCTAATCAGCATCAGAAGCAGAAAATAAGAATAAGGCAATTTTTGGTAAAAGTGACTAAAAAATTGCTGAAAATGTAAATTTTAGAGCTCGAAGCCCAACGAACTCGAACGAGATAAATAAAAAGTAAATTAATTCTCAGAAACACCTTAGTGAGACTCTAGAACAATAGCTAAAATGAGAAGACATTAGGTCACCTCGAGGAAGTGACGGTGTAATGACTGACTTCTTAGCATCAGCACTGAGGTCAGCAGTCGACGAACATGACAATAGACACCCAAACGCTCAAGGAATTTTACCGTCAACTTAAAAATTTTGATGAATACAAATAGATTAAAATTAAAAGCTTTTTTGATCCAAATATATTACAAAGAATAAAAGGAAATCAAAATTGAAAGATGTGACTTGTCACATATGTCTCTAAAGAATTCACATACAGAATATATACAAATATTCTGTGAAATCGATAAAAAATGGACTAAACCACTAGAGATAATACAAAATCACAAGAATATATTTCCCAGAACAGTAAACAGTCATGAATCAACACACAAAATGTTGTCATTCCCATTAGTAATCAGAGAAATTCAAAGTAATCCCCAAATGAGCTGCAAGTTCACATTTATAATGTCAAAACTTAAGATGCCTTCATCGCCAAGTGTTGGCAAAAACGTAGCTCAATATGAACTCTGAGAGACTGCCCGTGAGATAACTAGTTGGTACAACTGCATCAGGAAACAGTTTAACATGTAATTTTGCATCCCTAAAGAGTGACTTCCTTAATTTTCATGTGTTGGTACCTTATAGAAATGGAAGCAGATGAAATGTATTGCTTTATGATTTCTTTTTCCCTCAATATTATTATTGAGATCCGTCCGTGGGATTGCCCACAGCTGTGGTTCATTTTCATCGATAAGTAACATTCCATTGCACCGCTATACCAAATTTATTTATCCACGAGCTTTTGAGTTATTTCCAATTTTTTGCCATCATGAAAAATGTTGCTGGAATACTCTTAGAAATGTGTCTAAGTGTATGTGCACAAAAGTTTCTTTACGATATAACCTTCGGAGTGAAATCACTAGATGTCAGGAGATACACAGGTATCACTAGATTATAGGAGATACATAGATAAAGCCAACATGTTTATGGACCGGGCACTGTTATAAGTGCTCGTCATGTACCAACAACAATGAAAAAATAGATAATGCCTTGTTCACATTCCAGTGAGGAAAGCCAGAGCTAACTGAATAAAAATTTTTTAATAGTAAGCAAGAAAATAGGAGACAGCGATGAGGATTATGGTGTGAGGGACTGAACTGTGAGCTCTGTGGACTGGCCGGCGACAGCCCCACGGAAGGAGAGAAGATAAGCCAAAACTGCAATGAGCATAAGAAAGAGAACAGTGAAGCCTCTAGAGGAAAATCATCCCAAGAAGAGGGAAGAGTTGGCACAAAAGTGACAAAGAGGAAGTAACCCGGAAATGGTAAGGAAAGGCCATTGCGTCTGGGTCAGTGACAGGGGGCAGGCGGGGATGACCGGGACGGCCTGGAGGGAGGGCGGCCGGATACGGGCTCCAAGTCCCCCGAAAGAACCGGTGGAAGCCGATGAAAACTTCCGGTCAGGGAAATGATGTGGACCGATGTAAAACTTTCAGGAAGTTCTCCTTGGTCACGGGCAGGGCGGAAGGGCCCTTGCCAAAGTATGAGAGCAGGAAGCACAGTTGGGAGTGAGGTGGGGCGTGGCCTCATCCAAGGGGAAGTCTGGGGCGTGGGCGGGGCTGTGAGGGCGGAGTCCAGAGGACCAGCTGATGGTTTCAACGTGGGCGTGGCGAGGATGAGGGGAAAGGAGAAGCAAGGATGGATTCCAGAACCGAGGTTGAGTAGGTGTACGACGGTGCCCGTGAAGAAATAGGAGCCTGGGATTGTGTGGGAGGGGAGGTGGAGAGTCCTGATTTGGACTCGTAAGGTTTGAAATGCCCATCGGAACCCCCTCTCTCGCTGGACAGTGGCCGAGAGAGTCAGCGGGTGGGGTCTCCCGGACCACAGGCCTTGGAGCCAGGTAGACACGTTTAAGGCAGGTGTTGGTCACCTACTTGTAGTGAAGCTTGGAGCATAACACGCTTCCTTTCTCGGCCTCGCTTGTTTGTTTGTTTTCCTCATCCGCAAAGGTTGTCGTGAGAATTAAACGTGATGGTGTATTTTGCATTCTTGTCTCCTTGTGGGTCCTTAAATAATGAATTTTGTCCCCTTCCGATATTTCTGACAAGAAAACCGCAACTCAGAGAAGGAAGAACATCGGTTAGAAATCAAACAGTTGCGGTAAAGGAAACACCCCTTCTATTGACTTTAATTTCAGTTAATTTTTAAAGCTCTCCTTTGTGTACTTGTACTTATAGGCAGGTAGACAATCACAGGTGACACGTTTTGCTGTTCTCCGAACAGCGTCACCTGCTATGAGAGGTGAGCATTCTTGCATCCTAGAGATGCCTATGTATGTGGGAGGGAAAGAGAAGAAAAGCCAAAAGGCATTGCAAACAAAACATCAAGAAAAACGCAAGGTCTGGAGGCGACATCACAGTGACCTCCTGTAGGTCAAATCCAACAGCCTACGGCAACCTGCAGCCTAAGAATCCAGTTCCACGTAGGAGAGAGAGAGAGGGGCAGAGAGAGAGAGAGAGAGAGAGATTGAGAGAGAGCGCCCCTCCCGTGCCAGCGCCCAGGGCGGCAAATTCCCTGCCCCTCACGTTGTTCCTGGGAGAAGAAAAACAGGCTTTGTTTGCTTTAAACTCGTACTCGAATGAAGGCCAAGTTAAGGGACATGCTCACAGAAGAAAAAGGGGAAAACTGAACGTGCAGGTCAGGCAGAATGGCTGCCTTTTGTGAAATGAGCTTTGAAAGCGTTTCAAAATTCATTTCGAACCGTATCTCTGGTTTTGAACGGCCCGCGGTCTCGGATCGGTCGGCGTCATGCGAGTCGCTTCTTTTTCTCCCTTCCCCCCTTCTTTCCTGCTTTTCTGCTTCCACCCTTGTCTTCCCCCACCCCCTTTCTTTCTGCCCTCTCTTTCTCTCTGTAATTAGGCCAGTGTCCCAACAGTGGCATTGCTCAGAGCAAGTTGAGCGATCGCTGTCCGAAAAATTTGTCTGACTCCCTCCCTTCATGGCTCTCTGGAGGTTCAGTTTTCCCTTTAACATCCGCACATGCAAACTTGGCGTACCAGAAAAAAAAAGGTACCATCTTAAGGCGTGGCATATACACCAGGTGTCCGATGGAATGACAAATGTTCACTTGGGTTCATGTTCGAGTTTTCTCTTTCCCTGGCGCGACCATCTTGGAACAGCGACGGTGAGTCTGTTATATAAATGGGCCAAAGGCAGCCTGTGAATCAGCCTAAAATGGTCCCTGTGCTGTTTTTTTCTTCGCCGCCGGCCAGGACCATTAGATGACACTCAACTCAAATTATTACAATCCAATTTTTAAGAAATATAGTGCGAATAAACTTAGTTTAGCCTCATGGGGCCTGAGGACCTTACGTGCCCCACAAAACTGCGCCGAGCATCTGCTAACCACAGATAAGGCAAACCCTGCAGCGTGACCTCGACCGCTGCCTCCTCACTGCGCACTTAGCTCAGACATTGCCCGCTCGCTGCCGAAAGACGGGGGGCGTCACCTAGACATGCAGGCTCCCGCTCCAACTCCCTCTTCCACCTCGGGGGGCTCTTTTCCTATCCCCTCTGAGTGCTGGCTGAGAGGGTCTCCTCTCGTGCAGCCCTGTGCAAACACAGCCCAAGAAAGCTGAGTTTCTGCCTTTTGGAGCTCCGTCCCGTCCTCGACTAGCCCTGAAATCCTTGAACTTAGTCTCATTTGTAAAACGAGGAAGTCTGATTTACCCAGCAGGGTTGTTCGGAACGAGCCCAGTACCACACTTGAAATTTCACTGGAGGTCATTGCCCGTGGTCCCCTTTTCTTTGCATTTGATTCTTATGTGGTGCCGCATGTGCCAGAGGCGGGGGGGAAAAAAAGAGAGAAAAGGCAAAAACGATTTTTCCGTTATCTGCTTAAACGTTTTCAGATTGCTTGGGTGAGTCCAGAGAAACGGAGTCACGCAGGTGGACAGAGCGGTTTGGATCAGATGGCTCTTTCAAAGTAATTGATCGGAATCTGCCAAACATCCACTTCGCGTCGAGCTCCGAGGGCACGACCTTCAGGAAGCCAAACTTCATTTAGGGTCACTCTCCATAGGATGAGAGTATCTAAGATGACTGACGGTCCCTTGCTGGGACAGGATATGAGAAATCTCTTCCGAATGCAGATTCCCGAGTCATCGGATGTCTCTCTTCCCTCGAGTGGCGGGACAGACGAGCAGGTAAGCAGAACCAGCATCCGTAGTCTTGCTCGGATGGGCCGGTGGCAGCGGAGGTGCAGGGAACATACGGGAAGAGTAACTGTTCTGCGGACTGGGCCCCAAACGCACGTGACCTCTGCTAGATAACCAAGTGTGTCTCGATCCCAAAGGAGACCGAAATATTGTAGCCAGATTTTTGTGGCTGCCAAAAAGGAGTGGCTTACTAGCATTAAGAGCTCCCTTCCTCCGACCAGCCATACTGGCTGCACCTGTATCACAGCTCAGCGCTTCCAAGGAGGTGCTTTTTGGTGTGCCCAACGGGGGGATTCATTTTTGGACTCCTTCACCTACCGGCTCTATGATCTTAGAGAAGATTCGCAACCCTTTTGAGACTCAGCTTCCCCCTCTAAAAAAAAAAAAAAAATAGCAGTAAATTATCTATAACAAGGTATTTGGGGGGAAAAAAAGAGTAAGTCTTGGAATATTCAAGAAAAAGCAAGAGATACGTTGAAGAATCAGGTGGGCAGTGGAGCAGGAATTGGTGGGGACACAGGCGTGGCACCTGGGAAAGGAGAGAAGGAAGGGGGTTGGGAGAGAAGACCCTCGCATGGCAGGGCGACCCTGAGGAAGTCTTTTCTAGGTTGAGGGCAGCCGTATCAGGCTGGAAATGTCCACGATGAAACTCCTGCCACACCCTGTCCTGGGCTGGGAGTTGCCAGGAAGAGGCTGGCTTGGCAGTGAGTCGGGCCAACAATGAATCGGGAAGTGCTGGCACCTACTGAGCATTGTCCCCTCACTAAACTCCTTGTGGCAGGTCCTCTCACGAAGGGGGCCTGAGCAGCAAGCTTGATGGCAGCCACCGCCCCCTCGCATGGCACACAGCCGCGTCCCCACGTGTGTGGAACATCTCCTCCCTGCTACACAAGGGAAACTCACAGGAGGAAGGTTAGTAGGCAAACCACAGCCACCACCGCTACAGGTAGCCGTGTCCCTTTGTCAACCAGACTAGTGTAGCAGAGTCTTTTCCATGGTTGGGATATTATTAAGCGTTTCTTGATGGAACACGTCTGGGAAACACAATTCGAACCAGTGTCTTTTTCTGCTGGACTTTTTGGAACTTTCCTTCACTGATTTAATGAGTATTTTGAAAAAGAGTAAGCGGCATTCAACAGATATATTTCTCAGTAACATTCTTTCCCCATGGATCACCACGTCACGTTGTACCAAGGATCGCTGTGTCTGCTGCTCACTGGCTGCGTGATGACTCATCACGGGACTTGGACTCTCTGACCCTCGATAGCCTCATCCGTGAACTGGGAAGGGCTGCTGCCAGCCACGCCGGCCAACCTTTCTTCATCGGAGGATGGGGCTTGCGTACGTGTCTGCGGTGAGTTCTGGGAAAGGAGGCAGCCTCGGCTCTCAACGGCAGGAGAGGGCAGAGAGCCAGGGAGCAAACGAGAGCCAAGGGGGGGTCCTTGGATCTGTGACGGTCGCTGAATATTTGTTTCTGGTCAGCAGTGAGATAAGTGCAGAAACTAGAAGAAAGTGTTTAGAAATGTGAGCGTGATGTGACGATGCTGTGACAGCCAAGCCCGGGATCGGAGGACGCCTCCCGTGTTACCACAGCTGAAAAAAACAAGCGGGAGAAACAGAACACGCTGGTCCCCCCCACGCGCGCCCCAGACCGTTTGAGAGGTTCTGCCTTCCGGCGCGCCTCCCACTCCGAGACACTTAAATATTAGATGACCGCGAGATGCTTTCTTCTCAATATTTGAAAACTCTTCAAAAAGCTGTCCGAAGCTGTAGCTTACCCGGATGTGCCCCAGTCTCAACGAGACACCTTCGACACGCAGCCGGCAATCTCACCGCTGACGACGGAAGAACGGGGCGGGATGTGCAGGTGTCAGAATCCCTTCGCTGGGTCCATTCTGACACCCACTCAACTAATCTTGCCTTCGGTCCGCCCCCTTTCTGTCTTGTTTTGTTTCGTTTTGAATCAGAGAGAACTCACGCGGACTCTTACCTGCAGGGCTGTCATGGCTTGGGACAGGATTGAGGTGGGTCCAAAGAGAAGGATGGGAGAAATCACGATTCCTACGTTTCCGTAGGGAGAAAAGATGTGATTTCAAAGGAAAAAAGAAGACACCAGATACCGATAATGAAAAGCAGAGCAGGGCCCAAGTGAATATTCAATGAAGGGGATGAAGCCGGTCGAGAATTCTTTTTCTGGAAGAGGAAAATTTTTAGGAAAGCAGGCTCAAGTACAAGCGGCCTTCACAGAGAAAAGCTTGCCCGGGGGTCGCATGGCATCCGGCCTGCAGGGCAGTCCCTGCCCTTGTCCACATATGAGTCCACTTCTGACTGAGACATTGTGCACATCTAGCCCCTGGCAATAATGCTTCAAGCGCCCAGGTTCCACTTCGTGCAGTTCGGAAAATAACACCGTCAGTCTGTCTCCCGCTCCCCATTTATGTGTCTTTGTGAGAGCTGCTGTTGCTATTCTAATGATTTTTTTTTTTTTTTTGGCTACATAAAACAAAATGTCCTTGATATGCATGTCAGGTAGGCCGCTTAATGATTTTTTAGGTGGGGCGTGCCCAGTTACCCGTGATAGGTTGAAGATTTCGTGTTCTGAAGTGGGCTCGGATGCCGTCGACCCACGGCAGAGGCGCACACCCAGAGAAAGACAGCAAAGAAAAAGCAGAACGCCGAAGGAGGAAGATGCACATTTACCCGGAATAAATCAGACTGTGAAGAGAGACTGGCAAGGCTCAATTGTGTGCGCATAATGGGGAGAGAGAGTTTCAGGCAAGTGTTTTCCATATGTTTCTCTATAAGGGCTCAGGATAAGTATAGGGAAACTAGCTTTTAAGCTGGTGTGAAGTTTTCTGTTCTGATTCTTCACCCATCTGCCCATCTACTCATCCATTCGCCCATCTGTCCATGCATCAGCTCATCCACCCATCGTCTGTTTATCCCTCTAGCCATCTACCTGTGCATCCAAACGCTGTGTCCCACATCTCCTCCGAGCTGTCCTTTCTACCCTGCCGTGGACACCCTTCTTCCATTGCTCCTATGTGTCCGATGATGTAGCAGGGAGAAGAGCAAAAATATACAAGATTTTTTTCAATAAATAAACTTAATTTCTATTTCGATCGCTTCTTTCTTTCTCTGCCAGCAAGGAAAACTCAACCTTAATCAATTTAGGATAAACCCAAGCATTTCAGTTTTCTTAGTCAAGTTATGAGACTTCTGCCTGCCCTTAACCGTGACTCTGGTTTGATTTTCA
>NW_011888944.1:722945-724742 GCF_000151845.1 Pteropus vampyrus | reverse complement strand
TTTGAAGAACAAAAGAGATAACTTATGAAGTGTCCCATAAATGGTAGCTTTTATGCCCATCCTTCGCTGAGGTGCCGGCAGTGATGACTGTCCGGAGCCTCAGGCTCATGTATTCCATGTGCCCTTGGTCTTAATCCCTGGTCGTTGCACCTCTCATTGATGGGTTAAATGCCTGGGAATTCTATGAGCAGTTCACAAAAACCAGGGATGCCATAGTGACTTGTTGGAAGACATGCAGAATGCTTTTTGGAGCACCAGACTTCATGATACTGAATTCCACAACTGCTCCCTCCTGCTTCTCCAGTAACAGGTACCATGGAGGAAACTGTCTTCAACCTTCAAGGATGTAGATTTTTTTTTAATTTTTTTTTCTAAGTTTATGGTCTGGGTGAAAACAGACCAGAGATTATCTGTTCTGTGTCAGGCAGGTCCAAACGAGAAGACAGGATTGACGCCACTGGGTATTGTTCTTACCCATACTCTCCCTTAGGAAAATGACTTTTGGTGACTTTTGATGGGTGAAGTTTTGAATAGTGTCAGAAACCGGGAGTGTGTGAGTCAGTTTTTGTTGAAAATAATCACAACAGTGGTGAATAAATAGTTCCCCTGCACGTGTGAGACATGAGATCTCTTTTTAAATATGGGAACAGTAGCAATAGGTACACGGATGAAACTCTGTGTTTCTCCAGAGGCCAGAGCTTGGACCAGTGAATGGTTTATGTAATATGAGAATCGAATCATCTTAAGAAAGACTCTCAACTATCAGGGTTAACAATCACGTGAATGAACTGGCTGATGAAAGTTCGAGCAGGGTAGAGAGAATCTACGGTTCTAGGGATGCATCATTTACCAGAAAGACGTGTCTGGATGCCATTTACGTTATCCGGAAGATTCAGGTCTCAGATGAGCCATATAGCCATTGATAAGCCATGTAACCTGAAGCCTCTTACACAACCATTCTGAGCCTGTTGCCTCATCAACAGAATAAAAGCTTCAAACTAAATAAGTCCAAGGCGGCTTCCAGATCTAAACTTCTAGAAACACAATCACTCCAATGGTCCTCTCTATATATTTCCATATTTTTTGTCATATAGAGTTAAAGAATCTTTTGCAAGTGTATTACACTTTCTACTGTTTTTAGAGCCTTGTGCCTTAAAAAAAGTATTCCTGAGCAAAATTAAGGGCCACAACATAATCCTAGAAATAAAATACAGTTGACTTAAAATAGTAGCTCGATAAGATCATCTTGGTGCTAAATTACATTAAAAATTAAAATAATAATTTTTATGATAAACTATAATATTGAACCCAAAATTATGCTTAAGGCTACCCTACATTCTGATAGCAAAAATGAAAAATTGAACAACGGTGGCACACCCTGAAATCAATCTTATAATATGGATACTTGTAATGATGAATATTCCCAGAATTTTTTTCTATTATGTCCTTAGAGTCCATAGTTGGTTTCATGGATAATTATACATCAATAATTATACATCACTTTAAATATCGAAGAAGCATTTGAACCATTTTAAAAGATGAGAAATAACAACATCGTTCCTAAGAAACGAAGTGAGGCTGATTATGTTGTTTGCTACAACAGACTGTGTTCAATAAATTTCCAGCACAGGAGGCAGAAGAGATGCTTTTAGTGCAGTGGCGTTAATAGCCGAAGGTGGCGTCTGTATCTTGCGGGAAGCGTGCGTTCTCTCCTGCAACACTTCCAGTTGGTTTCCACGGACTTGAAAGCAGCTTTGATCACCGCAGAAGAAGGTTTTTGCCGAAGAGCAGTCACTG
>NW_011888944.1:715983-716565 GCF_000151845.1 Pteropus vampyrus | reverse complement strand
GATAATTTATTCAATATCTTGTTTTCATTTCCTTTGGATTTAAACCCAGGGCGGGAATGCTGGCTCATATGGTGGTTCTATTTTTCTATTTTCGAAGAACCCACATACTGTTTTCCGTAATGGCTGCACCAATTCACATATCCACCGACAGTGCACAAGGGCTCCCTTCCTCCGGCATCCTCGCTAGCATTCCTTATCTCTCATCTCTTTAGTGACAACTGTTCTAACAGGTGCGAGGCGACATCTCCTTGTGGTTTCGATCTGCATTTCTTTGATGCTTGGTGGCGCTGAGCACCTTTCCATATGTCTGTTGGTCATCTGTATGTCTTCTTTGGAAGAACATCTATTTAGTTCCTCTTCCCACTTATTAATCAGATTGTTTGGGGTTTTTTTTGTTTGTTTTGTTTTGTTTTGCTATTGTATTGTATAGATTTTTATATACGTATTTCAGGTCTTAACTCCTTGTCATACACATAATTTTCAAATATTTTCTCCCGTTCTGCATTTTTATTTTGTTGGTTTGTGTGTGTGTGTGTGCGCGCGCGTGCGCTGAAGCTTTTTAGTTTCACATTATCCCACTTG
>NW_011888944.1:710586-714712 GCF_000151845.1 Pteropus vampyrus | reverse complement strand
ATATTTTCTCCCATTCCACATTTTTATTTTGTTGGTTTGTGTGTGTGCGCACGTGTGTGTGTGTGCTGAAGCTTTTTAGTTTCACATTATCCCACTTGTTTACATTTGCTTTTGTTGCCTGTGCTTTGGGGAGGGATAACTTGGCTTTCTTAGAATCCTGCAAATCGTTGAGCTCGCTGAGTCGACTTGGGCAAGTCCAGTAATCCTTTGAGCGTGTCTATTTATCTATAAGACACAGACACCGCCCCTTAGGAGTATAGGTCTGATTAAATAGAGGAGAATAAATGTAACATCCTGGAAAAGTCTTAAGATAGTAGTTTCTCAAGAAATAGGTATTGCAAAAAATTAGACGTAGGGTATACGTCAATAGTTTCCAGATGTGTGCGTAGAGGGAAAAATGCAAGCAAAGGGTGAGAAGAAAGGATAGACAGAAAGGGAGAGCGAAGGAGGAGAAAGACAGGGGGGAGGCAGAAAGGGGAGAGAGCCCTGGCCACATTCTCCCGAGTGCTGTCTGTAACCACAGCCACGTGTAGGGACAGGCTTCCCTTTAACCCCAGGGGCCTGTCTCGTCTGATTCTCCAGCACCCGTCATCAGTGACAAGAGCCTGGCACTCGGGGTGCGCACCCCACTCCTCGAATCCCCCACACAGGCAGCGCAGTGATTGACGCGGAGCTGGAGCTCAATATCGGTTTCCGTGAGACCGATGTAGTTAGGAGGTGAAGTTGAGGAATAGACCCTCCGGACGGCAGAGTCGGAAAACGCGAGTTTGCTTTCTTCTGTGCTATTTTGTAGCTTGGGTTCCTGGGAAGGCCCGTCGTGTCTGTGTTCTCTGTTCTCATTTGAACGCTGGAGCGACCGTCTACCTCGAAGGTCAGTTGGGAGGACCAGACAGTATAATGAATTACTGAGTGGGGACGTGTGACCGAAAAGATCCCGTCCCACTCAGTGTTTGCGATGGGTTGAACTGTGCTCTACAGAACGATAAGCTGGAGTCCAACCCACAGTACTTCACTGCATACAACTGGTGTTTTCTAGTATAATAAGAGAAAACTTTGGACAGAGACGCTGAGATGCAGACGCAGGGAAGACGGGCATATGATGATAGAGGCAGAGTGACGTTGCCGGAAGCCAAGAGATACCAAGGATTTCTGGGCATCTCCGGAAGCTGAGAAGAGATGGAGGAGGCCGCTACCTAGAGTCCCAGAGAACAGCCCTGCCGACGCCTTGAGTTTGAACTTCTCTTCTCCAGGACTGCAAGACAATGAATTTCTGTTGTTTTAAGCCACGTGGAGTGTGGCATTTTCCAGGCAGCTGTGAGGAACTAACACGATATTTTATTTACGACTTTATGTTTCCCCTTCCTTCTTCCCCAGTTATGTTTAGATATGTGTTGAGTGCTTCTGTACCAAGTACAATGCAAGTAATTAAGAATAAGAGATAATAATGACAGATACTAATATGGTACTACTGTGTGCCAGATACTATTCTAGGTGATTTGTTTAAAATATACCACCATGAGATGGATACTGCTTTGATTCCCAGTTTACAAAGGAGGACATTTAATCACAGAGAGGTTAAGCATCTTGCCAGAGTCACCCAGGTGCTCAGGATTTGAATCTGGAGCTCTGTAGACAGTGCGTGTAACCAATCACTGTGCGTACTGAGCCTCACGATGGATCGTGCACAGTGCCTCAGAGCACGGAACTCGCCGAATAGAAGCAGGAGACTAACGGGCTTTACTCATGTTTGGAATACAGAGTTTTGGAGGGTGAAGGCAGAAACAGACACAGGACATCGATATGACCCAGAGAACGTCACAGCCCGTTTAGGTCCCTGGAAGACTGGTGGCAGGAGGAGATGAAAGGAGAGGCTTGAAGGATAGCAAGGAGAAGAAAATGTCTTCCAAGCCGGAAGCACTGGGCACGTGTGCTCTGCAAGGACAATCGGGACTTGAGCAGGCGGGACGGCAAGAAGGGAGACTGCAGATAACTTGGGCTTCCTCTGGTGGCCGCAGGGACCCTTTAACTGGGGAACAACAGGGTCAGGATTGAACGATGGTGAACAAGAAACACAGGTTTTGAATTGAGAGGCCTGGATTTGCTGCTTTCTTTTCGTCGCTGTCTCCAAGGACTTATCTCCAGGGTGTGGCTGCTGCCATCTCAGCCTAAGTCATCCATTCATTCATCCATCCATCCATCCATTCATTCATCCATCCATCCATTCATTCATCCATCCATCCATTCATCCATCCATTCATTCATTCATCCATTCAACACACTTGTATTCAGCATTTGCTCCTTTGCCGATCCCTCTTCTAAATGATGCAGACAGAGTGAGGAGCAAACACCGAAGACTCCTGCTATCTCGGTACTTATTTTTAAGTGACGGCAAATCGTCAAGTAGGCAAATGCTACTCCATAATCATTTTATAAAGTAATAGCTGAAATGGAGACACCAAAACAAGGTCCTGGGCTGGAGCGTAACAGCAAGCGGGGGACGCTACTATTCGTAGGATAGTGACTTGCCTCCGCAGGTAACGCTTGAGACCTGAGACCTGAGGGGTGAGACGCGACCGTGCGTGCTAAGACTTGATGCAGGATGATCTTAGACAGAGGAAGTAGCAGACACAATGCCTTTAGAGAAAAGCGAGGTCGGCGTCTTCAAGAAATAAAAAGAAGCCAAGTGTGGAAGCATGCCGTAAGAGAGAGGTGTGACAGGAGACCAGGTCACAGACGGGGGCAGTGTTCAGGGTCTGCTCCCTCCGGGAGTGTGTGTTGCGTGGTGAAGCTCAGGGCGAGTCGTTCGAGGAGAGGATGCGGTCAGATTTGAATTTTCACGGGCTTCCCGGGTTGGCAACCTGTTGGACCAAGATGGGAGAGAATATCTCTAACCGTCATTGAAGATATTTGCAGGACACCAGAATTACGCACTTGAACTTCAAGGTGCTGAGTGTGTCTCTGTGGACTCGGCTCACTCTTACAGCAGTAGCAGTGGAGTTTCGAGCCCAGTTGTCCCGTCGCGTCGAAGGTCCCTCTGCGTGGAGCTGTGGAGTGGGGCTTGGGGAACTACACGATGGAGAATGTAACTGTTCTTTCCTTTGATTCATACTCAATTCCCATTGCTAGAGAAGCTTGGCTACTCGAGCAACAGAAGCAGTTTTGTTGTAGGTGTCATCTGTCTTATTTGCTCCTTTTCCCGGAGCTAGAGTTGGTTAGTGCCCATCAAAGACACCCATCCCACTATGACCCTTGGGCTTTACTTAAATCCAGAGATTTAGGGCATTGTGACCCCAAAATAGTATTTAGTTGGCCTGCTTCTAGTCCTGCTCTTGTTCTGTGCCTCCATTTAGGGTCTGGGGTTCTGTTTTTTTAATCTTGAATCTCTGATTTACTCATGAGATTCCTGTCTTGTCACCGGTGTCTTTCCCCTGAATCTAAATTGTCATCACAAATGAAGATTTTGGATATGAAGAGTAAAAGACACCGCGGTGCCAAGTAAAGGGGCAGCAGAGGGGACGTCCCTTTTTCATTCTAGCAGGGATTTCAAAACTAGTATAAAGAATAATGTCAAAATGTATAATCGTCCACGCATTCTTCTATTCAGCAAATATTACTTCTATATTACCGTGCGCCAGGCTCTCTGCTAGGTATCAGAAAGAAAACAGTGAAAATCGCAGTGGTGATTCTTGGTTTGACAGAGCTTTGGGTCTACAGGGTGGTGGTGAGCGAGGAAGCAGGTCGAGGTGCCCCGAGGCACTGATGGGCAGAAATTATGACTCTTCCGGGGAACTCATTCGAAAAGGCTGTTAGCAGCCTGCGTGCGTCTAGACAGCCTCGTGGAAACTGAGCTTGTGCTTCCCATTGTCCTTCCAGAGTCCCTGCTGGCCTTCTCTCTGCCTCCGCCTATTACCAGGGACCATTCCCTCACCTCATGGCATGCGTTCTATTTCTTTTGCTGATGACAGAGTTTCCTAAGTCCTGGACATTGAAATCAGGATGGTTCTTGGTCTCCAGGCTCAGTTGTCCCTGAGGTCACCCTGTCACATCGATGGCCACAGTGTTAGCTATTGCTATATTCCACAGGTCAAGAATTCTGCCTTCTGCTTGGGACTTTATCTCATCTTCC
>NW_011888944.1:700570-710536 GCF_000151845.1 Pteropus vampyrus | reverse complement strand
AAGCGGGGGACGCTACTATTCGTAGGATAGTGACTTGCCTCCGCAGGTAACGCTTGAGACCTGAGACCTGAGGGGTGAGACGCGACCGTGCGTGCTAAGACTTGATGCAGGATGGTCTTAGACAGAGGAAGTAGCAGACACAATGCCTTTAGAGAAAAGCGAGGTCGGCGTCTTCAAGAAATAAAAAGAAGCCAAGTGTGGAAGCATGCCGTAAGAGAGAGGTGTGACAGGAGACCAGGTCACAGACGGGGGCAGTGTTCAGGGTCTGCTCCCTCCGGGAGTGTGTGTTGCGTGGTGAAGCTCAGGGCGAGTCGTTCGAGGAGAGGATGCGGTCAGATTTGAATTTTCACGGGCTTCCCGGGTTGGCAACCTGTTGGACCAAGATGGGAGAGAATATCTCTAACCGTCATTGAAGATATTTGCAGGACACCAGAATTACGCACTTGAACTTCAAGGTGCTGAGTGTGTCTCTGTGGACTCGGCTCACTCTTACAGCAGTAGCAGTGGAGTTTCGAGCCCAGTTGTCCCGTCGCGTCGAAGGTCCCTCTGCGTGGAGCTGTGGAGTGGGGCTTGGGGAACTACACGATGGAGAATGTAACTGTTCTTTCCTTTGATTCATACTCAATTCCCATTGCTAGAGAAGCTTGGCTACTCGAGCAACAGAAGCAGTTTTGTTGTAGGTGTCATCTGTCTTATTTGCTCCTTTTCCCGGAGCTAGAGTTGGTTAGTGCCCATCAAAGACACCCATCCCACTATGACCCTTGGGCTTTACTTAAATCCAGAGATTTAGGGCATTGTGACCCCAAAATAGTATTTAGTTGGCCTGCTTCTAGTCCTGCTCTTGTTCTGTGCCTCCATTTAGGGTCTGGGGTTCTGTTTTTTTAATCTTGAATCTCTGATTTACTCATGAGATTCCTGTCTTGTCACCGGTGTCTTTCCCCTGAATCTAAATTGTCATCACAAATGAAGATTTTGGATATGAAGAGTAAAAGACACCGCGGTGCCAAGTAAAGGGGCAGCAGAGGGGACGTCCCTTTTTCATTCTAGCAGGGATTTCAAAACTAGTATAAAGAATAATGTCAAAATGTATAATCGTCCACGCATTCTTCTATTCAGCAAATATTACTTCTATATTACCGTGCGCCAGGCTCTCTGCTAGGTATCAGAAAGAAAACAGTGAAAATCGCAGTGGTGATTCTTGGTTTGACAGAGCTTTGGGTCTACAGGGTGGTGGTGAGCGAGGAAGCAGGTCGAGGTGCCCCGAGGCACTGATGGGCAGAAATTATGACTCTTCCGGGGAACTCATTCGAAAAGGCTGTTAGCAGCCTGCGTGCGTCTAGACAGCCTCGTGGAAACTGAGCTTGTGCTTCCCATTGTCCTTCCAGAGTCCCTGCTGGCCTTCTCTCTGCCTCCGCCTATTACCAGGGACCATTCCCTCACCTCATGGCATGCGTTCTATTTCTTTTGCTGATGACAGAGTTTCCTAAGTCCTGGACATTGAAATCAGGATGGTTCTTGGTCTCCAGGCTCAGTTGTCCCTGAGGTCACCCTGTCACATCGATGGCCACAGTGTTAGCTATTGCTATATTCCACAGGTCAAGAATTCTGCCTTCTGCTTGGGACTTTATCTCATCTTCCTTTCTAACGTAGAAGGACTTAGTAGTTAAAACGTCCTTCTAAGTTTCTTTCTTTGAACGTTCTCTGTACTGTCTTGCGTTTTTTTTTTTTTTTTACAGGGGTCTTCTGGGTAGGAGTCTTCAAGATGACGAGTTTCAATTTCAGTCGCCTGTTCTCATTTATCAGGAAAAAAAAATAAGACAAAAACACTTGGCATCTATATCCCACTCCCAAAGGTGATTGACAAGTGTGGAGAGCGTCCCAGATGGAGGATTAATTCATGTCAGAGTGGGTCTTCCGGTTATTAGTAATAATGGCTGCTTAATGAGTGTGATTCCCTTTTTGCCTCACTAAAGAAACTGCAAATAGCTGAGTGGGATGGCTAGAGGGGCAGAGGGGGCCCGTGAGCAGACACTGACTATTCGCTCCAATAAAGCTTCGTGATCCCAGTGCAGAGCTCCTAAGAGCCGATGATTTAGCAGTAGCAACCTTTCTCTCTGCTGACTAAAACTGAAATCTGAAAGATGAATGTTGCCCCTGGGCCATGTGTCTTTGAAAGATGCTTCCTTTAAAGAGTGAAGGAATTATTCAGAAATGTAAACCGAACTCTGCTTTCCCAAGTGTTTACATAAATCAATATATATCAAATAGCACGTGATTATCTGAAAAGGAATGTGTCTTGTTCCTGAAATATGTGGCGCCCGATGATATGTATAGGCACGGCTTTGCGAATCACTTTTCTGTACTTTTTCATCCACGAGATGAAAATATTTATATTCAACAAGAAAAACGAATACGATTATTTCAATGCGGGAAATAGCTATCTATGAAAACAAACATGGATAGCCATGAACATCATCTGCATTATTTGGACCGGGAATAAAAAGACATACTTGAACTTGAAGAATACAGATAATTGAAGTAGAAGTGTCTGATCCAATACAGACCGACCAGTAACCATTCATTTTATCTCATAGACGCGTTGTTAAACACTTCTCAAAACTATACCTTTATTTGCAACTGTATCTCCCATTCCTGAGACCAGGGGAAAGAAACTCAGTAATGTAACAGGTGTGTAAAAATTTTCCCCAAGTGGTAGGAATTGTAGCATTGTATGGGTCCCTAGTGACATGGGACTGGCATTGTTTTATGTGTGATAGAAGAATATTTTAAAAGGACACCATCCGCTATCATCAACGTTTCGTAAAACAAATGACAGCTTTAGCATTGGAGAAAAGTTTTAGAAGACAATTTCTAAATGTGTTATTTTCAGTCGAATGCACTGAATTCCATGAAAACGGATGAATTCTGCCTTGTCTTAACTGTTCTCATCTTGCTAGAGAGCTGGGACACCCTCCTCGAGGAGCCGCAGTGTGGAGCAAAGCCTTCGATTCTCATGTGGGCTTCTAGCAAGTTCTCCCAATTTTGTTTTTCTCACCCGGAGTGAGTCGTTACTACAGTCAGCCAAAATGATCTTCCTTCATAGGCAAAGTACTCACGTGCTTACCACCCCTTCCTGCGTGCTATTATACTCAGCTTAAAGCTCATACTTTCTCTGAGGCAGATGAATTCTCTAGGTGCTTGGGTCTGCATTCTGGTGCTTTCCCAGCTCGCACTGCCAGTGGTCCCACGACACCCACCTGTATTGGCCACCCGGACCGGCATGCTTCTTCGCTCCCTTTCGCTTTCGCAGAGGCTCTTCCTGCGATCTAGCCTCATGTGAAAGTCCTCCTCCAGCCTTTGTGTTTCCAACCTAATGCAACCTCCTTCGCGCTGGCACCCAAGGCCGTGTTTTACTCATTCATCGGTGAGTGTTTATCGAGCCTCTACCGAACGCCAGGCGTCGTAGGATGGAGCAGAAAACTGAACAGCGGAAAACCTCCATTTGTGTGGAACTTACATTCTTACACGGTCTTTTCCTTAAGTCGCCACTGCATCTCATGTGCAAGGCCGTCTTAGTATGGGACCATATGATCTGTCTTCCAAAGAAAAACCTTTGTGAGAGTAAAAGGGATGCTATTATTTATTACTACAGGACAACAAGTGTAAACCATTGGACTGCGTGGTGAACTGAGATGTTTGACTACCCAACTGTAGAATGTCATCATCGGAGACTCCCCTAGGGACTATGTATGCATAGCACTCAGCACGTACTGGGGACACGGTGGGCAAGCAAAAATATCTTGACTTATGAATAAGAAAATGAGTGAGTGAATGAATAAATGAATGAATGAATGAGTGAAAAAATAATCACAGGTCTCTATTTAACTTTGCATGTGTGGACACTGGTGTGTCGTCCAGTCTTAATCAGAAGGGTTTTGTTTTGTTTTGTTTTGTTTTTTGTAGAATACAGGTGACAAAAACACAAAGCAAAGTAAATTAACAGAGAAAAGAAATGTATCTGAACATTCAAAGGGGTTAGACACAAGTATGGCTAGAAGTTCAAATAATGTGATCCAGTTCCCTCCCTCTCTCTGCCTCTCTCTCCCCGCCTCACTCCCACCACCATTTGTCTCTCTCTCTACCACCAGCATCTCCATCTCCATCATCATCATCTCCATCTCCATCTCCATCTCTATCTCCATCATCTCCATCTCCATCATCTCCATCTCCATCATCTCCATCTCCATCTCCATCTCCATCATCTCCATCTCCATCTCTATATCGCTCTTCAGATTCAGCCTCGCTTCTCTCTGCTCGGCCTCCTTCTTAAACAAACTCTCTCCATTTAGAGGCCAGAGGCCTCCAGAGGCTCTAGGCTTCCTTGATTGTTAGAGCTTGTGATCCAGAGAAACAGAACTTTTAAGAAGAGTTTCAGCTAAAGATTGAACGAGAGCTTTGATTGGCCTGACTTGCATAACTGGTTTGTTCTGGAAACAGTAATGAAAAAATAATCTACTATTTACTCCTCGCTTACTTTGCATTAAGAATTGCCCTAAGACCTTTGCATGGCTCCTCTCCTTTGAGCCTTACTGTCACCTTACGTGCCAAGCATTGTTGCATCTGAAACTCTCAGAATTAACTGTGTTGTCTCAGAATGGGAATAGAATCATTTCCAAAAGAAGATATGCTCGGAATTAGAAAAAAAAACAGTCCCGCTGTATCCCCAGAAATTGCTGGAATGCCAGTTTAATCCAAATATTCTAGAAGGTACTGAGGTGAAATGCCTGAGTTCCTTTATGATTGATTAACGCGGGAGCGGGCACAGCGAGCTTGCATCTCTCCACTCTCCATCTGGAAGGCCCTTCTGCTGCCTGCTGCTCTCGCGGGGAGGGAGGGCAAGGTCCGGGGCTCGGGCTCCAGAGCCAGACAGCAGACAGCAGGTGTTTGAATCTGTCTCCATTTGCCAGTGTGGGATCTCGATCAAGATGCTTAATCTCCCAAACTTCGGTCCTCTCATCCGTATGACGGAGATACTTAGAAGGCTCCTGTAACAATTAAGTTAGCTACTTTACATAGAGGCCTCATCACAGTGCCAACTCTTAAGTGCTCATCCAAACATGTAAAAAGGCAGCTTCCCAAACGTATGACCTGTGGTTCTCAGAAGAGATCCTTGCTTGGTTTCATGCTCTGCTGTCACCTTATTGTTCTTGATCATTTTATCTTTGAACACATGTTGTGTGAGTGACATCCAGTGGCCAGTGGGCACGCCCACGAGGACAGGAGATGAGCACAATACGCCCGTCCACCATTCCCTGACAGCTGTTACATACAGCAAGCACCGCGAAGCTCATGGGCACGGATTTCCAGTAGATTCACGCTGCATAGGCATCGGGCGAGACTCGAAGTCCTTCTAAGCGAATGTGTTACATCATTGACTAAATGGGGGTCCTGACAGCTCCGAATCATGCTTGCTATTCAAACCAGAACTTGCTTCAAACGCGGAAATAAAGCGATGCCATTCAAAGAAACACAAAAGACGAAGAAACTGTATCCAATCCTTCCCCACTCCTGTTACTTCGACGGATTAGCCAACCACCGACGCCGAAAATGATGACGTGGAAGGGAAGGGAAAGATAGGACAAGGCACGGTCCCTCCAGCTTTCGGCCCTTTCGTACTTATCCGTGAGCAGAAGGTAGAGAGTGTTGGCTGAACGCGTGCTCATAAAGAAGCGAACAGAGAAACAGTTGAGCTCGTTTCGTGCATCACCTCCACCCTTATGCTAAGAATGAACTATATATGTGCATAGGAGTTATAAAATGCAAATTGTACGATTTGGGCAATTCTAAATATGAGATAAATGCTCATACTTTTAAAACTGGCATTTCTCCATAGGAAGACGAATGGGAAAATTCATGCTGATATTTTAAATTTTTAATTTTTATTTACTAAGAACGACGTTAAATGGCAAATCAAAACACCGTGACAAGTTGAGAGACCACAGAGAAAAGCTTTAGTTTTATTCTCTTTAATGACATCTATTTCCCTGCATTTGAACAAGGGGCTCATCTTTTCATCTTGCACTGGCCCCACAGATTATGTAGCCACCCTCTGCTGTGTTGTTGTTATTATTACTATTTCATGCTGAGACTAAATCTAGTCTTGCCGAAATCTCACTGCCTCCAGGAAGGTGACCTTGATCATCTGCTCTAAATCGACCTCCTTCTCTCTGGCTGAATCCTGTAGCACTTTGATTAGACAGCTAGTTCAGCACAGTCCCCAGTGTGACCTGTGTACGCACTGGTCTCCTTGACCAGGCTGGGAGCTCCTGGGGCTGAGAACCTTGTTTGAGTCTCCTGCAGCACCAGAGTTCTCAGCCCTCTTAAAGCTTGCGGGACAGAATCGGGGGCCTCTTTGGGAGCCGCTCACCCCAATGTGAATTCCTCTTCAGAGGCTCACCCTGGATATTGCACTTTGATCCAATTCAGTCGAATGCCCCAGAAACATCAGGACATCACTTTCCCACCAGAGTTTTCTCCCACGTTTTGATGTGGGCCTTTTGATCTCAGGCAGACTTGAGGATATGCAGATTTCGCGGGCTGTCCTGGGGTTAGAGTGCCTTTCCTGGGGCGGCAAATGGATTCCTCCCTTCCCCAAACCCGGGCGGTTTACTCTGGGATCCAGCTTCCCCAGAGCCCAGCAGGTAGCAGAGGGCTCTTTCTCCCTCTCTTAGCAGAAAAAAAGAGAGGCAGCTGCTAAGAATAGACCGAGCGCTCTCTGTGCTGGATCTCTAACCCGCTCCCTGCTGGAGGGGTCCATGGAGTCAGGGACTAACAGAAACGCGGTACAGATGAGATGGCCCGCTGTCCCCTGAGTAAACTCCGTAGCCCTCACGGTGGCCCTGGGTCTAGACCTCTCGCATCACAGACCCACACCATGGCCACGCCCTGGTGGCCGTGAACATCTAAAGCCCCTGCGCTCGCTTCTGCACCAGGCACGCCTTGCTCAGGCTGTCCCCTGCGCTCCGGGGGACCTCGTTTCCCTTAACCACCCTGACACCAGCCCCAACTCAGCCTATTCGCTCCTAGCGGGAAAATATACCTATTATATACATATAAATACATATCTAGACAGGTTTTAAAAGCATGGAAGCTAAATATAACCAAGAGAAAATGCAGACGTATAATCTCGTGGTAAGGGAGGGCTTTCTAAGGAAGGTATTTAAGGTGGACGTTATAAACTAAAAAGTCATCGATTCGAGCACGGCAGAATTTTAAATTTGCATTACATACAAAATTCAAAAGCGGAGGATAACTGACAGTAATTTTCCTTGACACATGAAAGAATGAATATCCTCAGGTTATAAAGTTCTCTAACGACGCATTTCGAGAAACCCCCCACAGCAACAACATGAAAGAGCAATTCACAAAAAGAAGAAATGCAATAAATGTTAAAAAAAATTACATAAATTTTTTTTTTCTTTCTTAGAAGGCATGAAATGCAAATAAAATCTACTAGTATCGATCAGCTTGGCAAAGATTTTTGAATGATATCATCTGTGATACACTAGACCGCTGCTCAGCGAATGCTCATTCCCTCGCTGCCCCATTGAAGCTGGGTCTGCCGTGCGATCAGCTTTGGCGTCCTGATGTGTCCTTGTCACTTACCGACTCCTGGACCCGGAGCTTGACCATATGTCTTGATTTAATCAGCGAGGCATTAACAAATATCATTTGCTCAATGATGCTACACGTGTTCGTATATGCACAGCTGTCTTTTACACCTCTCTTGCACACCTGCACACCTGCCTCTTGTACTCCTGCCTTTCCCTAGGAGCAGAGCACGTCTGGGGTATCTGCTGGTTCAGGGAGGCTGAGAGGCAGTGGTGCAGATCTGAACATGACTCATCTCTTAGAGCCCAGCTGAGCTAAGCGCAGCCTAGAGGGACCAAACTTCAGCCAACACAGAGACGTGTGAGCGAGACATTCCTTTACCGTAGTGTCAAGTATGCCGCTGTGCTCAGGGTGGTACACGACACGGCATCGTTGTTGTCAAAGGTAAATGAAACAATGTTTGATATTGGCGAAAATGCAGAGAAATTATTTTGGAAAACTGAGAAACGTAAGGGAAAGCAGAGAGAATGGCGAAGAAAGAATCAAAAGTCGGGGAAGGTTGGAGAGATGGATAAACGAAGAGAAAGTCGCTATGCGTAAGGTAACTGGAATTAGGACATATAATAGAAATAACATTGAAACCAAGTGATTGAGCGTAAGAATAAAACAGAAACCAGAGCCACGTCACCACATACGATTGTCAGGTCGACAGCGACGATACGGGGGAAGATGCTACCTTGCCTCCATATGGCATTTTTCAAAATGAAGACGGTCCTCGTGGGGTTCTCAAAGTTGACTTATTCCCCTTTTACAGGTGAAGAAACTGAGACTCGGAAGTTTCTGGCTTGTTCAAGGTCACGGGCAGTCCTGAGATGTGAAGAAGTGTCTTCTGAGCGCTGAGGGATCATCTCCTCGTCACGAAACCTGGCCCCGCCGTCCCTGGCTGGCTCAGGGTATCTCTGCACGACTGGGGGACACGATTTCCTCGGAGAACCCAACATGCACGCCTCCTATAAGGGGGGGAAATGCAGCTTATTAGTGACCACATCCACACTAATTACGAGCAGCGATGGTTTAGAAGACCTGACTTTCCACTCTTCTCAGATCTCGTCAATTCCCTTTACGGGATACTGCTCAGGATATTTCTCATGAAAGGCTAATAATTGCTCATTATTCAAAAAATTCAATTAAGAGGCCTTTCATCAAAGGACCTTAAGCACTTGCTGTGCTCCTTCGAAGGTAACTAGGGTGTTTACAAAGGGAGCCAGAGAGACGGGGCGGCGTTCGGTGCTTAACCATGTGACGCACTGTACCAGGAGCCTGCTGTCCGCAGGGAGACATTACAGCAAGGCGAGCTGGCCTTTGACGCTGTCGCAGAGACCAGATTGCATTCTGCTCTCTGCACGGCAGCTATGTGTTTAAGGGTTTGAGGACCCAAGGAAGTCTGAAGTTGAGAATGAACTGACCGTGTGTGCGGGGCAGTCTGTACTCACCGCAAAGGGTGGGCATGGAGAGTGGGAAAGAAAGATTCGTGGGGTGCGTGGTCTGGGCTTCGGCTTTCCCACTGACCAGCTCTGGAAGCCTCAGCCCTTCCTCCCTCACGTGCATCTTTTTTTTTTTTTTTGGTTCTCCTTTCTTTCTCTCCTTCTTCCATCCCTCTGATCCTTTGCTAATGTTTATAGAAGTTCTTTTATGTCATTTCAAGGTGTGTGTTTTGGGGAGAGGGAACCAAAAATAGAAATCCCCAAATCAGTAAAGTGCTCGATTTTGATGATCGGAGTGAAAAGTCCGGGGGAGGACGGTCCGTGGGACCGAGGAGAGCTCTGCCGAGAGTCCCTGTGATTCCAGTTTTCCTTCCTGGCTCTGTCAACACATCGAGTGACGCTCGCTCTTCACCCCAGGCCGTACTGGCGATCACTCTGTAATCACGATGTCTCTGTAGGACAGACTGCCCTCTTCTATTTCCTCACTGAGAAGAGGCTATTTATGTGTTTCTAAATAGTCCAGCATGTTAACCCCAGAATCTTATTTTGAGGGTCTTTTTTCTGGTGTCACCTGAGGTAGTAATTACTATGTCTGCCAGAGTCCAAAGAGTAAAAAGATGGCATGCTCCAGATGGAAAGTTTGAAGAGAAATTAAGAAAGGGACTTGTTGCAATGATGTGGTTGAGATTTAAGGAGGATGACAGGGGGCTGGGAACAGTGAAAAGCCAGTCATCTGGGGGTCTAAAGGGACAAGGAGAAGGTGTGGTACCAGCTTCCAAACAGATAATTGCTTGGAGAGGACAGTCTGGCAAGCACATCGGTGTAGCCACTGTGGGAAACAGTGTGAAGAGTCCTCAAAAAATTCAACTAC
>NW_011888944.1:693070-695570 GCF_000151845.1 Pteropus vampyrus | reverse complement strand
GAAATGGATTCCAGATTTTAAAAAGCAAATAGGCCTAATTGCAAAGCATTAACCCAGTCTGTAGGAGTTGGGGTGGATGCGATCAGCCCAATCATTTCTACAGTGACATGTGCTGAAGGCATAGTGTGCTCAAGCTGCGTGCAGGGCAGTTTAGAAGAAAGACACATCCCCGTTCTTGTAGAGCTTTCAGTTGAGTTGACAGTCTCGACTGCAATGCTGGTTTCCCTCTGTAGATGAAAGTTCCACAGAGGCAGAGATCCCCTGCTCTGCTCACAATTGGTCTTGTAGGTCTCTCCCCCTTAGTTGTGTTACACAGCAGGTACAAGGTGAATATTAGTCAAACGGAAATAGAAGAGATTTGCTAAGGAAATTCAAACTACTGTAAATTGGTTCACCAGAACTCTTGAGTGCCTGATGCCAGGCATCGGGTTAAGTCCAAGATAAGAGCAGCACATAGACCCTGAGGATCTGAATCTCATGTGCTCCCTGGAGAGTCACGACAGTGTAATAAGTGAAAAGACAGGGTCACATACAAAGTCCACGATCAGCTAAGTGGTGGGAAAGGTTGATGACTCAAAGGTGAGAGGTCATGAAAGACATCATCCTGAAGGTTATTCCAGACCTGGGTTAGTAACCAATAAGAGTCAGCCAAGTAAAGGTGGGCGGGGTCGGGGGAAGATATTCCGAGCAAGAAGAAGTAGCACATGTGACTACACTGGAGGTGAAAACAATAGGGCAAATTTCAGTAATTGTCCATTTAGACTGATTAGTGCAGTGGACGGTCTGCAAGCCATGGCAGCGAGCTAGACTTTCATCAAACTGCAGATGATGGGAGCCATGGAAGATATATGAGCAGAGGAGTAGCTGATGAGATATATCTGCGGTGAACCTTTTGGGCATCTCTAGGGAGGGCGTTCTCTGGGAGGAGGTCAAAGATGGGAGGAAGGGAGGCCAGTAGGGAGGGTGCAGAGTCCTTCAGAGTAGGAGATGGTGGGCTAAGATTGTGGGGAAGAAAAGAAATGGGTAGGATTAAGGGATATTTCTAAAGTCACATTGATATAATTTTTGGCACCGTTCACTCAACAAATATTAGTTGAGTGACAGAATAACTCGAAATACATTAAGTACGACTGTCATATCAGGTTGTTGGAGAAAATATTTTGAAGAATGTCCTATCAAAGCAATGCTTCTGAAAGACACTTCGTGAAGTGCATTTTTATATTATGATGCTAAATCATATCTCGTCCTATTGCATAATAATATCAACAATAATTATATCTCATAATCTTTATAAGGTATAAGAAACTCAGTTGATCATCTTTAGACTCTATGACTGAGAAAGATAAGTCATGGCTGTTCCCATTTTAAAGATAACGAGGAGAATTATTCTTAGACAAAGTAAAAAAATTACATGATGCCAAATAAAACATAAATGATGATGTGTACATGTGTGTGCATATTTAGTTTAGTTTGGTTAATGTCATTTCACCAGGCTAACCTGTAAAAAAAAAAAAAAATCCTTGATAAACTGTACCCATGAGAGACTTACAGCCTAATTTGATCATAATTAGACCTCTACAAGCAAAGCAGAGTTACAAGACCATTATAAAAAATTCACATAAAACATAACTTTTTCGTCAATCAATTTTATCTGGAAGAAATTTATTTTTCCAATTGCAAAACATGATGTAGGGCACAGATGAATTAATCATTCTATGACCTGGGCTGTGTTAACCAGAATTTCCTTCGCTCATGAATTCTCTTCCATTAGCTTGACAAAATCAATTATCTCTCTGTCAGGATAAGAAGAGTGCACTCAAACAGTATAGTTTGAACCTAACAGAAGTGTTTTCAAATTTTTTTAAATTAATTACTGGGGTTTTGTTCTCGAAAACACCCCTCCTCTTAGATGTGTCTCCAAAAGGTAAAATAATAAGTTCTAGCTAATGGTTGAAAACAGAACAGTAAAGGTAAAATAATTCAAAGACTTACTGATTTTTCTTCGATTGGTGCATCAATGGACAAACCTGAAAATGAAAACATCCCTTTCATCCTAACTTTCCCCATTGAACACACTTTCAAACCTCATCCACTTATGTCTTCCAAACTTTTGCCTATTATCCTTCCTTCGCTCAACAGCCATGACAATCTTTTGGAAACAAATATTAGAGTGTGTTTCTCCCCAAATTAAAGTCCTCCTTTTGGATGGGGAGCGCACAATGTGATATACATATGATGTATTATTGAATTATACACTTGAAACTGATTTGATTTCATTAACCGATGTCACCCCAATAATTTTAATTTAAAAAGTAATAATGAAAAAAATTAAAATGAAAACAAAAAGGCCTCCAGTGGCTCCCGTTTTATTTGAAATTGGATTCGAAGCTCTTGTTCTGGCCCTCAAAGCTTTGATTTCTCTCTGCCTCCCTCTGGAACTTCTCCACTCCCCAGGCTGCCTTCCACATCTCATCTCTGCCACCCTATTCCTGACTCTTCC
>NW_011888944.1:686295-691825 GCF_000151845.1 Pteropus vampyrus | reverse complement strand
CCTCCAGTGGCTCCCATTTTATTTGAAATTGGATTCGAAGCCCTTGTTCTGGCCCTCAAAGCTTTGATTGCTCTCTGCCTCCCTCTGGAACTTCTCCACTCCCCAGGCTGCCTTCCACATCTCATCTCTGCCACCCTATTCCTGACTCTTCCTTGAACACCCAATATCCTTTTTGTATCTTTGTACTTTGTACACCCACGGTTCCAGACTTTCAGTAGCTGGAATCAGCAGAACTTTCTACACATTTGGAAGTAAGGAGGAGGGAAGGAAAACATTGACGGTAGTGTTATGTTTCTAGTTTGTCTTTCTTCAGTTAAACAAAAATATTAAATTAACTCTTATCAAAAACTGGAAGCACTAGTGATGAATTAAGACTGTTCAGGGCGCTACAGTAATTATGTCATGATGATGACTAAGTTTAATTTAATTGTGGTTTGCTCATAAATATCAGCCACCTCTCTCACAGCCTAAAGTAGAGAGCTAAGGAGATGGTCTAGGGTAATATTGGGGCATAGATCATGTGATCACCCCAAACTGATTAGGACAGCATGAGCCCTAAGAGGAATGAAGGCCTACGTTTAGGATGTTGACCAGCTGACCAGAAAGGACCCAGTGGATATAAGGCCAGGGGTAGACCTATGATCTCTTGGTTGGAGAACGCAAAAAGCTACTTCTAAAGCCGAAAGCTAGGTCATTGGAATTTGTTCATAGGTATGGGAGGTACGTGGAACTAAGCATACATTGCAACAGGAGGGCCAAGTAGCCGACGAGCCTAATGGCATATGAAAAATTCAAAGGAGATGATTGAAGGAAGCAAAGGTAGGTAGAAAGCTGGAGGAGAAGAAAACATTTGCGATGTGTGTAGCAAGCAGCAACTATATCAGGAATACGTAAATACCTCCCGCAAATCGATAATAAGGTAAAGACAGATAACTCAATAGAAAATTGAACATGAAATTTACAGAAGGAGGCATACAAAAGATCAATAATGTATAAAAAGCGATTCCAGCACAGCGAAACGCAAATCCAGACAACAGCAAGGTACTATTCCTCACCCACTGATTTGGCAAAAATGGAAAGATTAATAATAGCTATTTTTAGCAAGGGGTTGGAAAACAGACTCTCTTATGTTGCAGTAGGAACGTACAGAGCTGATTCAGAGGTTGGCATTAGATAGGAAACTATCTGATGGCTATTAATAGGGAAGTGGCTAATAATTGCGGACATTGTATAGAACACTGTGTGGCCTCTAAAATAATGAGGTCAATCTATATTAACACGTAAAGCTCTCAGAGATAGTTAAGTGAGATAAACAATATGACTCCAGTTGGTAACAAAAATCATCGTCCAAAAACCCTACAGGCAGAACGCCACTATGTACGTCAAGGCTTTTAAAACTGGACTGGAAAGACAAGAGACACTGCATCTGCAGGGGACCCAAGCAGAGAGGAGGGACCTGAGGCTGGGGCTTAAGGAGGGGTCTTGCTTAATCTGGAGTGTCTGAATGAGATTCCACTGGGCTGGACGAGTTACAAAAGAGAGGAAAGGTGCATCATGTAAGGAAAGAAACAAATGTATGAACAAAAGTGTCAGAGCAACCAAGAGTATATACTTTAGCCTTTAGTTCTTCAGGTGTCATGTGAAACTTCTGACAGTTACTTGCATTAATATCAACTTGATTTATTTTCGAACATTAATTTGAGAAAATGAGATTAGAAAACTAAAAAAGAACAAAAGAAAGCAATCAAACAGCATTTCCATAGAACCTGTGAATGTGAACATGGAGTATGAAGTAGCATTTTCTAGAAAACTTAATGACAAAAAAATAAATCCAACGGCAGCCATCTGGACAGTTCAAGCTGTAATATCCTGTGTGCCTAAATTATTTGCGATAAGTATAGCCATCTCTTTGTCTCTATATCCAAGATGCCAATTACTTTTTAAAAAAATTAAAAGACCAGGGATACTAGGATCTCGATGCTAAGACCTGGGGTTTACCTAGTTCATAACATTTTCGTAGATGAGTAGATGGCACCCGAAATTGTAAGCTAAGGAAATTTTGGTTACAGACAACTATATAACCCTTGATGAAGTGATGAAGTAATGAAGTGGAGCAAAGAGAGAATGAATTGGTGGATGAAAAAGTGACTCACAGAAGAACAGGAATAACTGAGAAACTAGTCTCAGAGCTGGGGTTCGTGTAAGGATCCGGGTAAAGGTTCTACGAAAGTGTACGTCGCTTATTGCTAACTTAAGAAGCTATAATAGTAACCACATGTGTTGAGTTCTTGTAATGTTTTCAATGCTATTCTAGTTATATTAACTCATGCATTTTCTCCCAACAATTACCATTATGTCCATTTTACAGATCAAGAAACCATCAGTGAACAAGATGTAGAGTTAGGAGCCCAGCCAAGCGGTCGATTTCCAGGGGTCACATTCTTAATTACCATGAAATTCTGTTTCTATTCTGTGATCAGCAAAGCTTACGTAGAGTCGTCACTGGCGAAATGGCAGCTCAGTCGGTGGCCACGTATCCTAGCCCCTCTCTGGTTCTGTCCAGCGAACTGGACAAAGTGATACATGTGACTTCCAGAGCTCACCCTTCAGAACTCTAAGCGGGGTATTCAAGGAGCTCTCATCCCTCACGTGCCCAGAGGACGTCAACATTCCGAATGGCCTTGAATACCACGTGGTGACACCAGAGTCTCCACCAGCGTGGATTCCTGGCTGGCTGTGTGGAGCACAGCCCATCTTTCAACCCCACATCTACCTTAATACATTTTCCTCATAATAAAATATCGAGATTTCAAGACTCATCTAGTGACAACTAGCGTTACCATAACTAATGCATCCAGACATGTAAAATGTACTAGAAAAGTACAGATAAATTGGATGTCTGAGGAAATCTTCCCACTACAGGTGACATCTAAAATTAAAATGGAAAATCAACTAAAAACTTCTTGAACATGTCTCCCAAAGTTGGCTGTATTTTAAGAAGAACCCGGGTTTAGACTTAAAGGGCCGTGAGTAGCCAAAGATTGAGTGCTGGAGTTTCCCTAGGCTGTTCAGAATACGCACACCCACTAGAAAAGCCAAATCCAGAAGGGAAGGGATGCTGCCATCTTTGTTTTCCTGTTCTGATCTAACTGGGTTAAATTCGATGTGCTTTCCCGGATACCACTGTTTGCTCAAAGTTCTGTGCTAAAGCCAGTGGAAAAACACACAGGGAAAAGTTAACCTTTCTTCTCTCAAGGACTTTCCAATCGAACATGGAGACATGGACTTGATCTTAAAGTAGAGGACGGGAGATGGTGTCCGCTTCTTTTACATGGATTGGCATTCTCTTATGAATCGGGATGTAACTGATATGAACAAGACCCAAAGAACATTTTGAGTGTCTGTATACCAGATATCAGAGTGATTTGGGGAACAGAATCTCATTTCATCAACTCATTAATCATTTCCCCTGAAATGGTAACTTGTCAGTCAAGAATCGATTCAATCAGTTTCTATTGATTGACACTATATGCTAAACACATTGACGTATATTGTACTACATAAGCCTCAAGTGGAGTTTCTGAAACCGACATGATTATGAACATTTAAAAGGGGCTACATGTAGCTCAGAGTAAAGCTGCTTGCCCAAATCTACCCAAGCGAGAAGATTCAGAACGGGAATTTTAACCTACTGTTCCACCCCACGTTTCCAGAATGGTGCCCACAGGTGTCATCTCACCTCTACCCCATTTCCTCCCCTGAATTCTATCTCGCTTTTTAAAAATCCTCTTCCAAGTAGCTGTTTTCCTTCTGAGCCTCCTTTACCTGAGATTGAAGTCTCAAGACACACACTCACCTTACTCTGCTTCGACAGACCTGGGAGGGAGGGAGTAAGGGGGAAACAGAAAATAGCTCAGCAGATGTTTCCGGAAAAAATTTTTTTAAGTGCAAGTTGCTAATGTGGAGGTTTATTTTGGGGCCTGCCAGTGTTAGCAGATGTTTGAGGAGACAAGTACCTGCTCAGACAATTATACATAAAAATTCATGGCTGGTTTGCATAAAGAGTCAATCTTTTTAAAAAAAAAAAAGTATAATAGGATTTCTTATACAGATTCAGTATGCTTCTCCTAGATCGGTTCTTGGGGTCCAATTTGGACCCTATATTTATTCCTAACCTTGGAACTTACAAAAAGGGGCCATACAAAAGGGGAAGTAAAGTAGACCGCCTACAGACGTGGGCTGGAGGATATAATTAGGAAACACAATGCCTAGAGACTCTGACACTCAGATGCTGGAGCTGCGATTCATTGCAGCTATGTTGTTTTTGGACATAAATATTTACACTTCAGTGCTCATTAAAATTCTGCTTCTTAAAATATTAAACCCAAACCTCTGATTGCTGGATAATTAATGGCAAAATAACGAATCAAGACTTTCAAGAGAATTGAAGGTATGCGATTTCACTCTGGGTATTTTCCCAGTGTGGAAGGTATGTAGCCAAGAATTTCATTCAGTAAACATTCACTGCACATCTACCTATGAGTAAGGACTTCAGTATTGAAATTCAGAGATAAGTAGGTCATAGCTCCAGCTCCTCGGCAGCTTAAGTCTCATGAATATCATCTCATAAAGCTGACTGATCCCGCAGACCTGCTGGAATAATTTCCCTCTGAATGGGATGAAGTGGTAGGACCTGACTTTAGACCAGCTTAAAGGTCTACCTGGGCTTGCACTGGGAAAGTGTATCTATTATGGTCGCCTGAGCATAACAATGGGAGGTTCATAAAGGTTCTATTGTGATCTCCTCCAAGATCAATAAGCATCTTGGGTAACGAGCTTAGAACACTTAGCATTTCTCTTTGCTGGCAGGCTGCTTTCTGTCACAGCGCCCTGCTGTCCAGCCCTTTCCTGTACCTCCATCATTATCCAGTGATTTCGTCCCGACGATATTTACCTTCTAAGAGTTTCCCAAACGTGCCAAACTACTGGTACATTCTACGTTCTACAGATGTTCTCCTGCTGTCTGGGAAGATTCGCTTTGAATTTTGCTTCAGAGCAACAAACCATTCATTCTTGAGCACTGAGTTCTCTAGTGCCTCTCGGTTTAGGGAGATTTGCTTAATCTATTTATTTTTCAGCATACAAGTTACTTACTTCTACTGTGGCTGTTATCCCATGCCATTGCCATTATAGATTTGCATGCCTGTCCCCCAGACTAGCTGTGACTTCCCCAAGGGTAAGAGCACCATGCTCATCTCAACGGTCCCCGCCCCTCACCCCCAGCAAATACCTTGGCACACAGTGGGGACTCACGCATGTCTTTTGTGTTACTGCATCAGTCTGAACACTTCCGTTTGGAGTGACAGAGCTCAAACTAGCAAAAGGAGAATATTGGTCCCCATGAGTGGGGAATGTGAGGTGGTGCCAGACTCGAGCACGGCTATGTCCAGGGACTCTCATTATCAGAACTTGACATCTCATGGCTCTGGTTCTGCTTCTCTCTGAGAATTGGCTTTATTTACCCACAATT
>NW_011888944.1:670698-684780 GCF_000151845.1 Pteropus vampyrus | reverse complement strand
GACCAAGTCCCAGCCCTGCTGCCTGGTCCTTTGGGGGAATCGCTTGACCTCTACAGTCATCCAAATGTTTATCAGTAACAATAATAACCCTAGGGTATTAAAAAGCAAAAACGAGATCATTTAAGGGAGACTATTTAGTATTGTGCTTTAAACATGGAGCAGGCTTATTTCATTTACACTCGGTAAGTGAACACTCACAGAGCTGGACGTTATCTGGTACCTGCTATTTCTGGTGAAGGGTGTATCAATAGTTCAGCACTTTCGACTATTGAGTATGATTCCTTTGATTGATACACCACAGTTTCCTGATGGACATTTGGATTGTTTCTGGTTTTTAACAACTGAAAATAGAGCTGCTCTGGGCATTTATATACCAGTGTCATGTAGATACATAATTTCATTTCTTTTGGCTAACTATCTGGTAGTGGAACAGCTGGGTCGTATCACAGGGCAAGTTTAAGTTTTTAAGAAACTACTCAACTATTTCCAAGGTTGTTTTACCACGTGACAGTCCCACCGGTGGTGTGTGAGAGTCCAGCTGTTCCCCAGCCTTGTCGACACTTGGGATCATCAATCTTTTTCATTTCAGAAACTTTGAAAGGTGTACAGTGGCATTTTATAGTGGTTTTAATTTGCATTTCCCTATGGACCAATGATCATGAGGGTTTTTTGAGTTTTTTTTAGCATTCTTATGGTTTCTTCGTATGTCTTTTCAGGTTAATGTGTCTATTTAAATATTTTGCCTGATTTTTTAATTGCATTGTTTGTTTTCACATGATTAAGTATAGGAGTTCTTTGTATATTTAACATGCGAGTTATTTATCAGATCCATACTTTACAAATATTTTTTCCCAGCCTTTGGCTTACCTTATTCCTTTAACGATATCTTTCAAAAAGCAGATTTTACTTTTCATTAATTCCAATTTATCAAATTGTTCTTCAAAAAATTATACTTTTAACATTGTACCTAAGAAGTCTTCATATAACCTAAAGGGTTTATTCTATCATTTATTTTAGAAATTTTATAGTTATATGGTTTATGTATTATAATACATCGGGTTTGGAATAAGAGTAGTATTCTTCCATGCCTGCTATGCTATGCTATTTTTTGGCTTTGTATAGAATTCTAGGTTGAGAGGTTTCTTTATCCGCTTATTTTTTTTAGTCCTTTAAAGACATTTTTCAACAGCCTTCTCACATACGCTGTTTTCAGTGAGAAAACTGCTGTTATCCTAGTTTCTTTCCATGCAACGTGTCTTTTTTTCTCTGTCTTCCTTTAAATTATTTCACTTTATCACTGGCTCTGAGGAATTTCATTATGGGCCTTGGTTTAGTTTTCTTCATATTTCTTGTGTTCGGGTTTTATTACATTTATTGGGTTTATATTTTTCATCGAAATAGGAAATGTTTGGCTATTTCTCTCTGTCTCTCTGTCTCTGTTTTTGTCTCTGTCTCTGTCTTTCTCTCTCTCTCCCACACACGCACACACACGCATGTGCACACACACACACGCACGCACATACATGCGCATGCATGTACCCCTGCTATTCGGAAATTCCAATGTCTCATACTTTTAGGCCAATAAAGGTTTTCCCACAGCTCGCTGAAGCTTTGCTCATTTTTTTATTCTACTTTTTTCTATGCTTCATTTCAATAGCATCTTATTGCCGTGTCTTCGATTGTACTCTTTTTTAAAACATAATATTTAATTTGCTTTTATTCTCAATTATTATATTTTTACCTCAGCCATTTCATTTTCATGTCTAGAAATTGATTTGGACCTTTTATATATTTCCCCCCTCTCTATTTTTAAACATAAAGAAACAGCTGTAATAATGTTGTAATGTTCTCGTTTGCTAGTTCTAATATTGGTGTTCATTGGGGTCAGTTCCAATTGATTGATTTCTCTTCACATTGAAACCGTGCTCCTTTGCATGCCTGGCACTGCTTTGGTAGGCTGCCAGGAACTGGGGTTTTGACCTTGGTAGGCACAGGATATTTTTGTATTCCTATAAATATCTTTGAGACTTTTTCTTAGAAACAATTAAGAGTTGCTTGATTGCAGCTTAATCCTTTAGGTTTTGTGTTCTTGGGGACAACAGGAGTGTTCAGCGTGGGGTGATTATTCCTTGTTATGGGTGCAAACCTCTCTGAGTACTTGAGTTCATGCCCTGTGACTGGTAGAAACAAGCACAACTCCAGTGTGGCTGGTAGAAACGAGCACAACGCCCAACACTGTGTCATGCTGGGCTCTAGTTCTTGAGGGTGTTTCTTTTCCTGGCTTCTAGTTATTTCCTCATGGGCCTATGCCGATTAGTATTTAACTGAGTATTTAAGGGAAAATCTCTGCAAACCTCCCAAGCCATCTTTCTGTGCAGTTCCTGCCTCTCTAGTATTTTTGTCTTGTCAACACTTAATTCTTTGGGCTCCCCGGCCTCTCAGCTCTGTCCCATCGACTCGTGGAGCCCACCAAGCTCTGCCCTGGTTCCCACTTCCCACACCGCATCCCAGAAATTCTCTCAAGGAAGTAAGCTGGGAAAATACCAGAATCGCCTTGTTTGTTCCATGTCTCTCAGGGCCCTTCTTCTTTGGGCTCGTGTTTTGAAATCTTGCAAACACGTTTCGGCCATTTCGGGTGAGACTTAATGCCTTTCCATGTATAACCACAGATCACTAGGTCGTCTTTTTTCCCTCCTCTTTGCACATGCCAGTCTTATTCATGCCTTAAGCCTTTTATTTTTCTCTTGCTTGGAATACTTTTGCCAAGATCTATAAGCTGAAAGCTTCTCATTATCCAGATATCAGCACTAATGCCAACTCCTTTAGGAAACTTTGAACAGTCTGATAAAGTAGAACATCCCCACCTAGTTTTCTCTAACCAATGCCATGTTTCATGTTCTTTGTAGCACTAACCTTCATCTATATCTATCCAATTGACTCGTTTATACTAAATATATGTTGAAAGAAAGGTCAAGTCAAATAAAGAGTAATTGACAGTGGGTGTATAATATGCACATGTAGATGATTATACAATTTAGAAGTGATTTAGAAGGAAACTTCCTTATGTCACATAACAAAAGGGCTCACAGTCAGACATTTCTAAGATTAGTTAATACAGTGGCTCTGTGACTCATCAAGTTTCTTTCTGCTTGTCACCTGTAGCGTGTTGGACTGTCATCTCGGCCTAAGTTCTCCTGTTTTTCCAAGATGGCTGCCGCAATTCCAAGCAGCACGTGAAAACAGCTTTCGGAGATTATAAAAGGGTGGTATTTTCCTCCATCCCTTTCTAAAGGTAGAAAAAACCATCCAAGAATCTTTTAACAGACTTTCCTCACAACACAATGGCCAGATGTTTTTATAATTTCCACATTAATTGATGGCAATAGGGGTGGAAAAGACCAATGTTGGCTTAAACTAATCAAGATACACATTTATCCCACACCTCTCCCTTCCAAACCCTGGGTTTTGTGGAAGGATTTTTCTCCACCTTTCCCAAGCACTTAGCTACTTAAAGTCGTCAAGAATGGAGTTGTGTCAGAAAGGAAGGTGGGAAGTATGGAGCTGGGTAGGCTGCCACAGATTATTTTATTAGAACGAGAGATTACAATTCAAACGTTTAAATAAACTCATTTTAGTTCCTCTAAATAATCTCTCAACTGATTTAAATATTTCCCAGAATGTCAGACAAGCCTTCCGATGTCAGCTGAGTTAAGCATAAGGTTTTCAGCTTGCATTGCTAGTCTTTTGGTTTGTATAACGTTTCCAGTGTGCAGACTTCCTTCCTGGGGTCTTGCTCACCATGCACATTGTCAACTGAAAATATTGTTTCCTCAGGCTTCCAACAAACTGGCAAATGGGATTTTTGAAGTCTAAACAGATTTCATTTTTTCTATTTAAAAATGAAAATTTAATCATAGCACCTCTCTTGTCATGATACATGCATTCAAAAATATTTACAGCTAATTCTGTTTACAGTGGATCCACAAAGCTTATCAAATATTTTGATCAAAGGGACAGTGCTATGTTTAACTAATCTTTTACACAACCCTGTGCTCACAATTAAAATTGTATTATTTTACCGTAAGGATGAAACCTAGAGATCACCTATTCGGCCCCGGTGTTGAAGGTGTTGAAACAGAAAATGAATTGATTTTATCGAGAGGCTTTGTTGTGCTGGAGATCCATGTGGACCATGAGATCCACTGTGGGCATCTGCTCCTGATTCCGCAATCAGTGATAGCTTGAGACTGGCTATCATGGGAGTATTTACACCACGGACACCGGCAAAATGCTACAAATTAGGGTTCTTTCCTTTCTGGAACCGGTTTTTAAATATTTACCAGCGCACAACATAGTGAGGAAGATACAGATCAAGATCTAGGAAAACGAAATTCCAAGAATTAAAAATTTTAGAACCATAGACTAGGAGAAGTCAATACTGTTAATACTTATTTTTATTATCGTTATTCACATCTCCCAACTCAAACTCTAGTCTTTTTTTCCCACGAAATTGTGATGGCTTTTTTAACTCATCCATACCTATTCTTCTTCCCAATTTGACGGATTCATTCGCCTCTGAATAAATTGGGTTAGACACTATTTCCGTAAGCGCTTTGGTGGTAAATAAGGCAAAGACTCTAATGTAGGCAGAAGAGAAAATTATTATAAGGATATGTTGTCACCAAAAGAATCGAGGGAGGACGGAGAACAAGGCCTGGAGGATGGGCGGAAACCAAAGGAACATGGTAGCAGAAAACCGAGCCGCGTTTGTGCCTACAGGACAATCTGGTCATGACTCTGCTTCTAGCGCTGCTACCTCAGCTGCTGTGGAACATTCTGTCGATTTTATGAACCGCAGAAAATCATGGGTGCATAGTCTATGCCTTCTTTTGCACTAATAAGCCAATATCGAAACTCCAGTGGAGCCATCTGCTTGGTCGAGCCTGAGTTATGCTGCTGTCGGGGTGCCATAAGAGTCTTGTTTTGCCCCGACTTCCATAATAGGCGGGAAATAGCCTCCTGCAAATATAATTCTGTGGCAAACTCACCCCAAAATAGTAATGGGGTTTGATCGTTCAGTGGCAAAAGGGAAAACAAACAAACAAACAAAAAAGCACGGATGTTCCCTGCGTCATTCCTGCCAAAAATGGAAACGAATAAAAGACATGGTGCATTTGTATATGGTGATGTGAGGATGGACAGGAGCACATCGTAGACACAGAGCAAGGCAGGGGAGGGCCGTGGTACGCAGAAGCTTCTCAAGATGGCGTGGCCTTGGTGAATTCACTGCGGTTTGGAGGAGTAGCTATAGTCCTAGAGAGGCAGACCCAGAAAGTGAAATTTCTCTAACTTATGGAGAGAGAAATGGCTCAGCTATAAGATTAGAAATAGATTCCTAAATAGTGATAAATGGCTTAACTGTCTGGTAGGAAGCAGTAAGGAGAAAAATTGAAAGTCAAAAACCAGGAGTTCTTGGAAAGACACAGGTAGATGAATACACAGACCTGAGGACAAAGGATATGGTTGTTTGTGTCTCATGTTCCACCTACCAGAAAACAAGCACACCAGGAGAGTCACTGAATAACCAGGTAAGCATGATGATTCATCCAGGGCATGACAACCAACCCCTGTGTCCCCAGACACTCCATGCTTGGGCCCCAATTGGCATAGCCACAATGACAGGGATGCAGGCTAAGCAGAGAGACCAGTGATGTGGATTCTGATTAGATTTAATGCAGTGTCTTCTGCTGCTGTATCCCCAGACAGCTAGCAGTAAAGATGGACGCCAAATCCTCAATATAGCTCTCTCCCTTGGGTCCAGCTGCCATTTGATAGCTCGGTACGTCAGCGCCAATGATTGACAAGGCAGCAATTTGTCCCTACTGAAAGAGCAGGTAGAAATATAAATATGCCTTTCCCAACTCCAGTATCTCTGCCAGAAGTAATTTTCAAGTGTGTAGAGAATTACCTGACTAAAAAACATGAGACTCTTTCTGCGCTGGCTCAGACCAAGGGATTAATTTTATTGAGAAGAAAGAGCAACGATTAACACATGTAAAAGGGATCCATTGATTGACTACATTCTTCATCATCTGGGAGCAACAGCCTGATAGAATGTTGGGAGGACCTTATCTCCTTCGGATATGATGCACGCTTGGAAACAGTGATTGATGTATGGTAATTTGTTCTCAGTAGACAGAATTCATAGGTTCAGGAATCTATGGGTAAAAATAAGACTGGCCCCTCTCATGACTCCCAGTGACCCACCTGCAAACATTGTGCTTCCTGTCACAACCAAGGATCACAGTCAGGGTGTTCCCAAACCTGCAGTTATGACTGCCATCTGCTCACCTTGGACTCTTCATGTTGTAGACCATCAGTACAGTGGGTTATCGTACTGGTTGAGGTAACCAATCCAATGTTCGTGGGGGAAGTAAGGTAGCTGCTACATAATAGATTCAGGGAGGTTTCTCGAAGACTCAAAGTCCTGTTCCAGGGCTTCTGTACCTGATGATATCAGGGACCAATCCGTTGCAGTAAACTTCACCAACCAGGGCAAAATCTGATGGGGACGATGGTCTGGATTACTCCAACATGCAAGTATCATAGACCATCCTAAGTGCTGCTGGCTGAGGGTGAGGAAAATATAAGGTGGACGATGGAAGAAGGAGATGCTGAATCTCAATAGTAGCCTCTGGGGCACCTGCAATGGTACCATAACTAGTTTCACTACCCCTCATGACTTGTTAAATAGATTTATTTTTTAGAGATCATTTCCAGCCACCGCCTTGAAGAGTCAGTGACAGAAGGGACTTCATGTGGGCACGATGAGAGCAGAGCTTACAAGAGCCAGTGGAGGCTGGCGGTGCTCCATGTCCCATCTCTTCTACCTTCATGCAGCCCTCGTGGACGGGTCCATGCGTTCTGACCACGTTTCTCCTCAAGCAGAAATTTTAGCATCTCTTGCTTTTCCTGACGCCATCTCAGAAATGCAGGGAAGAGCAGAAGTGCAAGAAGACACTGCTCCCATGGGATCCCTCCACCACTGGGGCGTGAGAGTCTGTAGATAAAGGTTGCAGACTCCCCTCCTTGAAGAGGCGCTTCTGAGAGGATTCTGTGCAGCCCACACACAGCACGGCTGATGCTCAATTCTGATTCTAGTAACCGGCCGAAGAATGTTCACTCTACGTTTTCACTTTCAGGAGCTCACCCTCAGCACTCTCTCCCAAATTCCGGAATCACTGCCCAGAGATGCAGTCTGCACCCAAAGCCTTGTCTCGGGTTCTGTGTTGAAGGGAACCCAAACTAAGAGAGTAAGGAGGCTGAGAGACTCATCCCAGCGTTGCTTGGTGAACACAGAGCTTGTTCGCTTACCTGGCCCCAAAGCCCAGAGGACGCCCCCGCTGCCTAAAATTCATGGGAGCCTACGTTTAGTTTCTCTCTCCAGAATCAAGTACACCTTCTGTGTAATTGACACATCTCGATGACAATTTGAAAATAGTATTTAGCCCAGTGCCTGGTGCAAGGTAAACACTCAGAGCGTGCTGTTGGCAACAGTGTTTATTATCGGTATCGTTATTAATTCACTTATTTATCGTTAATTCTGTTCAGCTTTAAAAAAATTACTGTTTACTGCTATTGTTTTGACATCATTTATTTCTCTCTTATTTCAAAGGTCCTTTGAGGAAAACGCAATTGTCATCATCTTAAAGTACATATTTTTCAAGACTGCTTTGAAATTAGCATATATAAATTTCTAAATAGGTTGTAACATGTAGTATATTCACAGTAGTGCTTATTTTCCTTTCTGTTGCTATTATCTATTATTATTATCATCAATAATATGATCACAACTATCAATATTACTTCCGTGGAATCTAAAATCTTAACACGAAGACAAAGACTCCACTCTGCTTTAAATTATGACCCAATTCAATTTGAGAGTTTATTTTCATTAACTTTAGTTGCCCGTTAATTCATTTTCACTAAATATGACAAACCTGACCGAATAGACAAATTGAAGATAGCATTCGCAATCTGTGTCTTCTTCTATGAAAGTCACCAATAAAAACATCGTCTAGGATTTATTGGATCGATAATTGGGACTTGTCCATAAGATAATGTAATATGCAAGGGAACATCTTAGTGCCATGTGCTGGGCTGGGTATCAGTTCGTTGCTGCTCAGAACCACCCCTCTGACTTCCTGTCGCTGATCCCAACTCATAGGTGATGCACTGAGACACAGAGACATTGAATCACCTGCACAAGGTCACGCATTTTGTACCGGACAGAAAGAACATCTTCAGATTACTATTTACTGTACGTTTTACTCCTAATAAAGCGACCATACGTAAGTCTTACAAACAAAGGTAGGCATCCATCCTCTGAACTCTGATCAAGGACGGGAACGTTGAAGGCGACATTCAGACCCAGAGGCACATCAGAATCTCGTGGTCTGCCGGACGTCCTAGTTAGTGACTGCTGTCACTGTGTCTTTCAGAACAGCCTATTTTGGTCCCAAAGCCAACAGTAAGCTTGAAATAACTGAACCATGTAACACAAAATATATAAAAAAGGAAAGAAAGAAACGCTTTCAGGGACAGGTGCCCTCCCTCTGATTGTACAATGTGCACAACTCTCAACTCCAAAGGGAGGATTCCACAGGGCCCCTCAGTGCCTGAGGCGGGTTGTGGGGGGCGAGGGGAGGTGAATCAGAGGCACAGGCCGGTTTCTCTTTCTGCTTCTGCCTTTATCTTTTGTGGTGACTCACCCTTGATGTGAGTCAAATGAACTCACCAAAGGTTTATTTTTACTGTTTGTTTTTGGCTGGGTTTTGGTAGCTCCTTTTTACTCAGTGCACACATAAATAAAAAAAGCCAATTGTAAGCTCCGTTTTCAAAAAAGAAAAAAACATAATGTCCTTCAAAAAGAGCATGAATTTTAGAGTCGCAAACCTACATTTAATTCTTCTTCGGCCACCTATTATCGGTGTGACATTAAGCCTATTCCATAAGGTTTTTAAACCTCAACTTTGGCCTAGGTTAAAGGGACGAGACACATTTTTGCAAGGTTGTCATGAGAATTTAATGAAAAGAAAAACTCCCATGGTATTCCAGATGCTCACTGTGATATTAAATGAATATTGATTTCCCTCATTTATTCCCTGTCTTTCCTCATTTTGACCATAATTTGATGAGACTTATTTTGGAAAATGTAATGGACTTGGAGGCAGTAAACCCGAGCCTCTATCCAGCGTCTGGCTTCCCTTAGCCCAGTTTTGTTAGCATGATGAGATGGTGTGTTGCACTTGAAAGCACAAAAGACAGGCTATTTTGCTCTCCAAGACTCGGGTCACTTCTTCACCTGCCCATATCTGTTGCCTTGGGGATAAGGACTCACGGGGCCATCTGGAGTGGTGGCGAATAGCTCAGGTTCTGCCTTCCAAACCCTCTCAGACACTAAATGCCCTTGTGGTCTTGGGCAAGAAGCGTGACCCCACTGAATTTCAGATGCTCATTTATAAAATGGGATGAATAACAGCACCTACGTCAGGAGGCAGTGATGAGCAGGAAGCGACGTAGAATTAGGAGAGCAGAGTCTGGTCATGTGCATTGCGCCTGCTAGTTGTGGCTATTTTTAAGTTCTTTTCTTTAAGGAAAATTTCAGTTCTAAATGTCTATTTACCTGTTCATTTGTGTGTTGATAAATTTACTACTTGACTTCAGCGTTTACTCAGGAAGTACTTCTGGAGTGACTGCTGTGTGCCAGGCACTGCTGAGAGTTTGGAGAGGTATATGACACCTTAAGGTTCTAGTCCTTCAGCAGCTCACAGTGCATTAAGGTGCAAGGCCGACAGGTCATCGCTTGCAAGACACTGGTAGGTCCTGGAGGTGGAGGTGTGTACGGGTGGCAGTGAGAACACCTGACTTCAGAGGGAAAATAAAAAGTCCCATGAGCCTCTGTTTCTCACTCATCTCCAGTTAGCCCATCGAGTGATCTTTTAGGAGCTTCGAAGGTGATGTCACATGTCAGAACTTCTCGTGATGCAAATGATCCCAATTTATAGTTCGCGGTAGCTTCCAGGAAGCCTGTATGCCAATGAAATGCACAGTGTTAATTACAGGATGTTTTCATTGTCTCGGTTTCCATCGGTCTGGCAAAATTCTTACTCTAGAAAGGTGATTTGGTCTGCTTGGGACACTTCTATGGCCACTTCTGCTGGAGCAATTTGCCGTCCTCGGCTATCATTTTGGAAGGAATCAGAAGGAAGAACCAAATCATTAGCGGAGAGACTTCCTCTAAGAAACTGTCGAAAAGATGAGTAGTGAAGCGTTTTTTAAAAGGTGAAATAATCAGAAGTGAGTTTCATAACGTTGTTAATCATGCATGAGGGCACATTTTCTTCCCTTCTACTAACCACGGAGCAGAAAGAGCACTGGGCGGAGAGTCAGATTTGAGCCTTAGCTTCATCTCTAATTAGTGACAAGCTCTTGAGTCCCAGTCTCATTTGAAAAAAAAAAAAAAAAAAAAAGGATAATTCTGAAATAATTAATGTTTAGAAAAAAAGTCTGCAGAGTCACTGGCCAATAAAGGACATTTAGTAAACAGTACCCATTAATGATAATGATGATGATGACAATGTTGATGATGATAACAATTCTTTTTAAGTCTGTGCTGCTCTTTTTAAATGAAGCCTGTCAAGAAATCTCATTCCAAGCTGCACTAGTATGTGATTATAAATTGGGTTAAGAGATTGGGAATCTAAAATAGATATATGAGTTGATAGCCCAAGAGGACACCAAAGAGTGAGTCTCTAATACTTTCATTAGAAGGAGAAATAGCTTGAGCATGTAAATATCCCCATGGACCTTAGGAAGACCGTGTGGAGAATTATAGGAAACTGGGCAGCTCTAGAAGCTAACTTTATCTCCCTAGAGCTGATGAGGAGATTGTCTGCTTCTGCCTTAGGCAAGTGAGTCTCAGGATCCTACAATCTGCCAAGGGCCCCTCAGTAACACTCACTGAGTATAATATAAACTTTACAAGAGTGCCAGCCAATAGGCTTTCTTGTGCAAAACTAAATGGGGTTAAAACTGAGTATAACATTATTAGGGTGATGCTTGCCAGGTAAAACATATTGCTGAGCTGGCCAAACAGTGTGGAGAAGCGGGAACCTTAATGTGCTTTGGGTCAGAGGTAAAAAGCAAAGCGTAATGAAAGCTGATATTGGAAAGTGCCAGAATTTCACCGAGCACGTGTGTGAGAGCTCAGGGAGGCAGTGTAAGTTTTCTCTCTAACAGCAGCCTAGTGTCAAAGAGTGATTAAGTGAACTGAGCAAGAGTCACGGGCCCACTACTAGAGATGGTTCTTTTACTATTGCTAAATTTTTAGTATATCAATACCTTCACATTTAGCAACAAAAGGTCTAGTATTTGACAGTGCTCTGCTTCACAAGGGTTTAAAAGTACTGATGTGGGAAGCACAAAGAAAGACCTCTGTTATGGCTCACTTCTGGCCATGTTTGATCTATTATCTATTGCTGTGTAACAAGCTACTCTAGTATGTAGTGACTTAAAACAGCACACATTCATTATCTCACATTGTGGGGCAGGAATCCAGGCGTGACTTAGCTGGGTGCTCTAACTCTGGGTCTCTGATAAGGCTGCAATCAAGATGTTGGCTGAGGATGGAGACTCATCTGAAAGCTCACCTGGGGAAGGCACTTCCAGGCTCACCCTGGTGGTCGTTGGCAGCTTCCAACTCCTCACAAGCCATTGGCCAGAGACCTCCCTCAGGTCCTGGCCACATGGCCTTCTCCAGACATCGTGTCATAACATGGCAACTTGCTTCATCAAAATGAGCAAGGAAGAGGATTAGAAATAGTTTCAGCACAAGGGAGAGAATTTGAGTAAGATAGAAATGCTTTATGTCCTAATCATGGATGTGCCATTTGTCACTTCTGTGAAGTCGCTAGGTCAACCCCACACTTAGCTGGAGAGGTTTACTAGAGCTCGAATACCAGGAGGTGGGGGTGTTGGAAGCCATTTTAGTAGAATTTCTACCACGGTTGATAGAGAAAAAGCCAAATGGCAAAGAACTTAGTTTTCTCTTTCATCGTCTACTTTCTACCTTTTTCTTATTCATGTCACGATTCTGATTCTGAATTTATTTCAATGTCTTTTGCCCCATGTCTCATTTCTTTTATGCGTTTAAAACGTTTTGTTTGGTCCTAAGAGACTCTAATATTATTTAAAAAATAATAAAATAATAATTGGTATTCTCGAAGTTAGACTTAATTCTGTATGTGAACTAAGGAAAAAACACTTCACTTTTTTAATCCTCAACTTCTTAAACTGTTAAATGAAGCTACAAGGCAATATATTGTAGTGATTATTATCGTGGAATCTGAAATCGGACATTCTTGATTATGTACTAGCTCTCCTATTTCTTATTATTTCATTGTGCAAAAAAATACTTTCTATTCTCCACCTTTTTTAAATTTCATAACATTGCAAGTTAGAATCTATTTTCAATTATACATGAAGAAAATGAGACTTACTGAAGTTAAGATATTAGCAACATCTTGGCACCTAGAAATAAATCGTTGCTGATAAAGTGATATGATATGATAAAGTAACATCATATCAGATATCATATCATAGTAAAGGAACAGACCTCTAGTGGGCAGTAGTGATAAGAAAATGTGCATCCATTGAGTAGAGTGAGTTCTTCTGTGCTGGCCTGATGGGACAGAGAAAGATGCTACAGATACCTGGCGACCTAGCACCTGGATTTCGATGGACTAAATGCACAGGGGATAAGTCCTGGTGTTTGAGAAGAATAGGAGGCTAGATATTTTATATAATCACACACGAAACATGGATAAAAATTGACCATGTCCTCCTAAAGAAGCAAACAAAACCTCTGCAATTCCAAAGAATAAGTATCATACAAACTAAGTATTTTGACCATATTGTAATTGAGAGGAAAATAAATAGCAATACACTCACCGTGATAGGAATCTCACTACGTGCCAGGCAGTGTTCCGAGTGCCATGTATACACTCACCGAGACCTCTCAACAACTCTGCTTTGTGATGTAACTGAAGCCAACACAGAAATGTAGAACGTGCCCCGGCTTACGTAGCTGAGGAGTGCCCAGCGAGGATTCAAACGCAGGCATCTCTCCAGGTCCCCAATCCTAACCACTCTAGAGATCACCACTCAGCTGTAAAATAACGTAAAAACTTCTACATGTGGTCATTTATGCCACCTTCAAAAGAACCCACACATTACACACTACGATGTGACAAAAATTAAAAACTACTTAGAAGTTAAATTTAAAAAGTATTCTTGTGGACTGCTTCTAAAACAGTATTCAGGAGGAAATATATAGCCTTCATGGTAATAGAAATATAATTTATAATATAAATTTTAATGTAAAAATGAAATGTGAATTTGAAATAAGCTTCCAAAATTAAAAGTTATAATATACCTAAAGAAGTGAAGGAAATGAGAAACCTGAGTCCAAATTAATGCCTAGGAAATCCACCGAAACGAACGCTGGAACTCTGAAAACACTGAAAATTAACACAGCCCTCTGGTCAGATCAATCAAAGAAAAAGACGGCACGATTTAAAATATTAGAAATGAAAAATTAAGATTGAAAAAACCTGGAGCTACAGACGCGGTGATGATTAAAATCACAAACAGAGTTTATGAGTATCAGGGCGTATTAGGGAGACACTTATACTAGTAAATTCGAAAATTTAGGTAAAATACATAAATCTGTATTATACATATATACAATACATGTGCACATATATCAATTTCCAAAACTGTCTAAAGAGATAAAGGAAAACTTCAATGAACCCATTGTTTATAAACATGAGAAATGATAAAATAATGGAAGTGATTCCACTATCTTAGAAATAAATCAATAATTAATATTTTCTCAAAGAAAATGCCAGACCCTAATGTTTTAAAATAATTCTAAGCAAATATTAAGAAACATACATATGGCATTGTGTATGGCCTCTAATCAACAAATTCAGATAAAAACATTTGTGTCGTAAGCATATT
>NW_011888944.1:666919-669703 GCF_000151845.1 Pteropus vampyrus | reverse complement strand
ACCTGCTCAGCCGCAAGCCCCAGAACAAGAACAAAACAGGAAGTTAGAGCAGCAGAATGGGCAGTGGATCGAACTGATTATGGACGCCCCGCCCCTGGAAGCTGCAGCCTCATAGGCAGAGATGAGCCGTATTCATCTCAGCAACCCCCAGACCCGCAACAGCGCCTGGCGTGACACCGGCATCCAAGGAAGTTTTGCTGAACGAAACCAAAGTGTGTGGTCAGCACTTTCCGGCGACGCGAAATGCTGAAGCTGAGAAGAGCTCTCTGTGCTGGTGGCTGGGACGGGTCTGGGGTCTTTTCCTAGGGCTGCGATGAGTTCTCTCGTGCTGCTTCCAGGCTCACTGACAAAATCGTCATGACCTAGTGAGCCCCCCAAGCTCAAATAAAGAACTGTAACACGCTGTGCTTTAAAACAGGAAGGCCCCCTTTTAATATAGTAACCAAACCAGCTGCGGCATCACCAAAACATCACTGCGTTTTGTGGAGCGGTGTGATGTCTTGGAACCGGATAATTTATTCATGCATTTGCTGACAATGTGCATTTCTGACAACCCATTATTTTCAATCCTGCATCATTTCCTGGTGCGACTTGGGCCCTACCTGCCATGTCACATCAGAAATCTGCTGCATTTTGCACTCCCTAAAATTACAATGGAGGTTTTCGCGAGGATGTCGTTTTTATTTCCGGCAACAACTAAACTTGGAAGAGTGGTGCAAAGTTATATTTTTAAATCTTTACTCAAAAGAACGAGAGAGGTTTCTTAGCGTTTCAGTGGCAGGCTTTTCTAATGGATGCAGAGGGTCCATTCTGTGTGTCGAAACCGTGGTGGACGAGGAGGTACGTGATTGACAGCAGCAATAACAAGCTCCCTCGCCACCAGGCCAAGCCAGTCCATTCCCGCATGTAGGTAATACCTTCTCCGCACAGAGAAACCAGGGCATAGATGGAGGGAGACGCGTGGGTGGAAGGGCCTCGGCTGTGAACGCCCTTCACAAGGCTTGGTCTCAGTGTCTCCTGGGTCAGGGACATTTTGGCCTTCATGATCTCATTTGTCATTTCCCAAGATATGAAGTCGTTTCCTGCTCCTTTTCAGTGACTTCTCCTTTATTTTTTAGCGAATGGAGGAAGCGTACGAGAAAGAGGCATCTGTGACCTTTTAAACAACTGTTACATATCCTGCACGTACTTTAAAAAATTAGGTTTATTCTTCACGTTGATCCTAGGAGGGAAATGACATTATAATATTTATCCTTGCAGTTTGAGGATGAGGAAAGAGAAGCTCAAAATGTTCCGTGACTATTCAGTGACTGAGTCAAGTCACAAAACCATTATGTGGCTGAGATGTGACTTGAACTCTGTGTTTGACTCCGAGCACCGTCTGTCCCCTTGAGCCTTGGAGAGAATGAGCCCCGTGGGTGGAGAATCAGCTGTTTCCTGTGACATTCTAACCTGTGTGGGGGACAAGTATGATCACGGCCCATCGAACTGCATTTATCCATGTATCCTTTCGTGCTTTACCGAATGATGCCATTTTAAAAACGTGGTGTTTTATTTATTATGGAGTAGTCGAGGATGGTTCTCATTAAGCCAGGGTCTCCATCACGACAGAGCAAGAGAGAAATCCCTTCCAGGCCTCACCACTAGAAAAAAGATCCTCCCTCTTCAGCTCTTGACGAATCGCCTTTCCCGCCTGTCTTTCCCCCCTGCGAAATTCGAAGCACATTTGCAGCAGGCCATGTGCGAGTGTCTAGAACTTGAAAAGCAACAACCTTTTGCTCCACTTTTGGGAATTAACAATTTGGGGCATAAATCAGTAGTAGCTCAAGCATTTTCCTATCCTAATTTTTCTTCACAATTTCCTCATTAACAATATTCTCATGTCCTATGTACAATGCTATAAGCCACCTCGACATCCTTCTGGCATTCGGCTGGCTTACATACATCAATAAACAACATCTTCCCATGAAACAAGCCATCCTGAGAAGCACAACTTGGAGTAGCAGTGACATTTCCTAGGAAGTCACCCAGAGAGATCACCGAGGAGACAATGGAAGCAGTAATAAACACTATTCATAAGTTAGAAATGGCGACCTATTGTGTGCTTATGATGCGCCAGCTACGTTAACTGCTTTCTATGTATTTAATCCTCGTGGTAAACTTGTAGATAGACCACCAACCCTTTCAACAGGTAAAGAAGCTGCACATTTGCAAGATCTGACCACACTCAAGTCACCGGCCTGGGATGGGTGGAGCTAGGGTTCTGTTCCAGGTCTGTCTGCCTCCAGACCCCACACCCTTCTGCTCCAGGGGACTCTGGCTCTGTAGGTGGGGGAAGGGAACACGCAGGGCGCTCACTGCCACCAGGAGAGTTCCCCTCGGTTCCTCGTTTCCAGTTCTGTGCATCAATGTGCCCTGTATCTCTACTCCGCAGTATTGTTCATTTAAAAAGGTGAGGGGTGTATGAGCTCCGCGCAGCCCAGCTCCAGTTTCGCACGGCCCTGTGCAGGTGTCCCCCGGGGTGGCAGCCCCTCAATGCTGCCTTTTCCGAAGGGTCAGCGTGCTTGTTACTGAACTGACCCCACAGAGAAAAGAGTAAGCCCTGGCTGCAATGGCACTAGAGGCAACTGTCACCAGGAGAAGAGAGAGAAATTGGTGTCAGCATGAAATTTAGCTCAAGTGCAGTTTCTCAAGGGGGTTTCACTGCCCTCCCTGCCAGGCGTGGGTGGTCCGCTTCCTCTTCTTCTACTTTACTTGTAGAGTGCATTTCCAGAAAAAAAAAAA
>NW_011888944.1:662561-666243 GCF_000151845.1 Pteropus vampyrus | reverse complement strand
AGGTCTATGTGACTCGGCTGGGGCCACCGGATAACCCAGGGTGATCCCTCCACGTCAAGGTCCCAACATCTGTAAAGTCACACTTTCTGGAGACCAGGACCTGGACATCTTTGGAACCCTTCAGTCGCTTGCCACACAAGCCACCCCGTCTGAGGGCTGCAGGGCCATCGCTTACTTGAGCAGTTCCGTTGACGTGCATCTAGGCTACTCCCGACTTTTTTCCTTTATAAACAGTTCTTCAATAAAAATTAATACAACTGAATCGTTGCTTAGCTTTAGTCGATTCCTTAAAGGAAATTACTAAAAGCAGAATTTCAATTAAAGCACATGCCCGTTTGTGAAGCTTTTCCACATTTGGCGTTCAGCAAACATTTCTGGAGTACCTGCTTTGTGCCAGGTTGGTTCTGAGCAGTGGAATCCATTCGTGAACAAAAATAGCTAAAATAATCCTGCCCCCCACCCACCCACCCATAGAGTGGGATACCAATGGCTAATTAATGAGCTTTTGGTAATAAACTGCTTTTAACACTGATTTCTAACTGCTTTTCTTCAATTCATCTCCGTTTCTTAGAGAACTAGTCTTAATTCAGCCTTTTAGAAAAAGGTGTTTTATGTTAACATATGGTAAACAATAGGTTAAATTGGAATATAGAGGCAAAAGCATTTTGCTTACAGTCAGAAGCCCAGGCCGAAGGCCCGGCGTTGCTGTGTTCTTGCAATGTGAACTTGGAGTGGCCCCTCGCTGTCTCAGATACACGTGAGGGAAGCAGAGTGCATCTTATGTGTTAAGCAACTTTTAAGTCATTTTATGTACCTCTGCTCAGCAAGTCCTCATGAAAACTCTGTGAGTTAAATACTCTAAAGAATGTTACAGATAAGAAAATTAAAGCACAGAGAAGTACAGTAACCTGCCCAAGGTCACAGAGCCAAAGAACACTGGAATCAGGATTCAGTGGACGCAGTCTGATGCTAGAGCCTGTACTTTTAACCGTCTCAATCCCTGTTATGGGTAGAATTTTGTGCCCCAAACATGCATTTTGAAGTTCTAGCCCCTTAAAACGTGGCCTTATTTGGAAACAAGCTGTTCCAGATATAATTAGTTAAGCCGAATGAGGTCATCGTGGAGCAGGGTGGTCTCGAATCTAATGTAACAGGTGAACTTATAAAGGGGAGATATTTGGTCATAGAGATACACACACACAGGGAGAATGGCACATGGACATGAAGGTGCAGACCAGGGTGACAATTCTAAGAGGGAGGAACACCAAAGATGGCCGAGAACTTCCAGAACTGGTGACAAGGAAGGAGTCTCCTCTCTTGGAGAATCAGAGAGGGCCCGGCCCTGCCAACACCTTGCCCTCACGGTTTTAGCCTCCAGAGGTGTGAGAGAATACATTTCTGTTGTTTTAAGCCACCCAGTTTTTAATTTTTGTTATGACAGCCATAGAAAGCTGACGCCATCATCAACTACATTACAGAGATCGTTAAAGATAAATTCATTTACTTTTAGCTTGTAGACAAAGTGGACATGTAGCTAACCGCAAGCTGTTCTTTCTCAGGGTGACAGAACATTCGGAGCGGGGTGACAATCGCCCAGCCCTAGGGAGCGTGTCTCCATTATCCGAAAGTCCTTATCTGGATTCTACCGTCTTGGTTTGAATTTATCTTTGCCCAATGTCCTTATTTGCAGAAAATCTTACTGTTTTGCATGAAGTTTTTTTTTTTTAAATCACTTTCAAATGAACATGCTACATAATTACTAAAACGTATAAAAACACAGACTGAGAAAAAGTTCTAGAGGGGACACATGACTGGTTTAAAGTCGCTGGTCACTTGCCCAAGAACCAGGTCAGCACCTGACCAGGCTGCTCGCCCAGGTCAGTGGAACCCTTCACCAAGGCGCCTTCAGACCGGACGACGCCTCTGAATACTTCTGTCTCCATTCCTCTGCCCCACTTCCCTGTCCTGGCTGGAAGACCCCTCCCCCCATGCCCACCCTTAGTTAACTCTGCTTCTTAAGCCAAACTTGACTGAGGCAGCTGGAAGCAGCTCAGTAGGACAGTTGACCCAGGCTGTGGACACTTGAAATTATCTCCCGCTATAACCCAGGATCCATTCGCTCTGTCCAAGCTGACTTTTAACAAGCTCTGGGGTCCACAAGGAACGTCCCCAGCTACCAGCGACACAACGGAAGGGCCTTCTGCAGGCCTTCGGCACACTCCTCCCAGCAGCCGGGTGATCTTGGACAAACTGCTCAGCCTCCGGCACATGCTTGGTTCTCCATCTGTGAAGCGGGAATATCTACCCCACAGGAAGTTTGCACGGGACCAGGATTCAGTGTCCCACGCAGTTTGGGAGGCGATGATGCGGGTCGCTCCCTATTGTCCAGTTAATCACCCAGCCTCTCCCCGCGGGCCCACGGGAAGAGCGGCAGGCCAGCGACGGGTTAGAGTGTAGCTTTTCTCGCTCTCCGTCACTTTGCTCCACGGCGGCGTGAGGGACAGGGCTTTGGGAACAGGAAGACATGGGCTGGCCTGGGTGGGAGACGTGATTCTTCCGTTCTCAAGTCGGCTCTGCCACTGTCTCTGTGCATCTCCTTTGACGGACAGGGCTGGGACTTCTGGCGTGTTCGTCTCTTCCTAACTCGCCCTGGCTTTGTCGTGCTAAGGCCTGGACGGGCGAAACCTGAATAGCCCCAGTGACCAGCGCTCAGCAGTTTATCAAACGAAGCTGACGTTCCATGCGGAGCATTTTATTTCACAAAGAGCTCAGGCAGGATGTCGTCCGAGCTGAGACTGGCCATCAGAGGGGCGATGCTGAAATCTGGAGCAGCAACAGGCCAGGACAGAGGGGACGAGGCAGCTGACATCCCCAAGGACCCAAGTTCGCCGCAGGCCGGACGCACCCGTGTCCTGCGCCCCTACCACACCCCTGCGTCCTGAACCGGACAGGGGAGCAGACCAGGCCTCCTCTCCCCGCTTCTCCCGCTGTTTCCGGAAACGGGGTTGGATGCCCAGGGCGGATCCCCTCCACGTGGCGTCCCCCTGGCCAGCACACGGAAGGACACGGGTTCGAATGCGCCTGGACGAATGGTCTGGACCTTCTCTGAGCATCGGTTTCTCAGCTTTAAAACCGAACTATTTACCCTGGTCCTGCTCACTCCTGGCGTCGCCGTGCGATTAGATCGGAATAAATTGAGTGACCCTGCTATCTCTCACAAACCCTCTTGTGCCAGGGACCCCCTGCACAAGACCCACCTGCAGAGAGTCACTGGGACTCTCGGCCAGGACTTACTGCAACGGAGCTTCAGGCAGAGTCTGTAGGAATCCATGTGACGCCTCCTGATGACCAGCCTCTCCCACGAGCGGTCACACAGAGCACACTCTTCCCCCGGCAAGGAAAACACAGCCACCATGCGCTCCGTTTCTGCCCAGAGACATTCACTAGAGCCTCGGAGCCTGAGCTTTGTATTGGAGGCTGGTCACCTTCTGCCTGGCACATGCCAAATGGAGACTTCCAGAAAGAAAGTGACATAAACCATACGGTCTCCACAGTCCTGCCACAGAGAGACACAGCTAAGGAAAGTTGTATATCAGTGTAGGGAATTGTGACCGGCCAGGTTTCCAGAGACCAACCAGGGCCAATATTGCAAGAAGGTCTAAGGTGACAGTCTCTGGTCTGC
>NW_011888944.1:657378-661026 GCF_000151845.1 Pteropus vampyrus | reverse complement strand
GGCCACGGGCCCAGGAGCCACCAGGAGCTGGAGGAGGCAGGAAGGACTGTCCCCCCCCTCCGCCCCACCGGGCTCTTGGAGAGACGTTGACTTCAGACTTCTGACCACCACAGCCATGAAGGAATAAATTCCTGTTGTTTTAAACCATAAGTTTGTGGCAATTTTTTTATGTCCCCTGAGACTATATATGTCTGTATCATCTATAGCTACACACACACACACACACACACACACACTCACACACACGTATAGCTATAACCAACATACGCCCCGGCACACCGTTTATATTTACTATTCAGTCAATGTTTTCCTGCTCTGTCCCCTGGCCTGGTCTGCCTCAGCTCCCCAGAGTGAAAGTCACTCTGGAAAGTCAGCACCCACCCGTACCAAACATCCGTTCTCCAGTTTCGCTGTTTGCACCAAAAATGCTCCCCTAGTAAAGTCTCTTCTCCTTGACCTCATCTATTACAGGCTGAGCCATGTCCCCCCCAAATTCGTGCGTTGAAGCCCTAACCCCATGCAGCAAAGGAAGATCAAGACACCTGTCACTCTGCACCAGGACTTGGGGAGTGTCCCTAAGGCCCGCCAGGCTCCATACTGCAAATGACATGCAGAAGGCGCTCAGAAATCCGTCGACGGCCTGATGTGATTGAAAGATGGAGGCCCCGTGAGGGAAAGAGTCCTTGGAGAATTAATTCGTGGCCTCAGGTGCCTCAAATAGAACGTGGTGCTACCCAGGTGGCCTTGGGCTGGGCCACCTGCGCCCCACAATGCCGCAGCCACGCCACACACTCGGCCTTTCCAGGCGTCAGGCTCTGCCCTGAGCTCTGTTCATCCCACTCTCTTAATGCTCACCCTGCTTCTGCACGTTAGCCGCTCTCATTGCCTCATCCTGTAGAGAAACCGAGGCACAGAGAGGTCACAGAGCTTGTGCGCGCAGTCGCTGGGGGCCTGAACCCAGGTCGCCTGCCTGCCTCGCCCGTCCGCTTGTCACCTCGGCAGCGGGCCGTGGAGGAGAGCGAGGCCTCCGCCTCTTCCAGACATTCCCCATGATGTAGACGCTGTTGTGAATTTGTCTCTTAATCACCCAAGATCTGCTCACTTGGAAACTGGTTTAAAAACAACAGATTTTTTTTTTTTTTTGGCATCGACTGCTAAAAAGACATCAAGTGGAAGCAAATATAACGGTGATGATGTTTCCTGTAGAGAACTCTAAAGATTTTTGAAATATAATGCAACCTTCCACGTGGCCTTTTCCAGAGCCCTGCAATTAATGAAGATGGAATAGGGGTCCAGAGCTCTTGCAATTAATAAAGATGGGAGAGGGGTCCAGGGCTCTGACCATACTTGGCTTTAGTGACCCTGGCGGTGGGGTTCGGGCGTGTCTCCGGCCTGGTGGCCTTGGCGGGGGGCCCTGGTGCAGGTGTTACCGTCACGTTTTATTTACGCCTTCCTTCCTTCCTTCCAACGACACTGGAATCTTAGGATGGCGTAAAGGCTCCCGCGTTTTGCTTGTGGTCCCCACGAGGAGGGATATTTTTCAGAGCCTATTTCAGCTTTTTCTCTGCCCATTTTACTCCCTCCTTCCTGATGACGTGGAGCGACTTACCGGCTTGGTAAATTTGGGGAGGATAAGCCCTCTTTTCATCTCGGTCTTGGCTGCCCTCGGGGAGGTCCCGGTCCCTCCACGCCCCAGCTTTCCCGGGCCCCGGGCTGTGTGGCGTCGCCCGACGGGACCGGGTTGGGGTCCTCCATCCCATCTTCCTGGCCCATCTTCTGCTGCAGCCGTAGCTCAGACGCGTGCACAGGACCCCGTCCTCGAGGGCACATTACTAGTCTTGCCACTTGCTGCCTCAGGGACTTCTCTGAGGCCAAGAGACACTGCTTGGCCAGCAGACGTGCCAGGGTGCTCCACCCTGGGAGGCAGCCCTCAGCCTTGGGTTACCAGTAACAGTAACGTTAATGAGACATCTTTCTGCTTTTTCTCCTTCCCGTTCTCACTTCCCGCCCTCCCTCATTTCCGCTTCCTGGGATTGCCTTCCAAAGGCTGAACCTACAGCCAAGTCCTCGTCACCGTCCCTGGTTTGAAGGAAACCCAGATGAAGACACTGCCTGAGCCCGCAATCTGCTCTGACAAGCTCTGGCCTCTATCGCAATCAAGCTTCTGTTTGGCCTCTACGTTAACCTGGATTTATGTCTGAAATTGCTCAGACCTGGCAGCAGAGTTGTGCTGTTTCGGGGGGATGCACTAGACCCCAGCATGCACAGATGTTTGATATATTCATACCATTTTGTAGTTTGCAAAGCAGCCTCTCATTTGCGATTTCGACAGTGGGAGAGAAAGACACACACAGCGAAAGGGTCTCAGCAAGGCCACGGGTCACCTGTGCAACCTCAGGCACGTCACAGACTCGTTTGGGCAAGCATTAAGGAAGATAAAGAGCATCTGAGAAAGAACGTTGCCTTCGAAATACTCGCTTTTTACTAGAAGGAGAGAAATAAGAAAATGTGAATTATTAGACTTCAGCAGAAAAGTTATGTGGCCTTTAAGCCCCCAGTATGAGAATGCAAAAGAACACTAGAGAATAAGTAAGTCTACCCATGATGCCCTGGGCCTCGGGGTCATTCTGGATTCTGGGTCTCCTGCTGACTTGCTGTGCGATGTGTGATCTTGGGTGGGTTGCTTATCCTCTCTAGCTCCTCATGCCCACATCTGGGAAATGGGCACAAAGATGCTGAAATCCTTTTCTGAAATGGAGTAAAGAGGGATACAGTGAAGTACGTAGAGCAGTTCCCAAAATGCTTGGTCCACACGAAGCTCCTAATGGATTCTAGAGAGTTGTATCTGTTACCCACTGCTGTGTGTACATGAGCGCAGAACTTTGTGGTTTAAGAAAACAGGAAATATGTGTTATGTCAGTAACTTAGGGACCACTCAGCTGGGTGGTTCTGGCTCAGAGTCTTTCATGAAGGTTCAGTCAGATGTAGGCTGCGGCTGTGGCCACCAGAAGGCTTGATTGGCAGAGCCGGCATAGTCACGTTGGCAGGTAGGTGACAACTCGGCTCCTTGCTCCAGAGATATCTGCTAGTATTCTCAGGACATGGCAGCTGGCTTCCCACATGTATGTGTATGTGTATATGTGTATGTGCGTATGTGCGTATGTATATACGCATATGCATAGGCATTCATGCTTATGTATAACTATACCTGTCCATTTCTATTTCGACCCCAATGTGATTTAAGATGAATTTTAAAGTCACCGGTTCTAACCATAAGAGCAGAGAGCAGTAGGGTATCGCAGAGACCCTCTATGACCCTTCAAAATGAGTATATTAAATTTAGATAAGCAGGGTCAGCAACAGCACATGCAAAGACATGCAGGAAAGAGTGGCATGTGTTAGAAACACAGACAGACCAGTTGGATACAAGCATTGGGTAGCAAGAGACTCAGGCTACAAAGACATAGGGAGAAGTGAAAAACAGATAAGTGGAAAAGGGACCAGCGAGGTCGACAACAGAGTATTGGAAGTGCTTGGGCAGGGGGCTAACCCAATTCAAGCAGCAACAACCAAGATGGGCTTGGGCACAGTGCGGTTGGGCAGCTTGAAAAATCCTAGAGGCAGAAGACCAATCAAATGAGTTGATAT
>NW_011888944.1:654189-656028 GCF_000151845.1 Pteropus vampyrus | reverse complement strand
CCTCGGGTGCTTCATCTCTGCCGTCCCCCTAAAGTCCACCCTTTATTTTGTTTTCGATTCCAAGTTGCGGACTCCAGATCTGTTCTCTGGTGTAAGCCGAGAAAGTCATGCAGCTCAAACACGCCGCGTGATGTGTGCACCGCGCCTGCTAGCTGCTCTTGGGGACATGCAGGGTGAGAAGAAATTAAGCCTTTGTCGCTGAAGCCTCTAAGAGTCCAGGGCTGCTGGCTATCACGGCGCAATGCCGTCCACCTGTCTGGAGACATCAGAAGGAGTGGGGTTGAACACTTCCGCTACGATTGGCAAATAATTGATTCTTGATCCCAGGGCCGGAGAAAGCCAATGACGCCCCCCTCTACCTGGGATGGTTCGAGAGAATAGAATCTATTTCTGGGTTTCACATCTGACCGGGAGACGTTTTCTCTGATAAAGGCTGAGAAATTTGGGACCAGAATCCTGATAAGTAGGAATCAATTTGGACAAAGGGACATGTGTTCAGTGTTCACGCTGAAGAACAGGGTACTCCTAGAACTGAAGAAACATATGAAAAATTCGTATCTCCAAGGGTCACCGGTGGGCGGGAAGGGGGGCTGAAGTCATGGAGGGTCCAGAGCTGAGACCCAAGTGCCGGGGGGTCCTCCCCCCTAGGAACCCCAGGTGTGTGTCAGGGTGGGCACGGGCGTGGGCACAGGGTGGGACACTGCTGCTCTGAGGCACGGCTGCTGCTGCTTGTGAAATGGAGATGGTCGCATCATCTCACACTGGGCGGGGAGCCGGGCATGGGGAGAGGGGCAGGGAACGAGAGGAAACACAGCACAGGAGGGCAAAGTGGCTCATGAGATACATCCTAGCTGAAGTTTCCCCTCGAGCAGATGGTGCGCTCTTCCAGACTTCCGCAGGACGCGCACACCGGCTTATAGATGGTTCCAGCTCTTGCAAAATCCCATCCAGGTTGGTAGCCAGGCAGAGATTACAGTTTGTTCTAACTCGATTACCTGTCTACTAGAACCTTCCACTCTCGGCAGGCGTTCTTCTCTCGAGGGGCTCTTTTGAGAGGCCGGGAACAAAAGACAGTTTACAGTCCTGCGTAGGACAGTGAGGGAGTTCTCGTTAACACAGGCGATGGCAGGTGATTTTCTTCCAAGTGCAAGCCCAGGACACCTGTTCTCACCTTGACGCCTTTCGCCATTGTGGTTTCAGTGGCGGGGGCTACACTTTGATTTCTTCTTTACATGATATACAAGTATGATAACAAGCTTGTGTATTATTACGCATAAGAACATATACAATCATATGTGTATAACATTATATATGATAGACTACATGCATTGTATTTGACATACACAATATATTATGTATAATAACGTTGTATCTATAATAAGAACACAATATAATAATAAACTCACATTTACTGGGGACTTGCAAATGGACCAAATATTGTTCAAAATACTTTCAGCTTCCGTTCTCACCATGGGAGGCAAATGCCATGATGAAGCTTCTAGGGCACAGCAGCACTCCCAGGGCCGTGGAGCCAGGAAGGGTGAGAAGTTGAGCCAGGCCCTTCGCTCCAGAGCCAGCACTCAGGCCCTGGGGACCCTCTCCCGCTTCCACTTGTCTGTGTGTTGGAGAAACAGCATGGTTCTCAGAATGTGGGGAACGACAGGTTTACCAGGAAGTGTCATAAAATGCCAATGCGTAGACTTAGCTCTAAGCAGGGAACACCCATCTCTCAAGTCTAAGTGTCCCATTGCCTCCTTGACAGATGATGTCATCTGTTACCTTCCCCCAAACCCCGCCCCGTGCCTTCATTTCAGATGCCATAAATATGTCACCTGCTTC
>NW_011888944.1:646097-653449 GCF_000151845.1 Pteropus vampyrus | reverse complement strand
TTTACATGATATACAAGTATGATAACAAGCTTGTGTATTATTACGCATAAGAACATATACAATCATATGTGTATAACATTATATATGATAGACTAGGTGCATTGTATATGACGGACACAATATATTATGTATAATAACATTGTATCTATAATAAGAACACAATATAATAATAAACTCACATTTACTGGGGACTTGCAAATGGACCAAATATTGTTCAAAATACTTTCAGCTTCAGTTCTCACCATGGGAGGCAAATGCCATGACGAAGCTTCTAGGGCACAGCAGCACCCCCAGGGCCGTGGAGCCGGGAAGGGTGACTGAGAAGTTGACCCAGGCCCTTCGCTCCAGAGCCAGCACTCAGGCCCTGGGGACCCTCTCCCGCTTCCATTTGTCTGTGTGTTGGAGAAACAGCGTGGTTCTCAGAATGTGGGGAACGACAGGTTTACCAGGAAGCGTCATAAAATGCCGACGCGTAGACTTAGCTCTGAGCAGGGAACACCCATCTCTCAAGTCTAAGTGTTCCATTGCCTCCTTGACAGATGATGTCATCTGTTACCTTCCCCCAAACCCCGCCCCGTGCCTTCATTTCAGATGCCATAAATATGTCACCTGCTTCCTTTGTACTTTTTTTATTTTTGCATAAGGAAACAATTTTATGATCGAATGAAAGCAAGAATATGAGTAACTACAATTATCAAGACCATCTAATTAAACTTTTAATTTCAGTTACACTTCTAAATAATGCTCTGTTCAAAGAGGGACATCAAAATTGTTAGGAGGTAGGTATTCAGATTTTTAGACCCTGGCATCCTTAAATCTAAGGGCTCTGCTCATTCTATCACTCCACGCATCATTAGCTAAAAAGAGCCATTTGCCTTAATTTTTAAAATATATTTAAAGAAAGAAAGTGGGCTAGTATACAACACCTTAGGCCTAATTTGCCTAAATAATCATTTTGATATACTGATAGCTAACATACTATACATCTAGAAGTTCAAGGATCTAGAAAGCAGCTCAGCCAGAAATGCTTAAATAACGAAGCCACCCTCACAGAGGCAATGGCCTTTGACCACGAAAGTTCCTCTCAGTCCTTTATTCAGCTGCCCTTGATCTTGTTACATCGTCACATCTGAGCGTCTGAGACATTTTCTCATAGGAAAAATAGATCTAGGCTTCCTTTATTAAAATCCGATTCAGCAAACAGGGTCTAGCGAAGTCCTCAGGTCTCTTTGGTATGTATTCATCTCTGGATGTCAAAATGAAATCAGAGAATTTAGTGGTGCTCGTGTGGGCAAAATATGCCCAAAATATGGGATTTGTACATCGTTTTATTCTCTCTCTCAGGAAAATGCACACATCTCACTTAAAGTCCACTGAAGAAGTTATAAATTCTAAACCAGAATATCTTTTTCTTCTTCCTAGTTTCCTGAGCCTGAACTATTATGATTTCAATTGTTATTTGTTTATAAGCTACCCAGTGCCTGGAAACCCATAACTATGATCACTTATGTTCACACATCCCCATCTCATAAATGAAAAAACTGAGAGGTTCGCAAACGTTTCTAAAACTATTAAATGATTATATCAGTCAGGGTTCAGCCAGAGGATCGGAACCAGCAGAGAAGACATGAGCAGGCTGGGACCCCATGGGAATAAGCTGGGTAGACTCTCCGAGATGAGTTCATCTGATTAGGGCAGGCCCACCAATGGGAACTTCCCTTTTGATGAATTTAAAATCGACTGATAAGGGACTTCAAGCACCTCTGAAAAATCCCTTTACCTTGGCATCTAGATTAGTATTTGTTTGATTGTCTGGGGATTACAGCTAAGTTGCCTCATCAAAAAGTCGTCAAAGCAATGGAGTTGGCCCATACAGTGCTAAAATAAGTATAAACCTTATCACATCACCTTTTACGAAGCAGTCTCCAGCCTTTATTCCCCCAGAGAATACATGTAAAGGACAAACACACTCTCTTCTCATTAACGGTGATCACTGTGAAGATGAGTTTCAAGATTGGGTAGGGCTATAGTGTGAGCCCACTAATAGAATAATTTTCAGGAGGCTGAGGAAACTCATCCGCAACTGAGGACAGCATCATTCCTTTACAATTTTTTTGGCAAAAGAAAAGCACAGAACCTCTGGAAATTAAGTGTGATGCCGTATCAGAGGAAAATCCACGATTTCGCTAGTCGTGAGGAGGCTGGTGAAAGAATGCTTGTAATTGGGTCCTTTTTTCCTATAGAGTTTAATTTCTATTTCTGCTAAGGCAAACACTTCCTATGTCACATTTTGTATGAGTATTTTGTTTATTATCACCCTGATTATTGACTCCCTCAGGGACCTACCTGCCCATCCTGTGTTCCCCACAAGCAATGAGGGTTTGTTCTGAATTCAGACCACCTTGGGTTGTGTCTTCTGAGAATAGATCCAAAGCAATGCATGAAAATTCCGAGGGGCAGTAAAGGGTTCATGGCGGCCCGAAAGTAAGGAAGAAGACAGAAAACTGACAACCATAAGAGACAAAAATTTCCAACAATAACAGTGATATTCCAAAATCGGTTATCTTGTGCCATTTAAGATAAGGCCTGACAACGCTATACTGCAATATTTGCAACCAGTGTTATCCCTACTTTCTAGAGATGCAATCATCAACTTTGGGGATCACTACTCCAGCCATTAAGGAAGGTGCATGTGTGTTTAGGGCCACAAATTTAAATGCCCTTAGGTGTTTTGAAAGTTTTTCTGTAGAAACCGTTCCATCAAGTGAAATTCCCTTGTCTGAAAAAAAATGTGTATCATTTCTCCAATGATGCCAAATAAACTGCCCTGTCCACATATTCATGGCCCTTCCTGAACCAGCCTGTGGGACTATACCGTATCCCCAGGCAACTACTCATGAGGTCAGTATCCAACACACAGTCGAGACTACACATAAGAAATTAGATCTAGGAAGTAGATGTATAATTGTATTCCCCTACCCAAGGCCAGGATGGGTCAGATCACAGGAGGTGCTGTAATATGTAAGAACTTGGGGTACAGCCTTTGGCGATAAAAAGCCTGAGTTTGAATCCTTATTCTAAAATCAGTTCCGTAGTCTCAGGAAAGTCACGCGACTTCCGTAGGCTTTAGTTTTCTTAATTAAAAAGTGGGCTAATACTCCCTACGTACAGAATTTTATAATAGGTATCAATTATTTGAAATACGTCAAGTGCTGGTCACAGTGGCAATGCATTATCGGAGCTCTATCAACATTGCTGTTCTTTTTCCTCAATTAAGGTAGAAGAGGGACGTAGGGACCAGTTCCGAAAGCGTCGAGCAGAAGCTGTGAGATCTCACTTACTAGCGGGGCCTGCAGTGGAGCAGGTGCGTAAGGGGACAGGCTTAGAAGCCATAGCTACTTGAGGCCAAATGAAGCGCCAGCCAGGATGCAAGCCGCTTGCAGAGCAGAGGCAGAAGGCTGTGGTGACACAGAAGCCTGCCTACCAGGGTCACATGAATCTGCTCATGAAAAGGAAGCCAGGACTCTATACAAAATGGGATCTCTCCGAAGCCTGCCTTCTTTCCAGAAGAGACTGCATTGCTGGTCCAGGCTGCTCGCTGCGACCCAGAGGTGCTTAACCGTCGTTCCTGGAGGCAGGGCCAGCTCATGAGTCCATGAGGGAGTGCCATCAATAGCACACGTTGTCTAGATTAATGGACCCTTTCCTGTGAGTGGACAGACAATGGGCAAGCTGCCGAAGGGGACAGAAATCACAGTCCCCTCTTCGAGTAGACGCCGGCCTCTGGCCATTCCAGAGACTTCTAGGGATGAGAAGCATTTCCATAAACACTCAAAGGTTGCTGCCAGGACCATCTTCCCGTGGGGGCAGGGCATCCTCTGAGGTGAACCGAAAAGACAGGACCAAAAACGACAAAACAGAACGGAAACTGGCAGACAGTTTCTTCACACGTCTGGCGCTGTGTCGCGTGGCACCCCGAGAGCTTTGCTTTTGCTTCTCTGAAAATCATTCTTCGTTCCCAAACTAAACCCGGCTTTATTTTTTCAAAGCAAAACAACAAAGTGCTCTGTGCTTACATGATAGATAGCGTAGCAGAAAGCAGGCCAGACACAGCCCTTCGTGAGCTGGGGAGCAAAACAGAGCCTGTGAACACAGAGGTGCGGCCGCCTGAGAAAAAGTTACACAAAACTCGAAGGAGAGAGACGTGTGAGCGTGTGCGATGGTGTCGAGAAATCAGAACACTTTAAGATCGAAAGGCATTCTTTCAGACATTAAAATATTCTTGAGCTCTTCTATAATGTGCCCATCAAATGATTTTCCAGCCTTGATTATAAATTTCTAAACCAGCTCTAGCGGCTGGAAGCTGTCTTTGAATGAAGCCAAAATCTTTATCTGTGAGGTTTTCAATCCTTGTTTTGTGTTCTTCTCTACATGCATTCCATGTGGGAAAAGCCCGGGATTTTATAATGCTGGGTGGGCGTGAGCAAGTTTATTTTACCTCCGTGGGCCTCGGCTTATTCTTCTGTAAAGAGAGGGTGACAAAGGCATGTCCTTCGTAGGGCGGTTGTAAAGATTAAACGAGATAGTCCAGGCAAAGGGTTTAGCATCTAATTTATGCATGGTAAGTAGTCACTGAATGTCAGGGCTTTCTGCAAGTATTATGTTTTATACGGCAGCCTTTCAAACATTATAAAACATTAATTACATAGTTATCACCGAAGAATGCAATTTTAGATGTAAATAAATTCTCTTTACTTGATCCAACTCACCAAGCCTTTAGGAAGAAGCTCCTGCTGGCCAGACAATGTGCTGGATGCACATTGCTTCTTCCTAACGATCATGCTTCTTCCTAACGATCAGCACAAAAATGAGTAAATGCGATCTCAATCTTCCATGAAAATTAGCGAGTCCACTTATTATCTAGGGCGGATGGTGGCAAGGAAACCTGGGCATGCGGATAAGTGAGAGGTGGATTTGACCGTGGAGCGGAGCCTTGGATAAATGACTTGAAGAGCTCAAGTCTCCAAGGTTGTCTTCTAGCCTCCAGTGCATTTTATAGTCCTGGTCTCACTGAGCAGAAGACATCGAGCACAATATCACGTCTCCTCGAAGGACTCACAGTTCTTATCGGGAACCTCAGTTACTGTACATGTCTGGGAGAGAATTGAAAAACTTGTACCTACTCTACAAATAAGTAGGTAAGCTTGTGCAATGGATCAGATTTTGTGCCCCCTCACTCCAAATTCATATACTGAAACCCTAATACCCAATGGAGCGGCATCGGGAGGTGAGGCCTTTGGGAGCTAATTAGACCATAAAGGTGAAGCCCCCATGAATGGGATTAGTGCCCTTATAAAAGGACCCCAGGAAGCTTCCTTGCTCACTTTTCACCATGTGAGGAAGTCATCAGTCTGTAACCAGAACCGAACCGTGCTGACATCCTAGGCTTGGACTTCCAGCCTCCAGAACTGTGAAAAATACATTTCTCTTGTCTATAAGCCACCCAGTCCATGGCATTTTGCTTTGCAGCTCGAATGGACTAAGATGCTCCGTGATCCTGGGTAAGTGGCAAGAGTCTCCATTCTCTCTGTTGGTTGAGGAAGTAGGTCCAATGGCCTCGAGACTCCTCCACTTCCCAAGGGACAGGACTGCCTGGCTCCTGTGGGGGTGCGGGGTACCCCACAAAGACACCACGGGCATTGGAGTAGAAGAGGTTCTGAAGAAAGAACAAGCAGAGACAAGGATTCTTACGTCGCAAATACCTGAGATATCGCAATCGTTTCTTCGAGTCCATTTAAACCTGACCGTGAGCCTCTCTTGGGCTTAGAAGAGGGAGCACATTTCAATCCGTCATTCCTGAGACTCCCCGGTCAAAGATAGGCTTTGCTTGTTGAAAAGCTGAAGCTGGAGAGGGATGCCAACTTCGCCTAGTTGTGCTATCCGCTTTGCAGTGCCAACTGCCTCTTAAAACAAGAGTAGCCCCAGGGCTTCAGCCAAGGTGAGGGAAAACACAGCCAGAACAAAGAATGAAATAGACATTGTCACCGTGGAAAAATATTACACAATTACACACTCGTCGGGCTGGAGCGCCGCTGGAACTCTAGAGAGTGATTAGGGGTGAATCTTAGTGAGTTTCCGCAAAGGTCCAGGGCCCGTGGAGTGTTTACACATCTATTGTCTGCCTCCCTTCTTTCTTCTGATTCAGCCTTTCTTCGTATTTTGACTTAGCATTGGGAAATCGGTCAGGGAAGCCTTGTGGATTGACACCTGCACTGTGCCGCTTTCAAATCACAGGTTCTCCCTGTGCCACCAGGACACAATGTACTCGACGGTCATTCACTCAGAGGTCTGAGGGCGTCTCTGAGAGGACGATTCCAGTAAGGCTGGTGGCACGCGGATAAACACAGTCCTCCTCTCTAAGTGAAGACGGAGAGTAGAGAATCAGAGACTCCGTCTCAGGGATTAATCCTCGGGGTTGGACGCAAGGACACTTTTGAAGCAGTAAATAATTTCGTGTTGCTGTTACGGATTCTACCAAATAAAACTCCGTTTGCTAAAAAGCCAAAGAAAAGTGAGTAACGTGAGTATACTCACGGAATAAATCCAATCATTGTGGATAATTTCTGTGTTCGCTCTGCAGAGAAATATGAAATTCTATGGGAGCAATAAATTGTTCAGCTCTCTTTGAGAATTCAGTCGAGTCCACCAGAAGGAAAAGGAAATTCAGAGTGCTCTGGATAGATTAGAAAATTAAGTATGGACATATTTTCCTGTGTGTCAGCGCCGAGCTCATCGAGAAGAGAAAGTTCTGTGGCGAGACGCCCATTCGAAGAATGCTCTAGAGGCCAGCATGAGAACGAAAGGGCAGGCACCAGCTTTATTGTGAGGAGCACAGTTCTATGTGGGGGTGGGGGGAGCGCGGTATTGTGCACACTTCTCCTGCTCCCCTTCTGCTCCCCAGGGGAATGCATGGCTCCACACATAGCAGAGTGCAATAGTGGCATTCAGCCATACACGCGTGATACGTGTTTACATATTTTAGGCGCAGGTGCCCTACTACACTAATGCGACGTTCTAAACCTGGGGTCCTATTCCTAGACACGGGCCTGGATCACAGCCAGACCTGGGACCCGTCAGGCCTGGGACCCACACTGTGTTCTAAAAGAAATCATAACCGGTAGCAGGAATGTCATTATTCTGAGGCGTCTGAGATGCTGAACGGGTCATGCAGACCCCCAATGAGAGGTTATAGCAGATGGTCAAGGAGTTTAACAGTTTTTAGAAATAACATGAGTGTGAATTTTACATTATTTTCCAAAGCGTCTGAAGCTAGTTAATACAGAAAGGCTAAG
>NW_011888944.1:633632-646047 GCF_000151845.1 Pteropus vampyrus | reverse complement strand
GTTCGCTCTGCAGAGAAATATGAAATTCTATGGGAGCAATAAATTGTTCAGCTCTCTTTGAGAATTCAGTCGAGTCCACCAGAAGGAAAAGGAAATTCAGAGTGCTCTGGATAGATTAGAAAATTAAGTATGGACATATTTTCCTGTGTGTCAGCGCCGAGCTCATCGAGAAGAGAAAGTTCTGTGGCGAGACGCCCATTCGAAGAATGCTCTAGAGGCCAGCATGAGAACGAAAGGGCAGGCACCAGCTTTATTGTGAGGAGCACAGTTCTATGTGGGGGTGGGGGGAGCGCGGTATTGTGCACACTTCTCCTGCTCCCCTTCTGCTCCCCAGGGGAATGCATGGCTCCACACATAGCAGAGTGCAATAGTGGCATTCAGCCATACACGCGTGATACGTGTTTACATATTTTAGGCGCAGGTGCCCTACTACACTAATGCGACGTTCTAAACCTGGGGTCCTATTCCTAGACACGGGCCTGGATCACAGCCAGACCTGGGACCCGTCAGGCCTGGGACCCACACTGTGTTCTAAAAGAAATCATAACCGGTAGCAGGAATGTCATTATTCTGAGGCGTCTGAGATGCTGAACGGGTCATGCAGACCCCCAATGAGAGGTTATAGCAGATGGTCAAGGAGTTTAACAGTTTTTAGAAATAACATGAGTGTGAATTTTACATTATTTTCCAAAGCGTCTGAAGCTAGTTAATACAGAAAGGCTAAGGTGAATCGTGTGAACTTGAGCCTGTACCTTCCCTTTCTTTGGCCTCGATTTTTGTTTTACTGGCCAGCTAAGGGGTCTCAACTAGAGATCTGAGGTCTATTCCGGGTCCAACAATCAGAATGAAGGAGATAGTAATGACTTCCCAGGGAAGAATGAGATCCCGTATAGGAAACAAAGCATGTGGCCTTCAATGAGCCACCTTAACTCACCTGGACTGGGGTAAAGATGTACCTGGGAGTTTTCACAAGGGAAACACCTGCAACCATTCTTTCTAAAGTCTCTGACACTAAGTAATTACTTCCGATTCTTCGGAACTGTTTTTAAATTTGATCGGATCTCCCATGTCCTGGGGGAAATGCTTCTAACTTGGGGGTCTTAGACACCTGGGGTGCCAGGTGTATGCTTCAGCAATGCAGGGGTTTCCGGGGTTGTAGGCAAATGTCATGTTCACCTGTGTGTATACATGTATATGTGAATGGAATTATACAAATATTTCTTCCCACTCAAGGGAAAGATATCCACAGATTTCATTAGATTTGTAGAGGGACTCAGGACACTCAAAATGCTTAGGAAGAAGTAATATTCTTATGGAAAGTACACACTACGGATTGAATCATGCCCTTCCCACCCCCACCCCACCCCCACCTTCTGCCAAATTCACAAGTTAAAGCATAACTCTCAATGTATGGTGTTTGAATGTGGGGCCTTTGGAAGATGATCAGCTTTAGATGAGGCCATAAGGGTGGGGCCCTCATGATGGGATCGGTGCCCTTATAAGGAGACACTAGAGAGCTCACTGTGGTCACGACAGGACATGGTGAGAAGACACTTGAAAGATCCCCACTGGGAAACCAAATCTGCCAGCATCCCTGTTTTTCACTTCTCAGCCTCCGGAATTGTGAGACAATAATTTTTTGTTATTTAAACCACACAGACGATGGCATTTTATTATGACATCTCGAGTACAAATACCGTACAAAACACTGAATTCATGAGAACTACATTCTAGGTCAATTTCTCTCACCGCGTAGCTCTATAATCTCGAATATAAAAACACAATTTCCTCTGAGAGAGAGAAATAATATCACTTTGAAGGTCCAAATTCTACTTATATTTTCCGTAGCATTTTGAAATTAAATGACATAAATACATTGGTTTTACTCTTCCCCTTTACTTAATAGATGAATACGCCGGAGGCCCCGTTTCTCACTAATGAAATAACTAAGCTGTGGAGTGAGTGATAAGCATCCAGCCCAGGACACTGTGTACAGCTGAAAAGCAAAGAGCCGAGGGTTTGTGGTCTACAGCATCCAACACTGATGTAGCACGTAAACATGCACTATCATTTCTGGTTAATGGAATAAAACATGAAAAAAATAAAATCATGCCTACTTTAAATAAGGACAAATTGTTCTTTAGACTTGACTGGATTTTCTACCTAGGAAAATGCACTTAAAAAAAAAAAAACGCATTATAATCACCACATCACAAATGAAGAATCTGACCCTGAGAAACTCAGGGAATCACACAGAATCTCATGAGTAGTAAGAAGCAGAGGTTGTATCTAAAGCCTAGATGTTTGTATTGTAAAAACCCTGACTTTCCAGCTCGGTAAAGTATCTTTCCTTTGGCATTGATTTAGGAGATTTTTTTAAAATTATATTTTAATTCTAAATTACATTAGTTTTATAATATGAGTAAGTCCACTTTTTATCTTCTAAAATAACTGTATTATTTCCTCCTTATAACTCTTAAATAACTCACAGAGCGTATCGTAGAAATAATTTGTAATAACTGTATTAAATTGGTTTTTGTTATTGTCTATTCATGTTTCCATTTTCTTTAGTCACTTTCAGTTATATGTATCTTTTTTTAAAATAATAAATATTTATCGAATGGCCCCTGTGTGCTGGAACAATGTTTGTTTCATTTTTGTTTGGTTTTGTTTGTTTTTTTTTTGGTACCGGAGGTACAATAACAGGGACTGACTAGAACATTTACCTTTAAAAACTTAGTATAGAGGAAGATAAGCAAATAAACTGGCAATTACAAAACCATGTCCTATATTCCTCACCGTATTTTTAGAAGTCCTTAGTATAGAGTATTTTCTTATGATATTAAATTGCATGTTTGTTGTATTCTTCTAATCTCTAATTTGTCTGATTTTTTTTTTCTTGATTAAATTTCCCAAATATTTATCTTTTTACCGGAGAATTCGGTTCCTGAAGTTGTTTGGCAATTCTGTGTGCTTTCGACAGTGTAGTTAATCTGTTTACCTTTTCTCTTTTTTCCTCTCTACCACTCTATTAGGGTTTTAGTCGGGTCTTTTGTTTGTTTGTGTGTTTGTCTGTGGGTTTTTTGTTTGTGTGTTTGTTTGTGGGTTTTTTGTTTTTGTTTGTTTTTTGTCTAGCTTATTAGCATGCTTTCCTTCCATTGTTTTCAGTCTATATGTTTTATTTTTATAAATCGCTGGCTAGTGGTGACTGAAGACAGACTCTAGAACGAAGACTAACTCACCTTTACGCGCCCCCAGACAAGTAATATTGGCGCGCACATGAAGCAGGAGATGGGGCTTCTTCCTGTTTTAGCCATCTGCTTCTCCTCTCAAAATCTTTTAGATAATACTCTTACAACAGGCGTTAAGCCCTAAAGGACTCTGCTGCTGGCTTCTGGAAAGCGTACATTCCAGCATCAACCAGACGGTCCGGTTCTCATTGCGACTCCACTATGTCGGAGAAGATATCTTTGCCTTATTGCCTACCCACCTTTGGTTTGACTTTGTGCTTTGGTAAAAATTGGACTTTCTAACACCAGCCTCGGAAGAGTGATATGATGTCTATGGAAGGGGTAAAAACTTTGTCCACAAACTCAGGCGTAGAAATTCCCCTTTTTCTAATCTAATGAAATATGACTCCTCACCCAGCGTGGTGGGAAATTTGATCTCGTCAGGGTGAGACGTCACCATCTGCCGGGTGTATTCCAGAAGCCTGGAGGTTTCATTGGCACTTGGAAAGAGGAGTCGGGCCTGTGACCTTCGGGCCGTCCTGGTAGTTATGACATCCTTGTTGTCTCCACTGCTGTGGCTCCGGGAAGTCTCATGACTCTGCTGGAAATCCAGGTTCCTGCAGACACCCAGCTAATGGACACGCCCACCCTAGTCTGATGGTGGCTGTTGCAGATCAGAGGTGGCCGTGTGCAGGGACACAGCGATCCCCATCTCCAGGGTGGCTCCCCCTTTCCAGGCTCACGCGGTGGCTTCTCTCTCCTCTTTTCTTCTTTCTCTCCCCCACTTTTCCTCCTTGTCCCCAAAGCTCCACCCTTCTCTTCCACGGCAATGATCTTCGATCAGCCCAGACCATTGCAAAAGTTAAAAAGAGACATTTATTTCCAGGAATTTCTGTGTTGTTTTTTAATGGGAAAAAATTTTCCTTGGGGCAAGGAATTGTTGATGGTCTGTCCACAATTTAAACTGGGAGTCAGTGGAGATGTAGGAGGAAGAAACATCAGTGAAAATACTTCAGTCATTTAAGCTGGGACATGTCTAAAGTGCTGGCCACTCAGAAATGTAAGTAGCCCTTCCTTCTTTCCAACACGATTCAACGGTTTTTTAATGGATGCAGGGTTTCAGTTTGAAATGATGAAATGTTATGCAGACGAACAGTAGTGATGATTAGCCAGCGATGTGAACGTACTTAATGCCACTGAACTGAGCACTTAAAAATGGTTTTCAAAAGCAAATTTTATGTTTTGTGTATTTTACCACAATAAAGGAAAAATTTCGGGATTCCTGAATCATGCATTGTAAGAAAATAGTTCTTCGGATGACCAGCCAACGTTCTTCAAAATCTGTCTTAAATTACCTTTCTAAACATCTTTCCAAGGGCGGAGCCAGTTAGCAACAAGAATCCGAATAAGACAGCGAGTTTTGTTTCCTCCTCGGCTGTTTGTTCCCATGTTGATGGCATTTTCCGCTCAGGGGCAGTCACCCTTTCGAACAGAACTGGAGTAAAATATGGACGGAGTCCTGTCCTTTCTCTGTGAGGCACTGGAGAGGAGATGGCCAGGTAAACACTGATTTCTAAGCTCCCTTTAACCTTCTGCAATTCTGCGTTTTAGAGAGTGGCCCTCAGAGTGTGGGGCAGCAGCTCCAAGTCAAAGAAAAGAAAGAAATAAGCCTAAAAGTACTAGCTAAAGAGACAGGTTTTCAGATGTTTCTTCCTGAAGGCAAAACCAAGGTCAAGGGTATAGAGAGACTGGAAATGTGGACAGAGAGAAGAGGCTTGGCCCTGGGGACAGGGAGAGGGGTCAGGAGCGGAAGCTGTGGCATCCAAGAAGCACGTTGTTCCCAACCAGGGAATTCTTAGCCTTCGAGCTGCCAAACGATCGATGTATGATTCACGAGACCAGTCATAATAATAATTTGTCTAAAACCCTGCGAAGACCTCCCTCCAATCTCCAAGTCTGAATTAAGGATGGCTTGTAAGAATACGTACTGTCTGACCTATAGCTCTCTCGTGGCTTTTCCCCTTGAAATCAATGGCCCAACTGAACCAATTGTGTTTTCTTCTCTGGACAAGTGATGTGTTGTCTTTCTTCTACATGTACCAAATGTGTCTCCACCTGGAGCCACCACCCCTTGCCTGCCATTCACACTCCTTTTCAGTGGGTCTCTGCCATTTATGGTTCCCAGATCAGCTTAGATGTCAGCCTTGGGGAGCTTTGCTGCATGTGAGCGTGCCCGGTGGCTCAGCTAGGTCCCTCACGTCCTGCCCAGGTCCTCTCGTGGCCCCTCCTCCCTTCGTCTCTGTGTCCTTGAGGCCATGTCCACCCTGTCTACAGCCACGCCACAGCACCTGAACAGAAGAATGAGTCGACACGTTTTTAATGCTTCGCGTCTGCATTTTAGACATTTTACTTAACCCTTAATATTGGTCTGGGGCTGAGGGGAGCAGAAAAAAGGGATTCTTAACCTCATTTCACAAGTAGGCAAACTGAGAATCAGCAGGTGTGAGTTCACAGTTCATTGAGAGTTGAGGCAAGAACCACAGTGTGATCTGGGACTTACGTGGTTGCTGGCACCCACCTTTTGGGAAAGAAAGAGAGAAAGAAATTATTTCCAGTTGTCCCATGATCACCTTACCTGATGTGAAAATACCAAATCACTCGGATTCTAACTTTCTTTGTAATAAGTGGTTTTAAATGTAATTAGCTCATTTAAAAATGAAATCGCTTATGTGTGTGTACATTTACATATGTTTATTTACATAAAATATGTATATTTATATGTAAAATATACATACAATTTTGAGGTCCCGTAACTCCTCGGGGAACTAATGTTTCTTTTGCCCTTCTGTCCTGTGAGATTCCACACTAGTGTTTTGCACAGCGTAACACATTAGCCAGATTCACTTTTAAGTGCTTCCTATGGTTTTTTTTTTTTAATTGCGTTGCTTATTGGTGGCATTGATTTAAGTCATTTTAAAATTTGCAACTTCCTATCACTTGATAATGTAAAGTAGTTCCCAAAGCTATGTTTTAAAATACCATATTAGCCTAATTCCATTTCCCCCATTTGCTAAAAAGAATTGATAGAATATACACATTGTTTGAGAGCTTAAGTAATGTGCCAGATTCTTAAGATACACGATTTCATTCAGACTTTACACACTGCCTACCATGGTGAGGATCATGACAGAAAAAAGGCCATAAGACTATAAGAGATTAAATTTGACCCAGGTTTTATAGACAGTGTTTGGCAGAATGGGAATTCGGTTCCAAATGGTCTGACCCCACCCCCCACCCTAAGTCCACGTTCATTTGATTTCTTTTCTAGAATCAAGCATGCAAACTTGACTGTGTTTCTTCCACGACCCAGAACATTTTCAGTACTTAGATCCTCAGAAAGAAGAAGAATATGCAAGGAAAACTGTTCAGAAAGTATCAAGAATGAGATTTAACTCCAAGATCTGGACTCTCTCAACCAGGTGACCCTAAGAAGGTTAACTATACTTTTCAGGAGCAATGAGGCTCGTGATATAAGTGACACACATCAAGGTTGATTTGGGGGGCCACCTGGATTCTGACTAAGCAGCCTTAAATAACTCACTTCACCTGGTGTCCATGCCCAAGGTACAAAACCAGGAGCAAACCAGTGATCACCAAAGCATCTTGCTGCTACAACATTCCATCAGTTCTAGCCCATAGCAACATCCATATGTTATTAATAATATTGTTGTTGTTGTTAAAATTATTAACTTCCCTCTTACCGCCGAGTTTGAGTTTTGACCTTTCTACATATATCTCTCCCATACATCAAGTCCACCAACTAATGAAGCACTTGGTCCTGTTCCATCCTTTAAAAGAAACACAAGCCTGTGCTAAACCTGTTTATAGGTATTCAATCGGCTGTGCTGCACCACACTTTTGGAAAATGTTCTAATCTTCAACTCCTGTCTGTTTCTGAACACAAACATGTACAGATGTGTCTTTCACAAGCAGCAGGCAGTGTTGTTCACGGCCACCCTTTTTTGTAGCTGTCACCATGATGGCCTGTAAGAAACAGATGGGCTGATGGAGAATACAGAACCGCATGCTTTGTTTTCGCTTTTTCTGTTAAAGGAGAAACGCATCATTTAGCCTATCCCGTCGAGCTATAGATCTTTCCCCAGCTGGTTTTCTGGTTGTAACAAGTATTGATGTCAGAGAAAGGACAAGAGAGAAATGACCAAGCAGCTGAGAGCCAATTAGGACCACTTCCATGGAGAGCCTGCACCTTAGAGGGAGCAGAAAGTTCTAGTATCTGGTCCTTGACATTTTAATTTTGGAAACTAGTTTTCCGTAGGTGATCAAACTCAAGAAGACAAGTATTTTTTAACCGAACACGCAGGATGTCGGTAAAAACAGCTATTTCGTCTACATATCTATTGGCATGGATTCTAGTCGGTGGTGGATATACAATGGTTTGAAGGTGTGGTCTTTGAATTAAACAAGTTTACAGGCTCACGAGTGGTACAGACAGTGAACAGAAGTCTGCAGTGCAATGTGATTCATGTGCCAACGGCTAGAAATGAGCTAGGAAGAATTGTGAGAAGTTTAGTACCTTTAGACGCCGAGGTACAAATTTAAAGAATAAAATGATTTTGGAGAAGTTGAAAATTCCAAAAACTCCTCTACAACGTGGTAAAGTTTATGAACAGGTCAGCACAGTCAGATCTTCGTTGTTATGGTAAGATCTTTCTGGTTATGGAAAGATCTTTCTGGTCATGGTATGGAAATCAGTAAAGAGGGACACGAGGGGACGAGAGAGCAGTCCAGGTGCTATATAAGTGGCCCAGGTAAGCAAAGATTCCGGGGGCTGAGATGGGAAGATTCAAACAGGTAATTACAAGTAGATTTAATAAGACAACAGAACATTTTGTTATCTGTAGCGCTTGAGAGTGAGGGAAGTATCAGAGACTATCTGAGTTTGGGGCCAGAAAATGTAAAAGGAACTTTGTATAATTCAGTAAAATAGAGAACGCAAAAGAGAAGCTGGTCCCGTGGGGAAGCTCCCTTCCGAGTTCTGGTATTTCCATGTTCATCAAATCATTCATTCACACGCCCATCGTTACGATGGATGATACTAACACATCCATAATCCGTAAGTATTTTTTGAGAAACTAGGACCTTGGGAGAAACATCAGGGGAGAAAGTCCTTGCCTTCATAGAGCTTGTGTTCTAATGGTGAAGGCGTATAAAAAATAAACGAAATCAAAGTATGGTGCTAGACAGGTGTAACGCCGAGAAGAAGAATTAAGCATCTCGAGTGAGGAGCTCGATGCGGTACAGGGCGGCTGGGCGAACGTTAGATTGGGCAGCCTCGAGGGACTGACGTGGAGGACAGAGCTCAGCTTTTGCCAAAATCGGTGCCCACGCAGCTGGGCCAGGGAGCAGAGGGGGTCCGAGGGGAAAGGCTGGTGTGTCCCGTTCTGGAGAACCTGGATAAATCATCCTCGCCTCCATTTTGGGAGGTCCTCCCCTGATGACCAGAATTCTCCTCTCTCCGAGATTCGGAGCTTTGGTTGGCTGTGCTGGATCAACAGGAAAAGGGGCCGGTTCTTAGCAAACACCTTGCTCAGGGTTCCATGAACAGTACCGTTCACATCTCCCACACACCGGACGACAGCAGCCTCGGGCATCGAGACCTGACTCCACAGCGGGCCTCAGGCAAGCCTTCTTGTCTCCCCACGCTTTGCTTCTTCAAATCTATCTGGGGAGGTCAACTTAGGGCAAATTCCTGAAGCTCTCCAAGTTACAAGTTTTTGTGTGACGCAAGGAATAAAATGGCAAATAATTAGTAAGTGAACAAGCAAGGAATGGAAATTAGATGTCTCTGATCGCAAAGTCTGTGCTATTCCATGCAGGCCAGAGTGTGCCATAACTAAAGTTCGGTCCTTCTAGATCATTTTACTTCTCCGTGGAATGAGCCACTTCCCCTCTTGGGGTGTCAGGTGAGATCCAGCTCCAACATCACCTCCCCTGAAAGCCTTGTCTGACCTCTAAAGAATAACGGTCTCTCCCCTCCTTCCTCAGGCATCCAAGGCCACAGACAGGAAGATCCTGTTCACCTCTCTGTCCCAAGCTCCCCACATGTGGCTGGCAATGATGGGCTGGGTAGTGGGGAGCTCCATGCATGAATGAGTTACACCTAAGTTCTGCCTTCCGGAGATCGCCCCCTACGTCCCCGTGGACTTGCCCATTTCCCTCCTTGTCTCAGTAAATCTTTGGAGAACGTCCGTGTCTGGTTGACCTCCTTCCCCATTGGAGTGAAGAGTCACATGAGTTTTCTTGTTCAGAGTGAGACTTTATTTCCAAATTCGGAAAGCACCGACACCCGCCATGTGCAGTGCGATCCATCTAACACCTATAGAAACTAAAATTAACGCGTCCGTCTATCTGAGTGCCAGAGGCCCGCGCAGGACGTGTTTTATTCCTTCCTTTATTTTTCCTTCTTTGAGTACACATGTTTGAGGCTTGATCCAGCCCTTTATGTTAAAAAACATACCAGCTTTTATCCTACGTTATTTTACCGATTGGGAAAAAAAAAAAACGTATTTGAAGATCAAGCCTCACCCTCTGTTCTGAAGAACTAACACGGTGACTTTTTGTGTTGTTGTTGGCTTCAGATTGTGGGCTGCTCTTTTATCTCCTGATAAATCTCCAGTTTTATTTCCTCTCTTCAGCGGGTGAAGGGAGAGATTCTTATCAAGCGCCCCCATTGGGGATCTGAAGGAGGCTAACCTTCACAAAGAGATTCGGAGCTCTGTGTGTTTAAAGCGGGGAGGACAGGAAGGCACGCTTACATTTTTCCGGTTCTTGTTTGTGTGCTGGATACTGTGCTGGGTTAAACGTTACCCGATAAATTCACTCAGCCACCCTATAAGGGAATCGCATCTGCTCCAGGCTGGCCCCGGCAATGATGGAGGCTGAGCAGGTGTAGATAAGAAGTCTGAGGCCACACAGAGGGCGGTGGGAATGGGGTTTGTATCAGGAACCTCATAGGCACCACTCCTGACCCTTTTCTATTTCGGCCACTGCCTCAGTGACCAGCTGTGCTCTGAGACAAACCAGTTTCAAGGTGACACGGACTAATAGCATCTCCATCCAGTCTTGACCCTGTATTTACCTCCAGTCCAGACTTCTCCGTGGTTTTTTGAATTCCTGCCTGTGCAGCCTGAACATGAGGCTGCGGCAAACCTTCGATCGAGAGGCAGGGAACCAATGCATCGATGGGTTTTCTTTCTCTTTTCCTAAGTGGACAGTCTCGAGGTTCATTTCATGTGGCTTCTTGGATTGTGGTACAGAATTGGGCAGCGGTCGACTACATGAGCATCCTCACACTGGCTCTCCCTCCCTCCTTCCCCGTTCCATTCTCCCATTTCTCTTGCTTGTTCCCTGGAACCACAGACTCCAATAAAGCCCTCACACTTCAACTTTTGTCTCAGGCTCAGCTTTAGAGAACCCAGGCTGCATCAATATTCTCTTACGAGCTCAGAATCCATGTTCTTTCTAATAACCCAGTGATCCCCAAGCTTGACTCCTTTCGAGATCTCGGGAGAGATTTAAATAAAACAGATCTTGGACCTTTCCCCCAGTATGCACTTTCTTCATTTTGCTTTTCTGCTTCTTGCTTTATTTCCCCATAAACTCCAGAGATGATTCTTACGCAGAGCCAAGGTCTCTCATCCAGACGTCGACTGGGTTTCTCAAGGTCAAAGACTACATCTCTCACTCTTTGGTATACTCTTAATTCTAGCACATTCTGGGATCATAGCAGACACACACACACACAAACGTTCCTTTACTTGAATTAACTTAAATGATGTTTTTGCGGAAGAATCTGAAATCTTACTTCTGTTAGAGAACAGTTTACCTAGAAAAATCAGACACTTTACCCTCCAAAATCTTGGTGCCTGGATCCAAAGCACTTCCTAGGATGCGAATAAGACTTGAGTCTTAAGTTTCTCCTCAGAGCTGGATGTTCCATGAGAAGAGATCCAAGGGAGGGAAGGTTTAGACATCATGCCTTCATTGCCTTTCGGTAGCATAAAAGCATCATGGTGGATCTCAAAGACTATGAGCTTGGGAATTAAAAACTTACATTTACATTTCCAGTCTACGATGTAGCAAACTTCTCTGAGTTTTTGTTTTCTTATCAATTAAATGAGAATTTTAATAGTTCATTCAGTTTTTATACTAATGATATAAGGTAATATATTTAAAGATTTTTTTTATAAACCATAAACTGATCTTCACATTTAAGGGTTAGGCAACAGGTATCCCATCTAGCCAGCCGAGTCATTTTGCTCTTCCAGAAAAGACTGGCAAGTCCAACTGATATTTCCTAGCATGATGTTGCTTAATCTGGGGCAGAAGCAGCCACCATGTTTCCATTACTTTTTTGCAACTTAAGAAGTGAGACCTACCAAACTTTCCCATCCGATCACGGTGCTGTCTCATAGGGCAACGGGGTTTGAAATCTGCATCTGGATCTCACGTGGGCTACTCAACCATCATCTTCAGAGACATACGTAACAACGGTCTCCTGTGGATTTTCCTTGAAACGATTGCGATTTTATTGAAAGCAGTGTGATTTGGGAAATGAAAATGATTTATTCGGGAACCTTGGCAGTGCGTTGACTTGTATACTGAGAAATGGTGGGTCTACAGTCTGTAGTGTATATTTCTCTGGACAAAACTATCCATCTGTCACCTATAGGAGGCATTGCACATTTAAGTCAATATTCGAGTTGCTTTTCTTCCTTTCTTTAATGCATAAATGCTAATAACTTTAGTATTTTGATTCAGAAAAATACTTGCAGATTTTTTTTTGTTAGATAAAAGCATAAAATTTAAACAAGGGCGTTTGACTTAATATAATTCAATTCAAAAAGCATTTACCGAATCACTTTCACATGCAAATATCTGAGACATAATAGCTGTGGGAACCACTACTATCAGCTTACATGCAAATTACACGTTAAAATCTAGTTGCCTGCAAACAGATCACCCAATTTAACCCTGACAACTGCCTTGAGAGCTAAACAATCTAAGTGTCATGTACCTCGCGAAGAGAGAATTGGCGAATCAGTTCTAATATCTCGAGTGCTGTACTAGGCAGTTGACGCGTTTAATTCTCCCAACAAACCGAT
>NW_011888944.1:630494-632607 GCF_000151845.1 Pteropus vampyrus | reverse complement strand
GGTTTCTTCTGAGGCCCCTCTCTTGGTTTGTAGTGATCATTTTCTTTCCCTGCGTTGTCACGGGGTTGTCCCTCTCTGTGTGTCTGTCCAAATTTCCTCTTCTCGTAAGGACACGAGTCCGAGTGGATTAGGGCCCTCCCTAACGACTTTATTTTATTTCAATCACCCCTTTAAAGACCCTTCCTCCAAGTACAGCCGCATCTGAGGCGCTGGGGTTAGGACTTCCACATGTGAATTACAGAGGGGCAGGGACAACTCAGCCCCTGACAGACACTTTGCTGTGCGACCTCAGAGGATCGACTTGCGCCCAGATTGAAGGTGCGTCGCGCAGCTTAGAGACGACGTATCTGAAGTCCCTGGGCGGCACCTTCTTTCTAGCACTCGAAGCCGGGCTCACCGCCGGAGCATCACTCAGGCTTCGTGGCTCACCGTATGAAAGGTTTACGTCTCACTCATCTTCCAGGTCGAGGGGCTCTCCTCCCAGCAGGGACTCTGGAGTCCGGCCTCTTTCCGTGACCTGTGACAGCTCCATCTCCAAACAGCAGCCTCCACGATGGCCCCAAGGTGGAGCGCAGCGTGGGAACACACCGCAGAGCCAGCATGGCAGCTCGCCTTCCACCGCCTCAAAGTGGTCATGTGACCCACGGTGAGGGGGCCGGCATATGGATGAGACTCGTAGTTCCCTGGTCAAGAGTCTCAGCCATAGTGACCGCACGAGAAGGAAGCCGAGTGAAAAGTACCCACCCTGGTCCTCAGCCTCACACCTTACTTCCTACTGTATGGGCTGCCCCGCAGCCAGAAAGCGGAGGGCTCATCCACGCAGTGCGGGCAAGGTCCTGGGTGGACACACACGTGGGGAGGGATCGAGAAAGGAGAAAACAGGGGAAATACACACATCATGAGTGGTTTGTCCTTCAGCAGAAAATAGAATTAAACTGGAGGTCTTTGTAGGTTTCCTAGGCAGCTCGTTCCTGCTTTTTATTCCCTCCACTCTTTTTCCTGGAAGGGACAGGAGGCAGGAAGGCCAGCAGAAGTTTCGTAGAGTAAGACCCAGAAGCCATGGAGCTGGCATCAAATATCTGGTGACCGACGCATGCGTTAAGGGACTCCAGGAGGCGAGGGCTTCCCCACCATTCATAAAGCCTTGCAAGGCAAGCCTCATTACCTCCACGTCAAAGGACCTCTGATCCCCGCTCCCCCCGCCCCTCAGGCCCCACCTGCTCCCGCCAGAGCTCCAGCAACCGGAGGGCTTCCCAGGCAACCCGCACGTCCAAGCCTGAGTGAGACCAAGGAGCAGAACCCCCGCAAGTCGGCAGAACCCCCAGCCGTTCCCAGCACCTGTACCGAAAGCATCCGACACGATTTATAATCATACAGATTACTTACTTTCAAATGGAAGGTAGATGCACACTCCTCAAAGATTTGCCCCACAAGCTCTTTTCAGAGCCGGGGTCCTGATGCCATGACCTTGTTTTATTTGCTATACTCCCAACACACACACATACACATACACACACGCACACACACACATACACGCACACACACACACACGCACACACACAGCCTCCAGCTATGCAAGAATTACAATTCCTTCCCTTTTCGTACCAAAGCCACATGCACCTGACAACACAGCAAAAGCGAGAACTGACAGGCTGTGTGAAGAGAAGGGAGACTCTCTCTCTCTCAACCTCTCTCTCTCTCTCCCTCTCTCTCCCTCTCCCTCTCCCTCCCTCCTCAATCTCACCAGATAGAATCCAGGAGAAGAAAAAGGGAGATTTCACTAAAGACGGGAACAGCGGGAAGCGAGCCACCGCCCCTTTCTGAGAAGCCCAGCATCGTGCGGAACGTTCCCGTGGTCTAAAGTCATCCCCACCAGGCTCCTCGCAGACGTGTGCTGTCTCTGTGTCTAAAAAGATAAGGAACCTACAGGTCAGAAAACTTAAGTGGCTTGTTCAAGGTCCTGTAACAGGAACACACTGCTGGTTTTGACCTTGAACTCTCTCTGGGGTCTGATTCAGCGTCTTTTCCCCCTGCCCAGTCAGAGCGCCCTCACGTGAATCGGCCTCCAGGGAGAAAGGAATCGAGAGGGTTCAACTATTCAAAGTGCACGATA